>NW_006399798.1:16263189-16277619 GCF_000299155.1 Elephantulus edwardii | reverse complement strand
TAAGGAAAAGGGGATGGCGTATTCTCTTAGCTACTTCCTGCTGAAAAGGGACGCTGTGGGTTTCAGGGTGAAGATCTTCTCTCACTACTCTAAAGGGCCCTTCAGGGCAAACTCTTAGTAGTGGAATTGCTGGGTCAAATAGTAATTTCTATTTCCAACTTTTTGAGAAAATTCCAGATCACCTTCCATAATGGTTGCACCATTTTACACTCCCACAAGCAGTGAATAAGGGTTCCAGTCTCTTCACAACTTTGCCACCATTTGTTATTTGCTGCTCTGTTGAACTTTCCTATCGTTTCTGGGGTGAGATGTTATCTCACAGTTGTTTTTCAGAGCTGATTTCATTAAGAGGGAAGAAAAAAAATCTTGTTCAGTTGAAAAATGCCAAAAATAGGCTTTCAGGATGTTTCTGATTTGCATATTTTGCTTGCTTGATAATAGTTATTAACGGGGGGAGTATACAGAATGAAAGGCATCAAATAAAGAGTATGTTTTATAACCTAAACTTTTTTTCTTTTTATGTTGTTGGTACCATTTAATTAGATCTGACTGGCACAGGAGGTAATTGCCCCGCCATCTTCAGCTGAGCATTTGGTGGATTCGAAGTGTGTGTCTTCAGGATTGCAGTGCAGCTTCTTGCCACTAGGCCACCAGAGCTCCCTTAATCTAAATTTTTGAAGTACTGAAAGTTTCATACTTATTCTAGGCAGAGTCATTGAGGTGATTTCTATAGATTCATATCTGTAATCCTTCACAAATAGCAATGGAGAAGGCTAAGTTGTTCTTCTCATTTTATAGACGAGGATATTTAAGCATACGGAGGTAAAGACACTCGCACAGAGTCTCTGAGTCATAGTTGATAGTGGAGCTATGGTCTTGCTCCAGAGTCTGAGCTTCTAATCACAGACAATGGGCTCCAGGAGCAACATGCACTGTTTTACTACAGACCTGCTTTGGAGGTGTAGGCTCTGCTTTGAGCTGGCTTCTTCTTCTTCAGCAGTTCTGTGGCCTTGATTTCCTTCCTGCTCTGCTGAATCAGGCCCCAGGAAGGCTGGATTCTTGACGAGGGCAGTCTGAGAACAGCCTGCAGCCACGCAGACTCAGCAAAACGGTGCTCGTAACTGGGGAGCCTGCAAGGCCCAAAGAACTGGAGGCAAACACACAGCCCTGCACAGGTACACACACTCTCTCTCTCTCTCTCTCTCTCTCTCTCTCTCTCTCTCTCTCTCTCTCTCTCTCTCTCTTTCCAACCATTTGCTAAGAGAGTAGAAGATACACTATTAAGAAGAGAACTGAAAAACAAGGACATGGACAGGTCTGGGACATTGCTGTGACCGTGAAGTGCCAGTGAGCTGACTTTACAAACAGCAGTGGGGAACACTGTCACACGTTAAAAAGAAACACAGATGGCCGATCCCGGATCACCCTCACAATCTTGGCTATGTCCAAGCCCGTTATACAACTCATCACTGTCAAGTGGGAACCTGCTCATAGCTGAACCTTCCGTAGGCTCTAAAGTCTGTAAAGCACATACAAAGAGATTGTCCATCTTTCTCCCCTGGAGCTGTGTGTGGACCTGAACAGTCAGAGAGGTGGCCTTTGGGTTGGCAGGACAATTCTCTATAGACTATGCCACCAGAACTCCAATGGGGACATTACAAATTCCTTCAAATTCAGCTCTGTATTTGCCCACATTGAACAGAATATTTCTTTTGATCGGTGCTATTTCAGAAGCTTTATTTCACCTTTCACATTCAGATCTACAGTCCACCTAGAGGATTTTTTTTTATGGTGTGAGTCTGGGGTCAGGTTTCATTTTTTTCCACATGGACATCTGAATGTCCCTTTGTCATTTAATGAAAAAAAGAGAAAAAGGGCCTTCCTCCATTGGTCTGCAGTGATGCCTCTGATGTAGATCAAGTGTCTAAATGGGATATGTTTGTTTCTGGGTTCTTCTGTCTTCTTTTTCTATATTGGCACCAAACCTACATTGTCTTAATTTGTGTAGCTTTATAAGTAGTCCTGATATTTGGTAGAGCGAATCCCAGTATCCAGTTTCTCTTCAAGATTGCCTTTTCTTGGCCCTTTCTATTTTTCTAGCCAATTTTAGAATGAATCTAAACATTCTAGAAAAATATAGCTTTGTAGATTTTGAGAGGTTTCATTCATTGTCTAGATCAGTTCAGTTAGGGGAAAACAGATTTGTTTGCACTTTTCCATTCATAAATGAATCTTTCAAACTATAAACATGGTATCTGCAATGTTGACACGCAGCGTGGGGTGCGAGAACTTATTAGGAATTAGGTCCTATAAAAGGTGAGGAGGAAAGAGCAGGATTGAGCAGAGGAAAAAATCAAACAGCAGTACAAACCTGACAGAGTTGGCCAGTCTAGTGGGGAGCACTGGGGCTATTGTTATCTCAGAGCATTTTGCCTGGGGCTGATTGCAGATCTCAGACAAGGCAGCTCTCAGCAGCTGACAGAGGGACCTGTGTGCACTCCTGACAGCTGGGAAGCAAAATCTTCCTCCAAGTATTCCCATGTCTACTTTCATCTGGTATTATATCTAACAATTCCTCTGTTCATAGGGTTTTCAAAGGTCTGCAACTTCAGATGTGGGTGGCTAATCCTGTATCTTAGTCTGTCTTAATCTGGATGATCTGCTGAAATTTATCCACAATGGATGAGCCTGATGGTATCTGAAATACTGGTTGCATAGTTTTCAGCAGCACAGCAACATGCAAGTCACCTCAATACAGCAAACTGACAGACAAGTGCTGAACCAATACGAGTAAACTATAAAATCAAAAGACATTTTGCACCAGGAAAATAGGTTGTTAATGACCTCTCCTAAATGCTAAAGAGCAAAGATGTCAGTATAAAGGGTAAAATGCACCTAGTCTAAGTATTTGTAATGGCTTCCTATGTATCTGGAAGTCAGACAATAGATAAGGATGACAGAAGATGAATCAATACCTTCAAGTTGTTGGCAAATAATACTGAATATGTTAAAAAATATTGAATATTCCATGGACAATCAAAAGGATAAGCAAGTCTGTCTTGGAAGAAGTGCAACTAGAGTGTTTCTTAGAAGCAGAGATTAGGTGAGTTCTGGTGGCCCAGTGGCAAGAAGCTGCACTGCAATCCCAGATATGTGCAGTTCAAATCCACCAGATGCTGTGCTGGAGAAGGAGGGGCAATCTCCTCCTATACCAGTCAGATCTGATTTGATGGTACACACACACACACACAAAAAAAAAAAAGAAGCAGAGATGGTGGAACTCTGTCTTACATACTTTGGACATGTTGTTAGAAGGAAAAGACATCAGGCTGGGAAAGGTGGGGGATCAAAAATCTGAGACTAAGGCCCTCAACAAGATGACACAGTAGCTGTGTCAATTACTGTAACAATGGGCTCCAGCATGTCAGAGCTTGTGAGGGTGGTGCAGGAAAGGACAAGGCTCAGATTTGTTATTTCTAGGGTTGCTATGATGTATGTAAGTGCTTGACGGCACTTAACAACCACCACCACCTCAGCTTAGCCCTTGCACCACTTACAGCTACTTCTCCATTTGCATTTGGGGAACATATTCCAGACCCCCTCTTTATGAGGAGAAATTTAGAAGGAAGGAAGGAAGGCAGTGGGGTGAACCATAGCTTCCCTCACTGAGTGTGTTAGAGGTTACAATTGGTGTCTTGCTGTTGCGTGTCATAGATTTAGCTCCAACTCATGATTCAGCCCTCTCAGCATGGGTTCCTCTTATGAACCCAGGATTTGAAGAAAGCAGAATAGCTGAAGGTGAGGGTTATCTAGAACTAGTCAACTCATTGGCCTCTACCACCAATAATCATTTGCATGTAAAAGTCAGGAACTCATGCAATATTATTCAAAGTGGGTGATACTGGAGGACATTATGCTGAGTGAAATATCTCAGTCACAAAGGAACAAATACTGCATGGTGCCACTGTTGTAGAATGGGTCTGACACCAGGGTGGGGGTATGACAGAAAAAACTGGATAAATTATATATATTGTATTGAAACAGATGAGGGAAAGAACAGATTAGAAGTGATATATGATTGAGTATTATGGTTAGCACAGGAATCCAGAATTAAGGTTGCATAGAGAAGTGTACTTGGGGTGTAGGGTGGGGGGAAGGGACCTGAGAATTGTATACTAATGAAGGAATTTTTTTTCTTTTTTTTTTTCCTCTCTTCGGAGGGGGAAGCGAGCTGGTGGGGAGAGGTGGGAAGGGAGAAAATTGCAGCAATGAATGAATGGAAATCCAAAACCTCTGTAAAAAAATGGAAAAAAAGTCAGATAATAAAAAAAAGGGAATCAGAAGAATTGATGCATTCATACTACGGTGATGACAAAGGAAAGAGAATGTTCTGTGGGCTGCCCAAAGAGAGACAGAGAAAAAAAAAAATAATAGCAAACTGTTTTAGAAATACAACCAGAATGTTCCTTAGAAGCAAAGATTGGGAGTCCCCCACTTGCTTGCTTTGGATACTCTCAGGAAAGACCAACTGCCCGAAATGGACACTGTATTTGGTAAAGAAGAGAGCCCACAAAAATGTAGGAAACTCTCAGAGAGATGGATTGACATAATACCGATAAAAATGGACTTAATCATGAGACTGTCACAGGATCTAGCAATGTTTCATTTACACGTAAGGTCACCATACAGTGGCTTCTCTATCCCTTGCTCTGGTTAGGCAAATAATGCCCTGTTGGTCTTCTCAACTGGATGGCTTTGAGGTACATAGTCTTCTCCCTGTTGTATGGAGTTCCATCTAAATTTGGCTGGAAGGCAGCCTTCAGAAGTGCCTTCAGTTTCAAGTTAGACTCTTTCTCCAGGTAATAGTCTCTTGTCAGCCATTAAGGAGGGTCTGGTTTTTTTTCCTTTTAACTTTGTATTTTCAAATTTTTCCCTCTTTTTTTATACTTTCCTTTTTTAGGACCTTTGTGGTTTTGATTAGAGTGGTCAGTAGTGGTAGCCAGGCACCATAACATTCTTCTGGTCTTTGCACAGAGAACTCTTAGTTTTCCTGAATTATTCGTCCTTTGGCTAATGGCTTCCTTGAGCTGTTTTTCTTCATTCTCCTGTGAAGCATACAGATTATTTGAAAAGATATGGGGATAGCACACATCCCTGGTGTACAACCTTCCCAATTTTGAATGATGCAGTGTTTCCTTGCTCTGTTCTGATGACCGCCTCCTGGTCCAAGTATAGGTTTCACCTTAGCACAATCAAGTATTTTGGGATTCCCATTCTTTTCAGAGTTAGCCACCGTTTGTTTTGATCCAAACAGCCAAACACCTTTGCATAATCAATGAAAGACACAGACATTCCTCTGGTACTCGCTGCTTTCAGCCAAGATCCACTTAACATTAACTACAGTATCTCTAGTGCCATGACCCCTTCTAAAGCCAGGCTGCACTTCTGGTAGTTCTCTGCTGATGTGCTGATCCAGTCATTTTTGGATAATCATCAGCAGAATCTTGCTTGCACGTGATATGTTCCAGTCATTTTTGGATAATCTTCAGCACAGCAGAATCTTACTTGCATGTGATATTAATGATATTGTTCAATAATTTCCACTCTCTGTTGGATCACCTTCCTTTGGAATGAGAGCAAATATTGATTTCTTCCAGTCAGTTGGCCAAGTGGTGGTCTTCCAGATTTCTTGGCACAACTGGGCTGTATGAGGAGAAATGTGGCATCAGGATTGGAGGAAGATTCATTAACAATCTGTGTTATGCAGATGACACAACCCTGCTTGCTGAAACTGAGGACCTGAAGCGCTTGCTGCAGAAGGTCAAGGACTGCAGCCTTCAATATAGATTGAAGTTTTGTTGTTTTTTTAAAATTTTTATTTATTTATTTTTTTATTTTATTATTTTTGTGTGAGTGTACCATCAAATCAGATCTGACTGGTACAGGAGGAGATTCTCCCTCCTTCCCCAGCAGAGCATCTGGTGGATTCGAACTGTGCGCCTCTGTGATTGTAGTTGCAGCTCCTTGCCATTAGACCACCAGAGCTCCCCTAGATTGAAGTTAAACATCAAGAAAACAAAGATTCTCACCACTGGGCCAATTGGCAGCATCATGATAGATGGTTAAGAGATTGAGATTGTACACAGCTTTAGTATGCTTGGCTCGAAAATCAACACTCTTGGCACCAGCAGCCAGGAAATTAAAGATATACTGCAATGGGAAAGTCTGCTGTTAGAGACCTCTCCAAAGCACTGAAGAACAATTATCAGTCTGGAGACTAGATACGCCTGCTAAAGGCCATGGCTTTTGCAATCATTTGGTATGTGTTAGAGAGCTGGACAATGACTAGGGATGAGAGAAGGTGAATTGATGCCTTTGAGCTGTGGTGGTGAAGAGTATTGAACATACCATGGACTGCTAAGAAGACGAATAGGTTCATCCTGGAGATGATTAAACCACGCTGTTCCTTGGAGGCAAAGATTCTGAAGCTTCATCTGACCAACTTTGGACTTGTTGCAAGGAGGGACCAGTCCTTGGAGAGGGACGTCATACTTGGGAGAGTGGAGGGACAGCACAGGGGAGGATGACCCTTGATGAGATGGATTGATTCAATGACTGGGGTAATGGAGGTGGGTGTGTGAGAGACAGTGCGATTGGCACAGGACAGAGCAGGGTTTAGGGCTGTTGTACATAGGGTCGCTATGAGTCGCAGATGACTCGACAACACATAACAACACAACTCCCGTGAAGCAGGTGAATGAGTTCACTCTTGGCTCTGTGTGTTTCTATTTATTTCTCAGCTTTTGTGCTTAATTAGTTGTTGCTTTTCTAATTTTTCTTTTGGGAATACACATTGCTATTACTTTGTAGGGTCTCTTATGTTCCAATATGTTCATCTAAAATATGTAATTTTTTACTTTAGCATGCTTTAGCTGTAATTAAATTTTAGTCAAAAGTTTCATTGTCATTTCTAATCCTTATTGTGATACTATAAACTGAATTACTTAAAATTACTTTTCTTAGTTGCAAAGAGGTAGACAAATTTTCTTTTTAAATTCATAATTTCTAGCTCAATTGCTTCACTGTCTGAGAATGCACTCCATATGTTTTAGAACATACTTGTTATTTGTTGAGACTTGCTATATTGCCTGGCATTTTCATAAACATTCCATGTACACTTGAAAAGTATTTGTAAGCTCTAGTCATTGGTACCATATTCTGTATATGTCCATTAGGTTAAATCTTCTCATTTAGTTGTTCAATCCTATTTCTTACTGGTTTTCTAAGAATCAGCTTTTTCTAATAGTTACTGACATGTAAGCATGCGTATACTGCATTGTGTGTATCTTCCAGTGCAGATTTGTCTGTATCTCCTTGTAATTCTTTCTTTCTTTTTTTTTTTGTGTATTTTAAAGCCAATATTTTCTGCATACACAAATTCAGAATTGTTACATCTTCTTCCATCTGGTGGTGGAATACATAGGAATAAAACTGATTCAATTCATTGCTTTCAAGTGTGAATCAACTCGTAGCTCACCGGGTTTGGATGTTGCCAATTGCATGGGAGGAGAGTGTCCGTATATCTTTTTTTTTTTTTTTTTTTTTTTTTTTTGTTTTTTTGTTTTTTTTTTTTCTATAATTATATTTTATTAATTTTCATAAACATTTACAGAGATTTTGGGCTTCCACTCATTCATTGCTGCACCATTCTCTCCACCCTCCTCCCAGTTTGTTCTTGTCCAAATGCCACAGTGCTTGTCAAAGCCAGTTCTGATTAATCTTCTTTGTCAGTGTATCCTTTGCCATTCCCTATCACTCCTCCCTGAGAGAGACTTCACCCTGAGTCATAAGGAAAAGGGGACGGCGTATTCTCTTAGCTACTTCCTGCTGAAAAGGGACGCTGTGGGTTTCAGGGTGAAGATCTTCTCTCACTACTCTAAAGGGCCCCTTTGGCAGTAGGAAACACATAGACTATTATGGAGATTGATTTTGGAATTCAGATGCACTCTTATTGATTGTGCTTGGCTGTACATGTACATATCCTTCAAGATGTATCATGGGGGTGTTGCAACCTAGAAGACACAAATTTGACTAACAAGTTATAAGTACATGAGTCCAAAAATTATGGAAAAGTAAAAGAAAAGATTCTTTCATTGTTTTACAAACCCTCCCCCAGGTCCCCTCCACCATGCAGCCCTCGCTCTAGTCTCCTGTGATGACAGAAATACCCAGTTACATCTCTCTTTTAGACGGTTCTCTCCCTCCTCTGCTTCAGTGCAGTATACATTATTGAACCCATCTTACTCAGTGTCTCCCCAACCCCAAGGACAGTCCCATTCTACAACAGTGGCATCATGTAATATTTGTCCTTTTGTGACTGGGACATTTCACTCAGCATAATGTTCTCCAGAGTCAACCATTTTGAATAATATTGCATGAGTTCCTTGGTTTTTAATGCAGCATAGTATTCCATTGTGCGAATATACCACAGCTTCTCTAGCCATTCGTTTGTTGATGGGCACTTAGGTTGTTTCCAACTCCTTGCTATTGTGAACAAAGCTGCAATGAACATGGGTGTGCATATATCTGCTTGGATGTCAGCTATGGTCTCTTCAGGGTATATTCCCAGTAGTGGAATTGCTGGGTCAAATGGTATCTCTATTTGCAACTTTTTGAGAAAGCGCCATACTGCTTTCCACAGGGGTTGCACCATTTTACACTCCCACCAACAGTGAATCAGGGTTCCAGTTTCTCCACAACCTCGCCAGCATTTGTTGCTTGCTGTTCTGTTAAATTTTGCTATTTTGACTGGGGTGAAATGATATCTCATAGTTGTTTTAATTTGCATCTCTCTTAGGGCTAGGGATTTTGAGCATTTCTTCATGTGTTTGTTAGCCATCTGAATGTCGTCTTCGGTGAAGTGCCTGTTCATATCCTGTGCCCATTTTTCTATTGGATTATTTACCTTTATCTTGTTGTGGTGCTCAAGTATTTCATAAATTCTGGATATAAGTCCCTTATCTGATATGTTATTACCGAATACTTTTTCCCAGTCAGTGGCTTCCCTTTTTACCCTACTGGAGAAGTTTTTGGATGTGCATAGGGATTTGAGTCTTAGAAGGTCCCATTCATCTATGTTATCTTCTCCTGGTTGTAGCTTTTCCAGGATACTGGGAAGACTGTTTATGTTGTGGATTAGGACTTCTAGTGTTGTTCCTAGCTTTGAGAGTGTCCGTATATCTTTTTGTGGATACGAACACTCAGGGATGTAGCAGCAAAACTCCCTACGGACTATGCCACTGGAGCTCCCCCAAATTAACTACATCGTTGCAAAGATAAAAGAGATGTTATTCCTTTGTAATTACTGTGACACTAAATATAATCAGAATAAGGCCAGAGGCTGCCTGTAGAACAGATCATTGCTTGCTCATATGACATGTAAATTAAAGTTGAAGATGAAAGCGAGCCCTTCAGAGCCAAGGTAAAACCTTGCTCGCCTGAATTTAAAGACCATTTCAAGAACTAATTTGACTCATTGAACACTAATGACTGAGGACCAGACAAGTTGTGAGATGACATCAACAACATCATATGTGGAAAAAACCCAAAGGTTATCAGGGACAAGAAAGGGGGGGAGACCAAAATTGGGGCCAGAAGTGACTTTGAACTTGCTCTGAAAATAGAGTAGCTAAAATCTTGGGGTTATACAGCACATCAAGGCAGAATGCTCCTTGGAAGTAAGGACGGCAAGGCTTCATCTTGCATACTTTGGGCATGTTGCTAGAAGAGGCTACCTCTTGGATCAACTGGAGGGCAATCAACAACAACAACATCAGTAACAAAATAGTTTTGTGAAATTTTTTCTACAGTGGATTGCAACATTATTGGTTACAACATTATTAACAATTGAGCTTGCAGAAGCCTTTTTTGATTTTTCTTCTACTACTTCATTCTGGTAAAAATGTTACTGAAGCAGGCTCACAAATAGGGATTTGTACAATACTGTAGCTAACTAGCGGGAAAGCTGACAAAATGTGTCACAGTGAAGCACTGAGAGGCTCTGGTGGCACAGAGGCTAAAGCATCAAGCTTCTAACTGTAGAGAGGTGGTTTGAATTCACCAGCTTCTCTGTAGGAGAAAAGATATGGCAGTTTGTTTTCATAAAGATTTATAGACTGGGAAATGCTAGGAGACAGACACATTTTGCCTTGTACGGTCACTATGACTCTATGGCAATGGATTTTTCCTCATACAAAAACAGAGAGAGCAAAGAAAACATCAGCACATGCTTTTAGTGAGTGTCGAGGAATCCATGTTGTTAAGATCATCATTGTTAAAAAACAAACAAACACACCAGATGCTCTGCTGAAGAAGGAGGGACAATCTCCTCCTGTACCAGTCAGATCTGATTTGAAGGTACACACATTTAAACAAAACAAAAAAACCACAAACAAACAAAAAAACAACCAAAAACAAAACCAAAAAAAAACAATACCTAAGGGAGCTCCAGTGGCCTAGTGGCAAGAAGCTGCACTGCAATCCCAGAGGTGTGCGATTTAAATCCGCTAGATGCTCTGCTGGAGGAGGGGCAATCTCTTCCTGTACTAGTCAGATCCGATTTGATGGTACACACACAATATAATAAATTTTTTTAAAAAAACCCAACACCAAACAAAAACCAACCAAACAAAAAATACACCCTATGGTTGGCGTCAGACTCGAATAGTTTTCTGTGAATCTACAGTATAGTGATTTAGGAGGAAGTCCGCTGTGAAGAGGCAGGGCTTGAGAGAGGTAGGGTGGGGTCCTCAAAGAGCTTATTAAAGGGAAAATAAACTGGGGGCGGGGAGATCATCATTGTAACTGGGTAATAAAGATAATTCTGAAATCCAAGTTCTTTATAATCTTTCATTACAATCTCAATTTAAAAAAAAATAAAAGATAGCTCTGACACGAGTGCACTTAGTAAACTCTGCTATACAGTAAATTTTGATTCCTAGGAAGCCTGCAGGACGGAGTAGAGCTGCTCCTACTGGGTCCATAAGGCTGTAAATCTTTATGGAAGCATGGCTCCTCCCTTTGATGGCTCTGCCATCAGCTTAAAGGGATGCTTATTGATCCTTATGAGCTGGATTGCAGAATAAGCAAGGTTTGAATGGACACACTTGTGTGTTTCTTTACTGATCTGTAGTGAACCACCTGGGCAGATGTTTCAGTTCTCCAGTTGTTCCTGGGGAGAATGATAGTCTCCTTCCACGTGATTTATAGCCTCTGAAGACCTACTGGAGGGTCAGCTATGAGTTGGTTCTGACTGAATGGCAATGGTTAGTAGTGGGTTTGCCCCTCTTCTAAACTCACAGCCCTTTACTACAGAATCAAAGCCTCTTTTCAAAAGCACAAGCCCTGACAGGGAGGGAGTAGCCAGAAAAGGGTGTAAGCAAGACCATGTATCATTCTACTGTGATACTTGCCTTTGATTGTTGCTGGATGATTGTGTCCCTCAAAAATAAGTATTGGAGTTCTGATTCTGTGCTTATAAATGTCATCCTGTTTGGAAATAGGGTTTTTGCTATGTTGATGGGGCTATACTACAGTTGGGGGGAGTTCCTAATATAATTAATTCAAAGTTATAAGCAGCAGAATAGGTCAGAAACACACATACACAGGGGAGGAGATGCCATGTGAAGACAGACACACCAGGCAGATGCATCTTTATGTCTAGCAAGTTGTTGTGTGTAACGTCGAGTTGGAACTGACCCATAGCTGGCCTTCCAGATGTTTTTGGAGGCAGTTAATCTCATGGGAGACTGCCCATTCTTTTCCTGCGGTGCAGCTGGTGGCCTCCAACCACGCGCCTTCAGGATTGCAGGGCTGGTTCTTACAACAGGGCCACCACAGCTCCCTTCAAGCTCTGCAAGAAAGCACAAGCAAATCTGTGTTTACCTTACTGGGAGATTCACCCCTAGAATTACAAGCATTTATAGTTACAATAATAAATTTTGGGTACAATATGGCATAAGAATTTTACAGATGATCATTTTAGTTTTACCCCTTCAGACAGCATCATTTGGTGTACCCCAGCCCCCTGGATGCCCCAATGATGCCCCTGTTACTAAGAACATGACCACTGTTTCTGTAGAGAAGTGATCTAATTTGTTGTGCCCTTGAATGCACTTGCTGCTTTTAAATTCTCTTCTTCTTAAAAAATTGTATGGTTCCTATTTTGTCATCCTTTTGCTTATTGGTATATGGACCCACAGGTTAGAGGTTCAAATTATAGGGGGCCTTACTTAGTAGGGTGGTAGATAGTCGGTACCGTTCTTTGAAAAGTTATTTTTCCCTTGGATTTAGCTTCTGTTCCATTTTCTCCTTTTCTGTGTCTCCCATTGCACCTATGTGGTTGTTGGGTGCTGTCGAGAGACTACAACTCACATGGACACTGTGGACAAGAGATAAAGCTTTGTCCCATCTGGTACCATCCACACAGTCTGCCGCCATACTCAAGTGCATTGATGGTTGTTGTTACTATGTTAATCCATCTTGCAGGTCTCCCTCTTTTGTCAACTCCCTACTTCTCCAAATCCCTGTGAATAGCAGCTTATGTATTAGATTCTCTTTTTTACTTTCCCATCTCTTTCTCTCTCTATGCTTTATTCTGGGTATTTCCTCTGGCCAGACCTTCCCACTCAGGGATAGCCTCTCTAGCTGAGTCTATATCGGCTGTTAAATCTCTGCTAGAATTCAGTCTTTGCTTATTGCATGAATCAGTTTTAAAATTTCCACTTGGTTCTTTTCTATGATCATTTTGGTTTTTTTGCTGAATTTATCAGTAGCATTTACGAGCTATGTTACAGTCTGTCTGATAATTCCAACATCTGATGCCCTTCTTGTGTTTCAGATGTCGAGTGTTTTCCATGTGTTATCTTGCACCTGTATAAATAGCTCCAGGTCTGCAATGATGTATCATCCTGCACAGGTGATTTATGCTTGCTTCTGTTAGGCCCCCGGGGCACTAAAAGGTGTCACATGAATCCAATTCTAGTCTTTCAGTAGCTGCGTTACTAACTCAAATGCTGTGCAATTTCCTCTTATGTGATTTACAGTTTCAGAAACCTACTGCAGTTTAGCTCATGCGTCAGTTCTAACTTGACAGCAATGATTAAAAGTGACGAGAAGTTGAACAAACTGAGAGGGCCTCACACTTTGGCTTTAGTAATCTATGATCACTTAACTCTGGTGGCTTAGTGGCAAGGTGTTATGCTGCTTACCCAAAGGTGTACAGTTTGAATTCACCAGCTGCTCTCTGTGAGAGAAAGATGGGCAATTTCCTCTCATGTGATATACTGCCTCTAAAGACCTGCTGGTTTTACAACTCAGAAGTCTGCATGCAAGGCAAAGGTGAAGTAAGGAACTGCTTATGAGGTTTTCCATCTATTCCAAGAACTAAGAAATAGTGAGAAGAGTTAGGACCTCAGAAGGCTTTTAGGACCAGATAGTAGGCTCTTGTGTCCAGGAGAAAATGAATATACTTACCAGTAATGTTAATGCTCACCCACAGCTCTTCTGGGAGGATCTAAATCTAAATCTAAATCTAAACCTAAATCGTTGAAGTGTCCTCCTTTGTTTCCAGCTGGGAGCTGGGGCCTGTCAGTCCTGAGGACCTGATGTGGGCCACCCTTGGCCAAGTGTCCTTCAGAGCCACACTTAAAACAAGTGAGTGGGAGCTTCCTCTCTACTCCCTTGCCTATCTGTGGTTATTGTCTGTGACACTGTCTACTGACGTGGCCCAGCTTTCCACAGTGGAAGCAATTCTGACCTCCTTTATTACCTTTGGGTGGCACTGTATATGAGTAATACCTCCTTTTCCTGACACAGGCCCTAAACTGGCAGCAATAGCTGCCCCAATAATTTTGGACTTCTGAGTTGTAAAACAACACAGTGGTAGAAGGAATTTGCTCCAGGACTTAAGAACAATAAATGACATAGTTGAACCTCTACATCTTGTGATTTCTAACCTTTATAATATAGAAAAAGTGCTAGTCAATAGGCCTTTTATTGTAAGAACTACCTTCCCTCTGTAACTTGATTGGTGCCACTATTAGAGCCTCTACCTGGAATATTATTGCTTTTCAAGTTTTGACTCATGTACTTTTAACTTGTTAAATTAGTGTCTTCTAGGCTGCAACACTTCCATGTTACATCTTCAAGGATATGAACATGCACGGCTAAGCACAATTGATAACAGTGCATCTAAATTCCAAAATCAATCTCCATAATAGTCTATGTGTTTCCTACTACCAAAGGGGCCCTTTAAACCCTCCCAGATTCACTCTATGAAGCAAACATATCTTTGATACCAAAGCCAGGAAAAGACAGCACCAAAATAGAAAACTATAGGCCAATATCTCTCATGAATATTGATGCAAAAAT
>NW_006399798.1:16254775-16260064 GCF_000299155.1 Elephantulus edwardii | reverse complement strand
CAAAGGACACACTGACAAAGGAGATTAATCAGAACTGGCTTTGACAAATACTGTGGCAACTGGACAATTAAAACAGACTTTCAAGGGGGGGAAAATGAAGAACGAACTGGGGAGGAGGGTTAGAGAAAATAGTGCAACAATGAATGAATGAAAACCCCAAATCTCTGTAAATGTTCATTAAAATGAATAAAATATAATAAAAAAATTAAAAAAAAAAGACCTGCTGGGAGGGTCAGCTATCAGCTGGTTCTGACTCAGTACACAACAACAATAATGATCAGTGGGATACTAAAGGTAGAAAGGAAGTTGAAGTGATTACTCTGTCAATGGGCAATAAGAATCATACTCTGTAGAAAGTTATTTGTGAACAACAATAAGATTAAAAGTTGGTCCATATTTTGTTTTCATACACAAGCAATTCTAAACATCAGTGGTGAAATATTTTTCCCTGTTGGGGCTGACCACTTCCATTGCCTCTTTTAGGATTCCACTTCTGTTGTTGTGCGCTATCAAGTCAGAACCAACTCATGATCCAACAGCGGGTTTTCTGAGGCTATAAATTGCATGGGAGGAGATTCTCCTGTGAAGCAGCTGGTGATTTGAATCCTGTTCCTTTGAGATTGCAGCGCAGCTTCTTACTACTAGGCCACCAGCAATAAGTGGTCCCTCTAAGACCAGCAGATGGCAAAAAACAGCCATGGACCAAATTCCTTCCATAGCTTGTGCTGGAAGGGCACTTGTGCAAAGAATAGTTTTTGCATTTTTCAATGGGCTATGGCCAAAAAGAATAATAGGAAAAAGAGACTGTCGCTCTCAATGCCTAAAATATTTACCTTCTGGTCCCTTAATTAAGAAGCTATATGGTTTAAAAAACCCAAAAAAGTAATTTAAGTCTTTGTTCTAGACTCAAGGAACTTGGAGAAAAGTATTGCAAAGGCCAGGTCCCTCTGCTCTGTTGACTCTCTGTAGTTTTTATTTTGCTCTTGTTACTCAGAAGATTCTCTTTGTAAAAATATACAATGTGGGGAGCTCTGGTGGCCTAGTGGCAAGAAGCTGCACTGCAATCCCAGAGGTGCAGGGTTCGAATCCACCAGATGTTCTGCCGGGGAAGGAGGGACAATCTCCTCCTGTACCAGTCGGATCTGATTTGACGGTACACACACACACACACACACACACACACAATAATAATAATAAAAAAAAATAAAAAAATATACAATGCACATTTTAGTTCTCAATAGATATGTTGATCTGAATTATCTCACTCACTCACATCAAGTTGAGTCTGACTCATAGTGATTGTCCATCCAGTTTATGAGGCTATAAATCTTAATGGGAGGAGACTGACTACCTTTCTCTCAAGGCATTGTTGGTAGATTTGAACCTCCAGAATCTCATAGTCTTCTGGTTACAAGGCAACACACTTTGGACAAAGCTACCAGCTCCTTCTGAATTATCTGGCTCCTATTACTTTTTTCCATTTTTGTTGTTCTTAGGTGCCATCGAGTATGACCCATAGAGATCCTGTGAACAACAGCTCTGAACCCTAGCCTATCCTGTGCCATCCTTATCATCTCTGACAGTCAAACCCATTGGTGCTGTTACTGTGTCAATCCATCACCTCACTGAGGATCTTCCTTTCACTGACACTCTACCTTTCCAAACATGATGTCCTTTTCCAAGGAACAGCCCCTCCTACAACGTGCCCAAAGGCAGTGAGATGAAGCATCACTGTCTTTGCCTCCAAAGAGCAGTTTGGCTGCACTTTCCCCAAGACATGCTTGTGTTCTTTTGGCAATCCATGGAATATTCAGTATTCCTCTCCAACACTACAACTCAAAAGCATAAAATCGTCTTTCATTTTTATTCATTGCCCAGCTCTCAGATACACAGCTCGTGATGGAAAAGATGATGGCTGGCTTTGAATCAAACGAACCTTAATATTTAAACTGACATCATTATTCCTCAGTATTTTCAAGTGGTCCCTGACAGCCAACTTTCCCACTGCAACATGTCTTTTGATTTCCTTACTACTGATGCCAGGGGTGTTGATTATGGACCCCAAAAGACGAAATCATTCACAATTTCAATATTTCCTCCGTCTCTAATGATGATACTTATTAGCCTGGTGGTGAGGATTTTTGTCTTCTTGATGTTGAGATATAGTCCATGTTGGGCCTAAAATAAGGAGCAGAATAGAAGATTCTAAGGATTTTATACATTTTAACTTACATAATCATCTTATGGTGCCTGTAGGGTGATATAGTGATCAATGCTCTTCTGCTAACTGAAATGGTGGAAGTGGAATCCATCCAAAGGTAAGAGAAGAAGAAAAAAAGTAATAGAAAAAGAAAGGCCTGGGTGATTTACATCAGAACAATCAGTCACAGAAAACCAAGTGGAGTGCAATATATGTGTTCTCTTCCCTACTGTATTATAAATGACTCGGAGTACTACCTCTTGGGGGACTGAGCAAGCCATGTCTAGGACTCTGGGTTTTATTCCAGACATGATGGGCTTATCTTTGGTGGGTTTTAAGCAGAGCCATTCCAGTGCTCTGATTTACATTTCACAACTGTCACTGGGTTGACTGATAAGGCATGGGCTGGAGGGAGCATGTGGCGGCAGGGATCAAAGAGAGCTAAGCAGCTCTCTCACACTGTCAGCTTTCTTTACTGGGGCAACTTATGTGCTACTGAAATTTGAAAGACCTGAAGGGTCACCCAGAGTGGACAGGCTGCAGTGTAGCTACTAGACTGAGGCGGACGAGGAAGAAAGGCCTGGCAACCTAGTGCTGAAGAGCAGCCCATGGCAACCTTGTGGAATAACAGGGGATACTGTCAGATAAAGGGCTGGAAGATGAGCTCCGAAGGTTGGCAGGCACTCAACACACACAGTGGCTGGAACAATGAACTTGTGCTTATCAACACAGAAGACAGCAGGACTGACAGCATTACATGCATATTCAGGACCCTGAAGACAGCAGGACCTGCCACATTTCTGAGCTCATCATCATCCTGAAGATGGAGCAGGGTCAGCCAGAGTCTGATGACAAATAACTAACAATCCTAGACCAGGACAGACCAGGAAGGAGCCAGGAGCGGAAGAGGGTCAGGCGGTCACATTGACCGAACACTTAACTGGAACCAGGCTGGGAACATACAAGAGGCAAAGAACTAAAATATTTACTGCTGAGGGGTCCAACCACCTCACAGCTGACACTTCAGCGAGCTTTTCAGAGGTAAATCACATTGGAGATTGCATGCTTTTGTTTGGCAGAGCAGCAGGATTGAAATGCCCCTGCCTTCGGGTTGGCAGTGCACAACTCCTTACTCAGAGACTGCCAAAAAACATGTTCAGACCGCATAGTCCTTACCCTCGGCTTTACAGTCTACTTACAAGGGACCCAGCACGCACACCTAAATGTGCCACAGAAACTCAAACGACTAAATTAAGTAAATGAAAGGGGGACTGAGGAAGAGGCTGAATGGAAATGACTGCGGGACTTTCTTTAGTCTCGAGAGGCACTTACTCGGCTTTCCACCAGGCAGCAGAGGGTCAGGGGAGGGGGCAGCCTCCCCCCCTGAGCTGCAACATCTAAGAACCTGGCTTGAGGCTCCAGTTTCTCCACTCCTCAGCTTAGAGGAGCTGGTGACTCAGGGAGGTCCCTCCCGGCACGCCGCGTTCTCGGCTGGCTCGGAGTGACTCACTGCCTCGCTCCTCCCTCCCTCGCGGGTGACCCAGGGCCAGTCTCTTAATGAGGCTGCACCTCACTCTTCTCACCTGGCCAGGACAATTGCCTGGTTGAGTTTTTAGCTACCCCGGGGCAGGGCTCGTGTTTGCAACCGTCCAGGTTCCAGCGAGAAGGCTTCTTTAGGGTCAGGAGGGGGTTGGGTTAACCCAAGGTCCTGAGCCCTCTGCGAGCACTGAGGTGGAGGCATTAGCCTCTGCAGGGGCGTTCTATTTCAGAGTCCACCAGCCTGTTATATCGACTAACAGTTATATGCGTCTTGGAGAAGGTTTTATTTTCCTATTTGGATACCTCCTTGTGCAAAAATGTACCTGGTTTTGGGTATTTAGTGTGTTTGTTTTTTTTTTAAAGTCTGCAAAGCATTGGGAAGAGACCCATGGGCTGACGGACTGGCTCTGATTCATGGGGACCGGGGACTCTGCAGGGCAGCGAGCGAGTGCGCCAGCGCGCAGGATGAGTTGGTGAGCACTCAGTTCCCAGTACAACCCGCACCCGAGCGGGGAGAGCGCCCGCGTGCTGAGCAATGCTCCGGCTGCAAGGGCATGGAGGGCTGCCGGACTGCGCGCCTGGGTCCCTGCTCCGCGTGCCAGCGCCCCCAACCTCTCGGCGCACACGGTCGCTCTGGGTGAGTCCGTGCGTTTCCCCAGCACCAGGAGAGGCGGCGGCGCCCACGTTCCTCTCCACCTTCTGGTGCCCCACCCAGGCCGGCCAGGTGGACCCCGGCGGGTACATCCCCCTCTTGGCCCATCCCTGGCCTCGCCGAGAAGGCCCCCGCAGGCTGTCCCGCACCCGCACCCAGCCCCTTTAAGTCACCAAAGCGCAGCTATAACTCAGAACGAAGCGTCGACTGTGCCCAAAGTCACATTCCTAGGGGCGGGAGGGTCCCCTAGGGTCTCAGATCACGTTACGGCCGGGGGCTGTAGACCGCAGGAGGGCAAACTAACGGGGATAGCGAGTTGGATTTTTGCATATTACTTCCTTCTTTTCTCCCCGACCCCCCAACCCCCAAACGCGCTGGGATGCTGGAGGACACGGGGACACCGTGTCCACGTAGGTCCCTCGAGTCTCGCGGCCCCTGAGAGGGCTTTGCCAGGACAGAGGCACTTTCCCCGTTCTCAGATGCCACGAGTCGGCGGGGCTGTAGCAGGGGCTCGCGGGCACCCCACCTCCCCACCAAGTCCTGGGACCCTGGGGCGCGCGCAGCCGCCGCCGCCGACCTCCGGCTGCCGAGGAGCGGAGGCGCGCGGCGGCCGGGGCGCACCGAGTCCGCGCACGGGGCAGTCGCAGACGACACAAAATGCGCAGAAATCAATCCATGAGCGGCTCGGGGCCGCCCGCGGAGGGGGAAAACCCCGGGCTGATTAAACGCAGACGTGGGGCGTCTGGCGGGGCAGGAGGGCGGCGCGGCGAAAGGCACAGCGGCGCGCGCGCGGGCGAGCGGAGGGGGGAAGGGAGCCCGGGGACGGGAGGAGAAGCAGAGGCAGGAGCCAACACCCGCTCGCGAAGGACGGGGGTGGGTGGGTGAGTCGGCGCGGCCC
>NW_006399798.1:16225142-16254328 GCF_000299155.1 Elephantulus edwardii | reverse complement strand
CGCCGGGGCTGTTTACGGCTTCGTCCCCTCGGCGGTCCCCTTCCCCTCCGCACGGGCCCGCGGGGGCGGCGGTTCGGGCCCAGCACGGGGCCCCGCAGAGCCGGGCCGGGCGCCGGCGGGAGGCTTGCTCAGCCCGGGGCACTTTGCGAGGGGGGTCGAGCTCTCCCGCACGCTCCCCTCCTCCGGGTCCCCGCTGGGGGGGTGGGGAGGGTGCGGGCCTCGCGGGCCCCTCGCGATTCCCTCCCCCCCACCCCCGGGCTCGGACTTCCTCGGGGGGTGGGGCGAGGCGGGGCGGGGGCTGGGGGGGTGGGTGTCGGGGAAACTGGGTCAGGGTGCGCCCCCTCCCACCGTCCCCAGCGGAGGGCTGTTTGCCTGGGATTCACTTTCTTGCCTCTTCCCCCCTTCCCCTGCCCCCTCCTCGGATATCCTCATTGGCCCACAAGCCCGTCAACAAAAATAAAAACAGACTATCCCTTCCTGGAAATTCCTTCAGGAGTCCCTTTTTCCACGGCTGAGGCTGCACGTCCTATCTAGGGAATTTTGATCTCTTCCTTCTCCACATTATCTGCTACTTCTGCACCCTCCTCCTCGTGAGTATCCATCAGGCCCCACTGGAAGCCACGCTCCTCTGATTCTGCTTGCCTTGGGATCCTCAGGTTTTGTTGGGAACGTACAGATTGCCTCCCTCACCACTTAACACTTTTCAGGCAAATCATTAATACAGTGAAAAGTACAGCTCCTTCTAGATGAGGAACAGGAGGTGGGGACTTGTGGTCAGCGCGTTCTTCCTTTTGCCCTCTCCTAAGCGTGTAGTAATGAGCTTTCTTCTGTGTTTGTTTTTGGAAAGGAAGGTCAGTCAGTGCTGAGATGACTTCATTTAGTAATGTTTCTGATTTTATGAACTGTTCTTTTGTGGAAAGGCAATTACATTCCCCCCCCTTACATTAAAGGAAACAAAGTAATTTTCAAACCTGCATACTGTAATATTCTGTTAGCTTTCCATTTGAAATTTAAAGAGTTATGCTGCCAACCCAAGGACTGAGATTCAAATCTGTTCTGAGGGAGAAATATGGGAAGTCACCTCCTATGTGATTTACAGTCTCTGAAAACCTGCTGGAGGGTCCCCACTCCATGATACATAACAACACTGATAATATCTGTTACTGGATAGACAAATTTTACTTTCTCATTTGCCTCAGGAATTGGATGAGATAATTGATGACTTAATGATCAATTAATTGCTTATGAAATGTAAGGTGAGGCTGCAGTTAAACGAAGCTTACCTTTTTTGCTTCTGTGCTTGGGTAAGGCTGAAACTTTAAATTCTCTTTTGGTGGGTCACCTTTATTTTGCAAACTATAGCGCAGTTAAGTGGGGTATAGACAGGATGAGACTTAGCAGGGGAAAACGTGTCTACTATATAAAGAACTTTTCAGTGACTCCCTTATTCAAACATAGTGGAATTAGACAGTCAACTGTGTATGCAGCTACCTATGATCAGTATCTTCAATGTGGGGTAATTATAGTTTACCTATTTAAATTTCCTTGTGTAATGTGTAACTTTAATTGGATGTCTTGATTTTATTCATGCCTTGGTGTCAGGAATGAGCTTTACATTGACTATTAGTGGTTCTAGATGTGGGTTGTGTGTGTCCATAGTCTGTGGGCCTCCTGTGAAATATACTCTTCCTCTTGGAAAGAGTTCTTTTTATGCAAATCAGTCACTTCTTTATTTTCTGAAAACAGAAATAATACTTGACTCTCTTAAAATATTTTTGAAATAAAAATAATGGTGGTGAGTTCCACTTAGTAGGCAGAAAGCATATTTGCCATTATTTTCTGGCCACACGAGGTGTTTGGATACATTAAAGACCTCCAGAAAACAAAACAAAACACCAAAACCAACTCAACTAATTTGCAATGCTTTGGATTTAAAGGACAGTATTAGTGAACAGCATTCTGTGCTGGGGGTGGGGTTGGGGAGAGAGACAAGAGTTGGCTAATTTTACGTTTTTCCCCCAAGCAGTTTTCTCTTTACTTAAAAAAAAATATTTTTACTATGACTTATTTAGAAAGATGTAATTATTGCAGACTGGTTACTACAGGTGTGTTTTATCACCTCTTTAATATATTAGGGCTGCTTGGGGGTTGAAATCATGTCACACTTTTCTTATCTATCCAAACATCTATTCAGAAGGACTAAGCATTGCCTTATGATTTAGATTTAGGTATATGATTGCTATTTTGCCTTTGAAAAAATTCTTTGGAGAGGAAGGTGATCTTAAACCAAAATACTTTAAAAAGTATCCCCACATTGAAACTCAGCAGTGGTTGTGTGTATTACATATAATTTTAAAATTTGTTTTGTTGATGAAACAAATAGCAATTTTTAAATTGATATTTTTTTTCCAGTTGGCAAGTGAGGCATATTTATGCCACATACCACCCAATTTCAACTTTTGATCTTAGTTTTAGAACCTTACCGATTCTTTTGTGATGAGGAATTAAATGGTCTGCTCTTTGGTTATTCTCTGGTTCTGTTCTAACAGAAATACCGCAAGTGGCATCTATTCTGTCACACTTTAGGAGGCTGGAGGTCTGAGTTCAGGGTGCCAGCTTGAGAAGGCCTTCTGTCTTCATTGGCTCTGGAGGCCTCCTTTCAGCATCTCTGAGTCTGGCATTTCTTCGAGACCTGCAAACGTCTTGGCATGTGTCTTTCCTTGGGTCTAGGAGATTGTTTGTGCAGGGGTCTGGGGTCCAAAGGACATACTACTCCACTCTCATCTGTGTGTGTGTGTGTGTGTGTGTGTGTGTGTGTGTGTGTGTGTGTGTATGCATACGCGTGCACGTGCACACACACACTCTCGAATTGGATCCTACTGGCGCAGGAGGAGATTGCCCCTCCTTTCCCCAGCAGAGCATCTGGTGGATTCAAACCACACGCCTTCTGTATTGCAGCTCAGCTTCTTGCCACTAGGCCACCAGAGCTCCCTAAGCTTTTTTTTTTTTAAATGGTAGTAAGTCTTTCCTTCCCCCCACCCCCCATCTTCTCTCTCCTTTCATCTCTTGTAAGATGATGTAAGGTGATGCAGGTCACATCCCAGAGAAACTCCTCTTATGTGGGTCATGGCAGTCACCTGAGTCAGGCTATTGCATCCCACCATATCCCCTTCCTCCCACTGATTGATTATAACAGATCACATCATAGGTATGATCCTGTCATTTTGTGACTGCCAAACTGCAGAGAATTGTTAACACACAGCTTTTGGGGATACAGTTCAGTCCATGACAGTTAAGCGGGTCTTCATTGTAGTCTAAAACTGATCATTTCAAAGTGCTAATCATGTGTGGCTAACGTTGTTCGTCCTGAAATGTGCTTAACACCTTTTCCACAATGTTCACGCTGTGTTCATATTCACTTTAAAGTGAGATTAGTAGTTGTCCACCAGACAGCGTGCTTCACAACACATTCTATATCTG
Source organism: Elephantulus edwardii (assembly GCF_000299155.1). NCBI lineage: Eukaryota > Metazoa > Chordata > Mammalia > Macroscelidea > Macroscelididae > Elephantulus > Elephantulus edwardii. The sequence goes on along the minus strand of NW_006399798.1, from coordinate 16,250,848 downwards.
GAAATTCCATAGTATTGAAGGTTGTGATGAAGTCGATGTCGGTGTCTTTGAGCTGAATAAAGACATAGCTTTTTTAGTCTGTCCTTTTGGCTAGGAAGCTAGGGGACTATTTTTAGGTAAGGCCTTGGTTTTTGGGAGTCAGTAAGGACATCTCTATCAGCTGGTAAACTTGATTTTTGCAATTGTGTAACAAGAATTTCTATTTTATAAGGGTGTAAATATCCAATCTCAATTTTGTTTTAAAAGTCTCTCAGCCTTTATGGACTGACCACTACTACATTGGAGAGGGGAGGGAGGCTGGAATGCCAGGGAACGTCATCCCTACTTGCAACAGGTTTTTGTCTAATTTAAAAATAGCACATTCATGCAAGACTATTTCATAGGGACCTACAAGTGAGTAAACTAGATCTAAATACATTTTCTTTTCTGATTAAGAAGTAGACTTGGCATTAATATTGAATGCAGATAAGTCTATAATTGTCAGACTCCAATTAAGACTCAAATATGGACCCAGGACAAGAAATAAGGTCCTTCTTGGCTTATTGTTCCAAATGTTTAGAAAGTTTTGGGTAAAGTTTATCAGCAGTAGTTATCCAAAAGAGGGGGTGGAACGACTTTAAAAATTATAAGCATATGGTTGTGGTGGTTTGCTTTATAAACTTAGGTAAATGTATTATGCAAATGTAACTTGATTTCTAAGTAATATTTTGAAGTGTTTTCTAGAAGAGAAATATGATAATGTGTAGGATGGAGCCACAGCCAGTTTACACTTCATTTAAGTTGATGGGTGTGGTAAGCAATCCTGGTGGTCTGTCACTTCCAGGATGACACTTTTGAGTGGTTCTAGAGTCATTTATCCTCAAAACCTCAAACACATTGCCATCAGAGTGGAACTGACTCACAGCTGACCCTCCCGCGGGTTTTCTGGGGCTGTAAATCGCATGGGAGGAGATTGCCCACTTTTTCCCCATGGAACCACTGTTGGAGTCGAACTGCTTTGGCCTTTGGGTTTGCAGCAGTGCAACTCTGATGCCATACTGACTACACCACCAGGGCAGACCCAGAGTAATTTAGTAAAGTTAGTATTCCTTTAAAAAAAAAAAGAAGAAGAAAAGAATATTATGGCTGTAAAATGAAATGTGTATGTTTGTGTATATGTTTGTGTGTTTACAGTTGTCTAATCATTGAAAGCTACAACATGATACCAAACATTTATTCTGACTTGTTTATTCCTGTTGGTTGTATTGACTCAGTTTCTTTAAGTAAGAGCAGGAAGTCATCTGTTAATGCTGGTGTTTATACACTCTGTTTGCTATAGGACAACAAACCCACCTGATTCATCATCAGGACCATCAAAGAACGTGTGGCATATTATTTGAAGCATTTTGAAATGAGGATTATTTGTGATTTCTGCCATCTCTATCTAGGTGTGCCTGGCATCTCTGAATTTGCCAATTTATTGTGGGAATTCACTTTGTATTCAGCAGATATTCCTGAAGAGATTCCAAGCTTCCTGTCAGTAAAAAAAGTTATTAAAACCTGATACATATTGAGCAGTGCCGAGATGTGTAGAGATTAAAGTTAAAAAACAAACTCCTATTTCTCCTTTTTTTTGTCTCTGGTCTTGCTTGGGTGCCCGTTAGCTTTTGGAAGCTCTGCCCTGCGGTTGTGCTGGAGTAAGGGTTACAGGGAAGTCAGGGAAGACACTGGCTGCACCAGAGTGTACATGTTGTGATAAGCCTGTATCCTCTGATAGGTGGTAATGTTAATAATATTGCTAATCTTGAACTACCAGCAGTTTAAGGTCATAGTAATTGGATTTTTAGTGAGACCTTTAAACAGTTAGTTCCATTGTCATGTTGGTAAAGTTGTGATTTGATGATCTGTTAAGAAAATACTTAGGAATTGATTTCACATAATCTTAATGCTAGATGGCAATGGTGGTAAAGAGTTACTGTCCCTTGAATTGAGTAATAAATTATGTGGTATTTACTGTAGACTTTTTAAAAGCTTACTGTTTACCTCCTTTTATTCTCATAACTAATCACAAGATGAGTATTGTTATTTGTCTTTTGCTAAAGAAGAAGTTGAGGCTTACAAGTGAAGCAGCTAAATCTAATGTTATAAGGTCCCCAAGCAGTGTAATGTCTCTAAGTTGTTTTCTTTTCCAGTGAAGGAAACAGACCTGAAGTTAAGTGACTCCCTGAAGGTTGGATAGCTAAGTGGTAGCAATAGTAAACCAAAATCTTATCTCTGAACTCTTGGTCTAGCTCTCTTTATGCTATGTTTTGTTGAAATAGAGTGGACCACAGGACCTTATGCTGTGACTATTGGGCACAAAGGCTTCAGGGAAGATGCAATGGTGTTTTCCACTCTGTGTTTAAAAACGTCCTTCTCTTTCTTTCAGAAATTATAAAGAGCTCTGATGGGCTATTTGGGTGATACCCAGTGCAGTGAGCTGCAGGTGAGTAAGGCTTAGGAGACACTTGTTTAGAAAAGAAGTTTGCAATACCTGATAAAGAGGCAAGAGGGACTTAATCCAGAGAAGAGCATCTGGCCCTCAGAGGATGACATGGGACAGGATGGGATGATATGGGGTGGCGGTCGCGCAATTGAAGTGGTATTTAACCTGAGTGAAGATGTGGGTCCTAACTGAACTGGTTACATCTGGAATAGACTGGATAAGAGACATATCCTCAAGAAACTGCCTGGTGCTTTGTCAGGTGGCTGGTTGAAGAGAAATGAGGGCCAGTTAATATTCCACGTGTTAGTTCCGACTCGATGGCACACAGCTCTGTTCAAGATGGGTAACGGCACAGAACCTTCACCTGTTCGCGTATGAGGGGAACGTAAGAGGTCCTTCAGTGTTTGTGTCAACATTTCTTGAGCAGTAATTGCCTCATGCACTGATAAACTTGGTTAACTATTAAATTGTTTGTTTTCCTTGTTATCTGCTGTGGATATGTGCCAACAGGATTTGATGTACCTGCACTTTTGAAGCTTAAATACTGAGACTCTTCAAACAGTAACGAAAGGTTGAATGTTTTTAATTTAATGGTTATACTACCTCCATCATATTCTACTGTTGTTGGGTGCCTTTGAGTTGGGTATGACTCATAGCGACCCTGTGAACAAAAGTTCTGAACCCTGTTCTATCTGTGCCATCCTCACACTTCCTGACACACACGAGCCCATTGCAGCCATCACCATGTCAGTCCACCTGGTTCAGGGTCTTCCTCAACTTCGCCGACCTTCCATCCTTCCCAGCATCATGTCCTTCTCCAAGGAATCGCCCCTTCTAGCAACATACCCAAAGAATGTGAGGTGAAGTCTCATCATTCCTGCTTCCAGAGAGCACTCTGGCTGCACCCTCTCAAAGACATACCTGTTCATTCTCTTGGCCATCCATGGGATGTTCAGTGCTCTTCTTCAACACTGCAGCTCAAAGGCATCTGTTCTTTTCTTGTCATCCTTATTCATTGTCCAGCTCCCAGATACAGGGCAAGTAATTGGAAAGACTAGGGCTTGAATTAGATGCACCTTAGTCCTTAGACTGACATCATTACTTTATAATTTTGAGAGGTCCCTAACTGCAGATTTTCCCAGTGCAGTGCATCTCCTTATTTCTTGACTGCTGGTACCAATGGTGTTAAATGGGGATCCAAGCAAGATGAAGCTGTTCAGTTTGTCTGCTCTCCATCCATCATGATGCTGCCTATTGGTCCAGTGGTAAGAATCTTTGTTTTCCTGACATTGAGATGCAATCCATACTAAAGGCTGCATTCCTTGATCTTTTGCAACAAGTGCTTCACATCCTCCTCACTTTCAGCAAGCAAGGTTGTGTCATCTGCATAACACAGGTTATTGGTGAGTTTCCCCTGCAATCCTGTTGCCACACTCCTCCTCAGAGTCCAGTTTCTCATATAATTTGCTCAGCGTACAGATTGACTAGGTTGGAGAGTAGCCCTTCAAAATTATTTCTCTTGTGCTGACATGCCCTGCTAACTAAAGAAAATGAAAGTTTAGTCTTTGATATTCTTTCATTTATGCTTGACTGTGTGGATCAGTACAAGTTATGGCTAACATTGAGAAGAATGGGACCTGCATGTGCTCATGCGAAACCTATACATAGATCAAGAGGCTCTTGTGTGAATAGAGCAAGGGAACACGACATGGTTTAAAGTTAAGTGAGTGTGTCAGGGTTGTATTTTCTTTCCATACCTATTCTTTCTGTATGCTGAGCAAATGATTCGAAATGCTTTACTCTGTGAAGAAGGATGTAGCATCAAGATCGGAGGAAGACTCATCAATAATCTGTGTTACGCAGACGATACAATCTTGCTTGCTTAAAGTGAGCAGGACTTAAAGCACTTAATGCAGAAAATCAAGGACCATAACCTTTGATATGGGTTACATCTCAACATGAAGAAAACAAAAATTCTTACCATTGACTTAAAAGTAACATCATGTTAGATGGAGAAAAGATTAAAACTGTCAACAACGTCATCTTACTTGGATCCACAATCAACACCTGTGGTACCAGCAGTCAGGAAATCAGGAAACATATGGCGCTGGGGAAGTTTACAGTCAGAGACAGCTCCAAATTATTGAGGAGTCATGGTATCAGTTTGAGGACTAAGGTATCTGATTCAGACTTTATTTTTGATCACTTGTTGTGCATCTGAGAGCTGATAAGGACGACAGAAGAAGAATTGATGCCTTTGAGCTGTGGTGTTGGAAAATAGAGAACGTCCCATGAACTGCCAAAAGAACAAGCTAATATATCTTGGAGAAAGTAGACAACGTGCTCCTTGGAGGCAAAGATGATGGAGCTTCACTCTTACTTTGGATATGTTGCTAGAAGAGGCTTTTCCTTAGATGCTTGAAAAGGCAGAGGGTTGGTGAAGGAGAAGGAGACCCTCAACCAGTTGGATTGGCACAGTGACTGCTGCAATGGGCCCTAGTGTTTCAGGAAATGAAAGGATGACATAGGACAGGATTTAGATCTATTGTTCATAAGGTCACTATGGGTCATGCTTGATGGCCCTTAGCAATGAACATCATTTGTTCATAGTAAGAAATTTTCTTGAATTAGGCAGCTCTGGTGGCCTAGTGGCAAGAAGCTGCACCGCAGTCCCAGAGGTATGTGGTTCAAATCCACCATATGCTCTGCTGAAGAAGGAGGGGCAAACTCTCCTGTACCAGTCAGATAGAATTTGACAGTACACACACAAAAAAAGAATTTAAAAAAATTAAAAAAAATTCTTGAATTAATAAAGCATTTTGGTCTTTCCTTAAGAAAATGATGTTAATATAGAAAAATGTGAGAGGTAGAAGAGTTTCAAGTTTTTCCTTTTGGGGCATCATTACTGCTATGTTATTTTTTGGTTTATTTTTAATACTAGTCTATTGTTAGACACCTCCAGCTTTAGAAAGCGTCAGCTCTGGATAAAATGTCTTGCCACCCTGCATTTGGACTTTAGCTTTATAAAGATTTACAAGAACAATACTAGCTATTTTTTACTCATTTGTTTTAGGCTAGACTTTTAAGCTTTCTGTCCTTTTGTTGAAAAACCAGAAAGACAAAAAGCAAAAAAACCACAAAACTATAATTTTTCTCCCTGTAGTTTAAAAAAAGAAATTAGATTTTTGTCTTTTCTTTTAACCATACCCAAGTCTCTTTGTCTCTAGCTCTTTGATTTTTTTCCCATTAAGTCCCTACTGCATTCTAGTCTCTTGCTGAGTCAGAAAGTTGACCCTGAGGATCCTCGCCCCTCCTTGTGCCCCTTAGTCCCCCCAGCCCCTCCTGGGATGGCAGTGCTATACATACTTTCAAGGTTTTCAGTTAAACTGAACTTTGCTGCTTGCTGATGGCTTAAAGTAGAATGTGATTGTAGGAGACTCGTTTCTTGAGCATAAGTATGTTTTCCATGATGCCTCTTATACTAGTTCAGGAGGTGCTCAGAAGACATGTTGGTGCCCCACAGGGTAGAGTTTGGGGTGGTTGTGGATCATTGCAGAAGAACATGAGAACTGTAGTCAAGGCCAAAATAAGTTGTGGAAGGTACACTTCTCATTGAAAATATATTTGGCCAGCGCCTGGGACCCCTCTGTCCCATAAGTATGGTGGGAATTTCCTTCTTAAATTGTGGACTAATTTAAGAATTAATATTAAGTAAATTATTGAATGTTAGAGTCACAACTACCTTAAACAGTTGCTTTTGTTGATGACATTTCATTTAAAAAAATTATACATATAACATATAATTATTTAAAAACCCATTATCATTTGATTATTATTCTACTTGCTCTGTCACAGACTAGTTCCATGTTACAGTGTTAAAGTTTACATTTAAAAGATTGCAAAATATTTTACCAAGTCAGGCTCCTATAATTTGTCTGAATCTTTGTTGTATTAGGTATGTATTTTGTTATGGCTTTCCAGTATAATGCTGTTGTGGATAGGATGTATTTTTTGACTAACATTTCTTGCTTTTGTAAGTTTTTGCTAATAATGTATATATATTGTATATACATTGTATAATGTATACATATTGATGTGGTTAGGAGCGAAAGACTTTATTAAAGAATTGTTATGTGAGCGTCACAGGCCTCTGTCTTCGGTGTCAGCACCCCTGCCCTCTCCCACCCTCTACCATGCCTTGTTGAGCACCTCTCACCCCCACCATAATGCATCCAGTGGGTGTTGGAGATATTGCTGGCACTCAGAGCCTCCTGCCCTTGGTCACTGGTCCTCCATCCACCCTGTCCTGTAGCCCCGCTCAGCCTTTTTGCCTCTCCACCTGCTTCACTTCCTGCCTCTTCTTGCTGACCTTTCTGGTCCCTCTTGGCTTCCTCCTCTTGTCTCACTGAGATGCCTGTTGCCCTGGTCTGGTCTTGGTCCCATGCAGGGCTGGATCTTTGGAGGCTCTGCCTGTTGTAGATGTCAGGTAAGGAGATGGTTGATAAGTGAGGAGTAGGCATACTTAGTGCAGTTGCATTTTTGCTTATAATTTTGAAACTGACCTTTTCAGTTTCTCCCTAATTGTTAATTCATAATTATTTGCTGTTTTATGCAGTAGTTTACTACCCACTTGGGTTTTTGATGATAAAGGAAGTATAACCAGATAGTGAGCAGGTGATACTTCAAAAGAGAACCAGAACACGCTCAGTGAGTCTGTTCCTATGCGTCTGGGCTTTCTAGATGGTAAGTGAACTGAAGGGATTGGTGGTTAGGTGCTGTTGAATCGATTTTGATTCCACCGTTCAATTGAGTAAATATATATTGAGTATCTGCTTTGTGCCCTGTGCTATGTTGGGCCATCTGAGTGCTCCTTAGTTTACTGTCATGGGGTGTGTGGGGTTGGAGGAGTCTGCTTTAGGCTGTTTGACTATTTGGAGGGTCTGACCACCTCAGACCAGTGGTGACCATTCTGTGGAACCTCTTCATCGTCTACCAGTATGCTGTGGGACATGTTTTGAGAAGCTGTGTTCTGACTGATAGATCAATAACACATTGTTCCTGTTTACAAGGAATTGATTAGTGGGGAGGATAGGGGAACAAAAAAATGAAAGGCTAGTAGGTTCTTGACAAGTGCTATATTTATTTTATTATTTGTGTGTGTGTGTGTGTGTGTGTACACCATTAAATCGGATCTGACTGGTACAGGAGAAGATTGCCCCTCCTTCTCCAGCAGAGCATCTGGTGAATTTGAACCACTCACCTCTGGGATGGCAGTGCAGCTTCTTGCCACTAGGTCAGCTCCGACAGGTGCTATATTTAGGGGTTAAGTAGAGAGAGAATGTGATAGGGTTCCCTTAGGGGTATCAGGCAATGCTTTAATCACAGAGATGATTTTACATTGAAGATGAGAAGCAGAATTCTGGGGGAAGGGACCATTTAACCAAAAGCTGGAACAGGGGTCAGCAGGTAGAGGATAGGAATGTTGACAATATAAAGAAATTGAATATTCAAATTACCTGGACCTGGAGAGACAGAAGAGAATTTAGTGGAAATCAAGGCTGGCAGTAGATAAAGACTGGGTTTATGGTGGGTTTTACATGTCAGAGTGAGGATTGGTGTAGATTGGATTGGCAGGAAAGAGAGACAGTTACTTTAGATAGATTTGTGGTGGTAGTCTGAGCGAGGGTTGAGAGGGACCTGAACTTTGGGACGGCTTAGAGAGCTGTTAACTGTGGCAGTTGAATGGAGGAGAGAAACAGCCACAATTACTGTTACTCAAGGTGTGTAGTGGTGATTGGTCCAGGTAGCCGAAGAATGGGACATCGACGGGGAAGGATAAAGTGTAGGAGTTTAGCCTAGTGAAGAGATGAATTTGGTCTTGACTGAGTGGAATAGAAAGTTTAAACTCCATTTAAAGCTCTGATTTATTTGGAACTTGAGAGGTATATTTGGGCCACCAGGTGAGGGTGTTCTGAGTTTGCAAGAGTGGAGGAATCAGTGAGGCCTCAAGGTCCATCAAAGCAGATTCTCAGCCCAGTGCTCCTCTCTGGCCTGGGCTTGAGAAGTGGAACAGCTCACTTGTGGTTTCCTTACACCCCGTTAGCAGCGTTTCCTAGACAGATGGAAGGTGTGTGGTTTGTGTTGGAGAGCATGAATTTTATTATTTTAAATAAAAAATTATTGCGGAAACTTTCAAACACACAGAAGCAAAGACTTGAATCATTTCCCCTGAACTCATTATGCAGCCTCAACAGTGTATCAGCTGTTTCCCAGTGTTGCTTCATGCGCCTCCCCCTTTATGTTGAAGCACGTGGCATAAAGTTTTTTGATGACCTTGAAGTTTGTAGATTTGTATGTTAGAGTGTTGAGTTTAGTGTTCCTGGCTCTGGGTAGGGTGTAGAGTAAAGAGATACAGGAATAATTTCTAGAATTTCTGTGTTCCCTCAGCCTTTGTGTGTTTGGACACCTGAGACTGTGGAGATGGAGATAACCAGGATTCACAGTCAATTGAGATAGATGTGCAAAACTTTCTATAAACTCCCAACTTTAGAATTGTAAAATATGTACATTTTAATTGTAACAGAAACTGATGCTATTTCTTTGCAGCTTGTATGTTGCTGCCTTTAAGTTTATATTAGCAAACTTCTGTTATGCAATAAATACATGTTTTGCCAGACACCTGGGAATTCTTCCTCTGTGAAGAAAACAGACAGACTCAAGTTCTCAAGAAGTTTCTATAGTCTAGATCTTAAGGATAACTATGTCCAATATGTAGGCCAGGAAAAACCCTGGTAGTTCAGGGGTTAAGTGCTTGGCTGCTAACAGGCCCATGGGTCAGACTTACCAGTCTTTCCACAGGAGAAAGAGAGACACCATAAAGTTTCCTTCCATAAAATTTCATAATCTTGGAATAAATTCTATTTGGAGTTGTTCCATTCTGTTCTCTAGGGTTGCCATGAGTTGGAATTAAAGAAACTTTTTTTTTCCACAATCAATAATCTATTCATTGCAAATACATTTCCTAAGAAATATAAATGCAGGCCATACACATGGATTTCACCTGGTATCATAGGAATCAAATCTATTACATCTGTGGAAAGAATCGCTGGAGAAGCTCAATATCAGCTGTGAAAACTACACCAGGTGTTGATTGTGGAATAGAGGAATTAAAGAAACTTTGACTTCTGGGGGAGCTCTGGTGGCCTAGTGGCAAGGAACTGCAACTACAATCCCAGAGCACACTGTTCGAATCCACCAGATGCTTTGCCGGGGAAGGAGGGACAATCTCCTCCTGTACCAGTCAGATCCGATTTGACGGTACACGCACACAAAACCAAATAAAAAATAAAATTTAAAAGAAAAAACCTTTAAAAAAATAAAAAAAAAGAAGCTTTGACTTCTGGCAACTCCATGTGTATTAGAGTAGAATATACTCTGTAGGGCTTTCATTAGCGAATTTTTTTAAGTGGACATCAGACCTTTCTTCCTCTGTGCCTTTGGGTAGACGAGAGCTTCTAGGGCCTTTGTATAACACAGTGAGATGGCTGCCTGCCTGATCCTTTGTCATCTTCATGAACATTCTTTGCCAGCACCACTATGGAAAAGCATAAATTCTTCTATGGTTTTCTTTATTCATTATCCAGCTTTCATAGGCATATGAGGGTATTGAAAATACCATGGCGGGGATGAGGCACACCTTAGGCTTCAAAGTGACATCCTCGATCATGAACACATTAGGTACTGCTGTCCCCATTTTATACATAAGGACACACACAGAGATCTGAAGCTAAACCAAGTTAGCTTCTGGTTTTTTTTTTTTTTTTTTTTTTTTAGCTTCTGGTTTTTACAGCCAGTATTCAAACTCAGGGAGATCTAGCTTTGAGATATACATATTCTCAACCACTAGGTTAACAGTAGTTAAATTGATACAAATTAAAAAATTAGGTCTACACCACAACAAGATAAAGGTAAACTACCCATTCGAAAAATGGGCACATATAAACAGACACTTCACCAAAGATGGCAAACAAACACATGAAGAATCATGTTCAAAATCCCTAAGTTTAAGATAGAGGCAAATCAAAACAACTATATCATCTCACCCCAGTAAGAATAGCAAAATTTAACAGCAAACAACAAATGCTGGTGAGATTGCAGAGAAACTGCAACCCTTATTCACTGTTGGTGAGAGCGTAAAATGGTGCGCTTTCTCAAAAAGTTGGAAATAGAGATACCATTTGACCCAGCAATTCCACTACTGGGAATATACCCAAAGGAACCATCGCCATCTAAGCAGATATATGCACACCCATGTTTATTGCTGCTTTGTTCACAATACCAAAGAGTTGGAAACAACCTAAGTGCCCATCAACAAACAAATGGATAGAGTTGTGAAATACTACGCTGCACTGAAAAATAAGGAACTCATAAAATATTATACAAAATGGGTGACTCTGAAGGACATTATGCTGAGTGAAGTATCTCAGTCACAAAAGGACAAATTCGGCATAGTGCCACTGTTGTAAAATGGGACTGACATCGGGGTTGGGGGAAACTGAGAAAGATGGGATAAATGATATATACTGCATTGAAACAGATGAGAGAACTGTTTAAAAGGGATATATGATTAGGTATTATTGTCATGACAGGAGTCTAGTACAAAGGCTGCGTAGTGGATTAGACTTGAGGGCAGAGATTGTATAACAATGAAAGAATTTTTCTTTTACTTTTCAAAGAGAAGAGCGAACTGGGGTGGAGGGGTGGGCAAGGAGAAAAGTGCAACAGTGAATGAATGGAAATCCAAAGTGTCTGTAAACTTTCATTAAAATTAATAATGAAAAAGGAAAAAAGGCCCACATGGAAGTTGTTGCTAAGAAATAAAAAGATTCTCTTCTTGAAACTAACCCATGCAGAATAACCAGTCTCTCTTCCTTGTGCGTGGAGGCATATTCTTTAACAGAAAACATTTCCCCTCTTTTATAGGCTTCATGAAACTCTGATTTGTTCCTGAGATACTAATGGCTCTCCCTCAAGGAAGTCCTCTTTGTGCTGGCATTTGAGCAGAAACTCCTTTTAAGTAGAGTCCCTTTCTGCTTACAGTTCACACCTCCTTTTCTTTCCCTTTATCGGACCATGGTCCCCTTTTTTGATCTCTGACTTTCTGGTCTTCCCTTTTCTCATAGCTGTGCTTTCTCTTACCAGTCGGTTCCACGGCCTGTGTGCTGAGGGACTCCCTGCCTCCTTCCTCCGCTCGAGCCTCTCCCAGCCGAGCTGAACCTTGTCCTGGGCCTTGGCTTTCCCACGTTTACTTAGTGGGAAGATGAGGACAGATTTCTACCTGCCTCTGCTTCTGCTTCTCCCCGAGAGCTCTGCGCCCTTCATTGTACGCGGGGCAAATTGGGAAATGGGAATGAGCATATCCTTAAGTTTGTACCTAGGTCAGGAGGTGAGTCTTAACATTGCTAAGAGAGGTATTCTATCCTGTAAGGGAGGGTATGTGTGTAATGGTGTTAGTGGTGTGTACTGTCGAGTGGAACTGACCCATAGCAGACCCTCTGGTAGGTTTTCAGAGGCAATTAATAGCACGGGAGGAGTTTGCCCATCTTTCTCCCAAGGAGCAGCTGTTGGCCTAGAACCGCGTGCCTCTGAGATTTTACAGCACAGCTTCTTGCCAATAGGCCACCAGAGCTCCCTGTGTGTGTAATAGATGTTTTATATACAATAATAGAAATTTAGATTAGAGGTAACTTTGAAGATTCCAGTTCAATTAGCGGTAAGTAGTAACAAGTGCTCTTTTATGCCTCAACATTTCCACTTTTCCAGTAGAGAAAGGCATTTGCGCAGATGAGTCTAGTAGGGGATAAGGTTTGGCTCCCTCTGCTCTACCGAATGCAGATTCTAACATTTATAAAAGAGATCTACTTTTCTCTTTTGCCAATGACTCCTGCTTCTTACATTTATGTTTTGTAATTTTACTCTTCTTACATTTCTCTTTGGTCTCCAACATTGTCTTCCCCTGGGTTATTTAATCCTTTAAGCAGATTCTTTAGAGGGTAAGGTAGTTGTACTTAAACAGACTTGGAGAAAACTAGGCTGTGTGCTCTGACACTTTGCATCCACTAGCCTCACCTCCAGAGACATCTGGGCAGCCTCTTTGCGTCAAGATTTATAGCCTCAGAGACCCAGAGAGCATTGCTCTGAGTCAGGATTGACTCCATGGCAGTGAATTTGATTTTTTGAGACAGATTAGAAACTAATGAGCCCAAGGACCCATTTAGACTGCCCAGTTGCTTTAAAGAGACTGTATCAATTTGAAAGAAATTTCAATATAACTCTTGAATGTTAACGGTAATTTACTATCATGTGAAAGAAATTTCCCTGTTTCTGTCACTTTTAAAAAGGGGAAAGTACATCAAACTGTGCATAAAATTAGAAAATATATTTAGGGGAAAATTACAGTTCTTTGTGGGTCAGTTTGGGATTTGAACTATTTTTTTTTTAAAGTTAAACCATTAGTTTAATTTATAGCATGAAAATTTTCAAGTCTGTATAGGGGCTCTATGAGTCAGATTTTGACTCCCTGGCAGTGGTTGGTTGGTTCTTTTTTTTAAAGCAAACCTGAGAGAATAGTTTATCCACCACCCAGCTGTTGGCATTTTGTCAGATTGCCTGCCTGTGAGCTCCCTCACGATCTCGCTCGTGTGCTCGCTGTCCTGAAAGTGAGAGGCAGACTTCTTGAATGTACTTAATGCCTTCTCCAACATAGATGTCTTGAGAGTGAAAATATTTCTCTCTGTAAGCATAGTCTAATTTTCACACCTAAGAAAATAATCCCGTAATACCACAGTCCATATGCAAATTTGCCCATTTGTCCCCAAAATACCTTTTATTCCTCTTACATATGTTTTTGCTTCTTTTAACCTAGTTTTTGTTACATTTGTCATTTTAATGAAACCATTTGCTTGCTGAAAAGTTAGAAAATGCAGATGAATTTTTAAAAAGCCATTGTGATTCCACTATGCAGAGAGAAGGGAGCTCTCTGGTGGCCTAGTAGTAAGGAGCTGCACTGTTAACCTTAAGGGGTGTTGTTCGAATCCACCGGTTGCTCTGTCAACTCCCATGCAACTTACCGCCTCTGACAATCCGCTGGAGGGTCAGCTGTTAGTTGTTTGCGACTTGAAGGTTGTTGACAACAACCACCCAGAGAGATCTACTATTTATTTTACTAAATTTTTTTCCTCTTTGAATAATTTAAAATACTTAAGTTATACATGTAAGGGAGAGTTCTCATATACCCCTCACTCAGTTTCCCTCATCATTAATAGTTTACATTTCCACCTGAAAAGTAATTGCCGTAGTCGGAACGGATTCCTTCACTGAGGAAACTGATGATCCATTGGGTTTCTGAGGCTGTAAATCGCACAGGAGGAGACAGATGGCGAGTGTGAACTGCCAGAGTGGAGTGGCCTTTGAGTTACCAGTTCAGTTCTCTACAGACGAGCCTGCCAGTGCTCCCTGCATTTCTGTGTTACGTGCTGAATCAGCTATGCCTCTAAGCAACCCTTTGAACAACAGGTCCGAACCTTGCTCTGTCCTGAGCCATCCTCATAATCTCTCTATTGGAGTTGTTAAAGAAACAATTAACTAACTTCCAAGACTATTTTAATATTCTCTAGTTTTTTCATTAATGTCTTTTTTTTTTTTGCACTACAGGACAGGACAGGACAGGACAGGACAATGAGTGCTTCAAGAGCTCACAATGAATTCAGTTGTGAGGTCCCCTGTAGTCTGTAACAATTTCTCATTCTTTGCTTTTTCATGACCTTGATAGTTTTGAGTTGGTCAGAATATACTTCAGTTTGGGCTTTTCTGGTGTTTGTGTCTGTATTGTGTGGGTGTGAAATTGCTTTCAAGGTTTGGTTTCCATGTCCTTGCTAAATTGTTATGCGAAATGTGTAGAGTGTATGTGTGTCTATATGTATTTTATGGAAACGAGACTGTAGACTATTTTGTAGCTTCCTTTTATTTAAAAAATGGAATTAAGCTATATTCTTTTCCAGCTGACTTTAAACGCTATATCTTTTCACTAATCCTGATTCTTAATACTGTGTAGGACATGATTTCAAGTTCTAAACATTTGACTTGAAAATATAGTTCAAGAATATAAGCTATTGGTAAATTGAAGACAATCTGTAAGTGTGGTGATCATACCCTTTTTAAAAATTATGTCCTCTTTTTTTATATTGACCTATTTTAAAAAACTCAGCTATTTGGCTTATGATGTGGTTACATGTCTCACACAGATAATTTTGGAGGGAGAATTAAAAAATACAAAGAGGAAATTCTCATAATAAAACTTTCTTGGCAAGCTACAATTTTTTCTATAAGTCAGTCTTTTTTTGGGGGGGAGGGCCATCAAGTTGGATCTGACTGACACAGGAGGAGACTGTCCTTCCTTTTTTTTTTTATTGTATTATTTTTGTGTGTACCATCAAATCAGATCTGACTGGCACAGGAGGAGATTGCCCTTCCTTCTCCAGCAGAGCATCTGGTGGATTTGAGCTGCGTACCTCTGGGATTGCAGTGCAGTGTCTTGCCATGCCCTTTCTTCTTTAGTGGAGCATCTGGTGGATCCAAACCACTCACCTTCAGGATTGTAGCACAGCTTCTTGCCAGTAGGCCACCAGAGCTTCCTATAGCTCAGTCTTTTATTGAGTACAATTTACTCGTTGCTTGTGGTTTTGTTTTTTTCCCCCCAGTATTGATTAGTAAACATGTTAAATGAACCTTAAAGCCATCAAAGGATAATTTGGAGTTATTGAGACTAAAGCTGCCCCCAGATTTGTGGGAAATTCTAAAAATTGTGCAGCAGGAAATGTTTGTTGTTGTTACGTATCATCAAGTCACCTGCGACTCAGCGACGCTATGTACAACAACCCTAAACCCTACTCTATCCTGTGCCAGTTTCACTGTCTCCGACATACCTATCCTGATTACCCCAGTCACCGAATCAATCCACTTCAGAGAGGGTCTTCCCCTCCTGCGCTGTCCGTCCACCCTCCCAAGCATGCTGTCCCTCTCTAAGGACTGGTCCCTTCTTGGGATATGTCCACAGTATGTCAGACGAAGCTTCAGAATCCTTGCCTCCAAGAAGCAGCCTGGTTTCAACCTCTCCACGGCAAACCTGTTCATTCTCTTAGCAGTTCGTGGTGTATTCAGTACTCTTCTCCAGCACCACAGCTCAAAGGCATCAATTCTCCTTCTATCTTCCGTAGTCATTGTCTAGCTCTCTGATGCATAGCAAGTGATTGCAAAGACCATGGCCTGTATCAGGTGCAGCTTAGGTTCCAGAGTGACACCATTGCTCTTCAGTACTTGGGAGAGGTCCCTGACAGCTGACTTTCCCATTGCAGTATGTCTTTTAATTTCCTGGCTGCTGGTGCCAAGAATGTTGATTGTGGAGACAAGCAAACTAAAGCTGTGAACAATCTCAATCTCTTCACCATCTGCCATGAGGCTTCAGGTCCTCCATCTGCATAACACAGGTTGTTGATGAATCTTCCTCCAATCTTGATGCCACGTTTCTCCTCAGAGAGCCCAGCCTCACATATAATGTGTTCTGTATATAGATTGAAAAGGTCTGGAGACAGGACACATCCCTGGCATGCACTCTTCCCAGTGTTGGACCATGCAGTGTTTCCTTGCTCTGTTCTGACTGCATCCTGGTCTAAGTATAGGTTTTGCATTAGCATGATCAAGTGTTCTGGGATTCCCATTCTTCTCAGAGTTAGCCATGGTTTGCTGTGATCCAAACAGGAAATGTAGATGAAAAAAATGTTAATTTTGGGCTCTGATGGCATAGTCCCTCTGGAGTCACCCTGCAGTGGTGTTGCCTTCCAGGCAGTGCGAATCCACCAGTGGCTCCTCCAGAGAAAGATGGACAGTCTCCTTCCATCCTCCAAAACCCAAGTAAAGCTGTCCCCAGAATTCCGGGGAATTATTAAAAATGCACCAGGAAATGTGTATGTAATAGATTTTTAAAAATGGAATTTTAACTGGTGTTAAATTTTTCTTAAAAGTTTTTAAAAATCTTTATACTCAGTAAAATAGATAGTAGAAGTTCCATCAGCAGAGTTCTTAAGCAGTTAAAACATTTTACTTTGCTATATTTAATGTAATAATATTGAATTGAAGGGCCCTGGTGGTACATGTTGGGTTGCTAACAAAAAGGTTGTCAGTTTGAGGCCACAAGCCATTCTAAAGGAGGAAGTTGGACAGTTTCTTCCTGTAAAGGTTTATAGCCTTAGCAACCTAGTGGAGAGTTGCAGTAAATTGGAATTGCTTCAGTAACAGTGAGTTCAAATTTGGCCTGTCTTTTTTTTTTTTTTTTAATATGCTTTATAGTCTTTAATCAAGCTTAAATGAATTCACCCTATTTTGTTTGCCTCTATCATCCAATCTTTATTTATTAATTGTTGATGCTGCTGTTTCTCATCTTCTGGCATATTACTTATTGGTCTTGAGCTTTTAGGGGATACAGGATCTTCATTTTTTTATTATTAAATTTTATTAGTTTTAATGAACATTTACAGAGATTTTGGGTTTTCATTCGTTCATTGTTGCACTGTTTTCTCCACCCTCATCTCCAGTTTGTTCTTTTTCCCCCCACAGTGTCTGTTTTAATTGTCCAATTGCCGCAGTGCTTGTCAAAGCCAGTTCTGATTAATCTCCTTTGTAAATTTGGCCTATCTTGAATTTAGGAGAGGATACCTCTTTGTCAGTGAGATGATTCAAAATAGAATACAACTTAGGATCTTAGTTTTAAGTTTTCTTCTTATGAGTGGACTTGAGTATATCTTTTTCTTCTAATGTTTCTTGCTTACTCAGTGATTTTATAAAAGCTTTTTCCTTGGCAGAATGTTTTGCCTCTGTAACCCATTGTAACATCACCAATTTCTGTTTGGAATAAAAAGAGATACATTTAAAGATTATGCATTAATTCTGTTTATGAATTGACCGTCTACCGGCAACTGGTCATCTCTCAAGGAAGAGTGAGTTGAAGTATTTATTGATGGTTTAATGAATTGAATGGGATTATGGGGGGAGGATAAAGGGTATAAAACATGATGCCTATTTTTTTTAATAGTTGTATTGAGAAGATAAGGCATCTTTTAGGATATATTTAATCCATGATAATAGATTATTAAGTCAAATTAAAATAGGAGTAGAAATAGGAAGTTATATTGCTTTTAGGGGAAGACAGTATCTTAAAGAAGTGGACCGTGAATGTATTTGCTAAAATCTCAGTAGAGATTAGTTCCAGAGAGAAAAGAGGGAAGAAGGAATTGCCGTTTCAGAGCCTTGGAGGCCTGAGTCTGCCCTTAGTTAGGATGGGCGTGGGGGATGGTGAGAAAGCCAGGTCATGGCTGCGTTGTGGGTGGCCCGAGGATCTGGCTAATGAGCTTGGTCATCATTTTATAGGCGCTCAGCACCGTTGCTCTATCTCTAGAGTAATAATTCTTAACTTTTCATCCCTGGGAAAGCCTGACAGATTTTTTTTTACTGTGTTGTATTCAGGATCACAGTTATGTTTCCACAGAAAGATAATGATTAAGGCAAATTAAAAGTAAGATAATGACTTTTAAACAAATAGGAATGCCCAAGTGTTTCCTGTGTAAATATTTGTTTTACCAGTTAAATAAAGAAATTTCTGTAATTTATTATACTTGACTAAATTTTTGCATAGCTTACTTATATAATCTTTAATGATAGTTATTTTAGGGTTGAATCATCAAGGACCAGCTTTGGATTTTTACCTCATAGTAAAAGGCAGCATGCAGTCAGAGTAGATTGTGATGTTGCTAAGTACAGTTCACCTACCTTCTAACACCCTTACAAGGTGGCCTGATTCACTCTACCCAGTACAATTAGTAGTCGAATCAGCATAAAAATTCTAGTGGAGACAAAAATCTTGCATTTAGATTGAAGAGATTTTAGTTACTGTGATTCTGCTATATGACCAGTTTACTTCAGTTCTTTTGAACTTGACTCCAAGAAAATAACTTACGTAGCTTTTTTTCCCCCCAATAAGAGAGGACCACAACTACATTAACGAAAAGTTAATGTAACTGATTTTTAAATAAAAGCACATTGATGGTGGTGTGGTGGTGAATCTTCTACCATTACGGAAAGAGAGTCAGTGGGGAAGAGTGATTGATGTTACCCAGTCCCCATCTTCCTTATCTGTTTCTGAAAATGTCTTAGCCCAGACAGATCTGCCTACCTCCTCTGTGTTGCACTATTGATTCCATTTTTCTGCCAGTATTTGCTTTTGGTCCTGGACCAACTATGAGGCCACGAAGAAATTCTTCAAAAGTACTGTGGATTCTGTGCCAGATGAGCTTGATTGTTGTGTTTGTGGTTGCTCTTCTTGGACCTCGATGCCTGTCTCTAAAACCTAAATATATGCAGGGTGGCTCATGAGGTTTCATTACTACCAACAACTTATCCTTCTTTATCTCTTTTTTTAGTTAAAGAAATTCATGTCCACTGTGATACTGAAACTGCATTTTAAAGTAATTTAGTTTTTTCTATTTCACATTATCATAAAGTGGATACTGTCCCTTTGGTGTACAGTTCAGTGAATTATACACAAGGTACAGTTTGTCCAGGCACTGCCATTATCAGGACACAGAACATGCCCATCACCCCTCATCTCTTTTTTACAGTCTTCTGTGTCTCACTATAACCCCTGGCAGGCACTGCTCTGTTTTCCAATCTTGTAGAATGTTGTACAGGTAGAATATTAATCGTAGATACGTCTTTGAGGTTTGGATTCTTTTCGTGGTTAATGGCTGTAGTTTCTAAGTTTGTTCTATTAAGGGTTAGTTTTCCTTGTTTTTGATAAAGGATTTTTTTTTTAAGATTGTGCTACAATAGTGATATATTGAAACAGGCACCTATTTTACAAAAATTGTCAAAGTTCCTGAATGTTGGGAATAGCCTCTTAAAGTTCACTTTTGTGGTGTTGTTGTATGGTGTCAAGTAGCTTGCAACTCGTAGTGACCCTAAGTACAACAGCTCTGAACCCTGCTTTCTCTTGAGCCAATCTCCTTGTCTCTGACACACCGACCCCCGTTATTCCAATTACTTTGTCAATCCATCTCATTCAGGGTCTTCCTCTCTTGCGCTATCCCTCCATCTTTCCAAGCATTCTGTCATCCCCAAGGACCTTCTTGCAGCATGCCCAAAGAATGTGAGACAGAGTTTCAAAGTCCTTGTCTCCAAGGAGCAGCCTGGTTTTACCCGCTCAATGCAGACTTGATTGTTCTCTCAGCAGTCCATTGTATACTTAATACTCTTAGGCAGCACCACAAGTCAAAGGCATCACTTCTTCTTAGTCATTGTCCAGCTCTCTGATGCATAGAAAGTATTTGTGAAGACCATGGCTTGGATCAGTCACACCGTAGTCTCTAGACTGACACTATTGATCTCCAGTGTTCTGGTGAGGTTCCTGACAGTAGATTTTCCTCAATGCAATTTGTCTTTTGACTTCCTGCCTGCTGGTACAAAGAGTGTTGATTGTTGAGCCAAGCAAGCTAAAGCTGTTAACAATCTTAATATCTTCTCTGTAGTGGCAGTTCTTCAATGTTTGCTGCTTTCTCCATTCTAAGAAAAGATTTATTTCATAAAATTCTTACTAATAAAACTGCAGAAGATGTGAGAACATTTCTTATTGTAAATTTTCATATTTCTAATTGATGATATTTTTAATGCAAATTAAAAAAAACTAGCATTTTTTTCTAAGAGAAAAAAAAATCTTGTCTATCATGATGTTGCCCCTTGGCTCTGTGGTGAGAATCTTTATTTTCTTGATGTTGAGTTTCAATCCGTATTGAAGCCCACTGTCCTTGACATCCCGGAGCAAGTGCCTCAGGTTCTTCTCAGTTTCAGCAAGTAAGTTTGTGTCATCTGCATAATGCAGGTTGTTGACAAATCTTCCTCCAATCCTGAATGCCACATTCTTTCTCATAGAACTCAGACTCCCAGATGACCTGTTCTGCATATAGTTTAGGACATAAGATGCATCTGCCTTTCCTAACATATACCTTTCCTGATTTTGGTTCACTTTTGTAGAAGCGTGCAAATACTATTTTATAAGACAAAACTTTTGCTTACTGGAAGGAATGAACGGCTTAAGATTTTTCAGGTATACTTTGTAGCATACAAATAAAGACAATGCAGAACTGTGTAGGAAATGTAATATACAAATAAATATAGACAATGTAAAACTCTGTAGAAAATTAAGTCTTTAAGCCTGTTACAGAGTTCAGTTGGTGATTACTTAATTTACATTTGATGTTATTCTGAGAAAAATACCTGAGTTTTGAGTTTCCGTTCCAGTGGAACAGTATTAAAATCTTGATTACTTCTGGGTTCAGAATCACTGTAGTGGGAAGAAACATGAAGAAGCACAAGCTGCATCAGACTAGGCAGATTTAAATCTTAACTCTCTCATCCATTTATCGGAAACAATGGATACTTGTCTATGCTTCAGTTTCCTCATTTGTAAACACGAATGATCATTATTTTGAAGGCTATGATTAAATTACATTTACTTTTTAACAAATTTGGCCATGGTAAGCCTTTGATAAATAGTGGTGGTTCTTACTGAAAAGGAGCTGTGGTAGCATAGTGCTTATTATGTCAGATTACTAACCAAAAGTTTAGTGGTTCAAATCCATACACCACACTGTGGAAGAAAGATGAGCAGTCTTCTCTTATAAAGATTTACAGCCTTAAAAAAACCCAGTGGAGTGTTACTGAGTCAGAATTGACTTGATAGCATTGAGTAATTCCTACTGAAGTAGCTTTGTAATAAAATTTTTAGTTAGTCGGGTCTCTTGGAATTTGAGGCAGAATAGTCAAATAATGACACTAGCCACTTTTTCCTCAAGACTGCTTTTTCTTTATTATTTAGTCATCATCAATAACTGTATAAGCAACATTGTTAATAGTCATGTGTATACTTAATGTTTTGAGACACTTGTATGAGCTCTTTTAACTTTTCAAAACCTGTAAGAAATTACTGAGATAGTGATATGTCAGAATGTTCTTGGTGCCAAGTGCCTGAAATGTCAACCTAAACTTGCTTAAAGTGAGAATAAATTATTTCCTTGGCTTCCCTGACAGCATTGTTGAGGCACAGCTAGCTACATTCATTCACAGCTCAAGTAAATGATCAAGACTAAGTTTTTCCTCATGAACCAGTTCTGCCTTTTCTCTTTTAAACCTTGATTTCAGGTCTTTTGTATTAGAAAGAGGATGACAGCATATGCAATGCCTTTACCGTCACAGATTATTTATATTATTTTATTTGAAAATTTACAAATTATACTGGGTTTACATGTAATCATCCATAGACATATTTATAATGTTGATTATAATTAATGTAATTACTGAGTTGCACTATTTACTCAAACCCTTGTTGTATATTTTCTTTCTCTTCACTCACTTTACCTATTTACTAATTTTTGCTCCACTTCCCTTCTGACTCCTGTTAACCCTCCAAGATCGATTTCATAAACTTTCACTTAGCTTTTTATATTAGGGTCCTAATTATTCTTTTGTGACTGGTTTATGCCATTCAGCATAATTCGTTCTATATTCAATCATTTTAAAGGTATTTTACAAAATCTTGATTCTTTTTTTTTTTTTTTTTTGGTGATGCATACTACTCCATTGTGTGAATGTACCACAGCTTCATTAGCCACTGGCTTTTTGATGGCTATTTGGATTGTTTCTACCCTCACAGATTTTAAACTGTGAAGCCTCTGCAAAGTTTCTTGCAGTCTCATTGGCTCATGGGTTCTTCTGGCGGACACATGCCCTAGGATGACCCAATCCCAGTGTTGGTGATTTTAGAACTCTGAGTGGTTCATTCCAGTCACCTGATCCGAGAGCCCTAGTGAGTCTGAGGAGCCATGAGAAAAAGTGATTTCTCAAATAATTGTGGGCCTTTACCTTTAACAGAGAAATGAATACTGAGCAGGACGATGTCTGATGTTAGTCTTTGTTTACATAAAGTCAGGAGTAGAACAGAAGAGTTAATAAATTTGAGGTAGAATTTTGGTTTGACTCCAGCTAGCTTGTCGACAAAGTAACCTTCCCAGTAAATATTCCCCAGGGAGGTAGGCGTTTGCAGAAACTCTGTTAAGTTTGGTGAAGAGTTTGGGTAGTTTTCAATAGAGAAGGAATCAAGGCAGATGAGTTGGGCACCTCAGCAGTGGACGGGTGATGATGCTATTTGGTCACTGTTCTGATTAATCTGATTTGGATCCGGTGACTTCAATTTCCCAAGTCTCCAGGGAAAGAGTCGGTGTCTGTTGTAGAATTAGGCAGCTATGGGCAGGAACAGGATCACATGTTATCGCTCTTGATGTCTGTATGTTCTGCAGAGCTGCATCTTAAGTGTTGGGAGTAGTCCTCATACAGGGCAAGCAGATCTAGACCTCTCACTGTGTTTTCTAGAACTTGTCTTTTTAGGATGCCTGAGAATGTCTCGTTTTGACTTTGACTTTGTTTCCCTGTTATCTTTGAGAATGCACTTTAGCTTCTTCATGAGTGAATTTAGTGAGTCATGTAGAAAAAATCAGAGAAAACAGTTGAACAGAAACCTGTATTGTTGAGATTCATATTACAAATGCAGGTCAGCCTCAGAGAAACAACAAAATTGTGCTGAAAACAAGAATCACTTCTGAGGTAGACACTGACCCTCAGATATGAGACATTAACTCTGTAAATGAAGTCATTCCCCCACCCTCCACCCCTAGCTCCTGAAATTGTTCATGCTTCCACTACTCAGCTGATCCTCTGGTGGGTTTTCAGAGGATAGAAATCATCCAGGACAAGATTGCCCATCCTGTTCCCTCAAAGCAGCAGGTAGATTTGTACTGATACTTTGGATTGGCAGTGCAACTCCTTACTTGTTAGGCCACCGGAACCCCTAGCTCCTCAATATAAAAGACTTGGTGGAGAGGTTGCTGAAGCATGTGGACTTTTTGGTTTTTCCACATAGGCCATCTTAAGGTGTAACTAGTCTTTAGTGATTGTGTACAAATGTACTATTTCTACAGCCACTGCTTTTCCATATTCATTATCAGTATATTGAAATGGTGAAAATAATCTTTGTGTTAAGTGGCTGTTACATAATGGTTGTTACATACATATTTGCTGTAAGTACAGTATCTTAATTTGATATCAGTAGAGTGAGTTCCACTTTACATGTACAAATTGAGATAACAATACACAACAGTGATTCTAAATTTAAGCTGGGAACAAGTTCAATCAGCACCGAAGGTATTGGCTTTAAAAAATGCCTCTGGAATTACAGAATGCCAACTGAGGTGTTTCACCTATGCCAAGAAATTTGGAAGACAGCTACCCGGTCAGCTGACTGGAAGAGATCCTTATTCACGTTCAAAATCAGGCGCTTTAACAGCACAGAAACTACCAAATGATATAATTAATATTGTATGCAAGTAAAATCTTGCTGAAGATTATTCAAAATGTTGGGACAATACATCAACAGAGAACTTTCATGCTTGAGAAGCAAGAGACATAATTGTGGACGTCAGATAAATCTTGACTGAAACCAGAGAATACCAAGAACATGTGTACTTGTGTTCCATTGCCCATGCAAAGGAATTTGACTATGTGAATCATAACAAATTATAGCTAGCACTGAGGAGGATGAGAATTCCAGAACACTTCATTGTGTTCATGCAGATTATATAGATCAAGATGCTTGCTGTTGTCTGAACAGACCAAGGAGCATTGCATGATTTAAAATCAGGAAATGTGTATATCAGGATTGTATCTTTTCTCCATACCTTCCTGTTCAATCTTATACTAAGCATAGAACTCAAGAAGCTAAATTCTATGAAGAATGTGAAATCAGGATTGGAGGAAGACTTGACAACCTGCCCTGTGCAGATGACATCACCGATTTCAAGCACTTCCTAAAGAAAATCAGACTACAGCCTTCAATATGGATTATATCTCAATGTTGAGAAAACCGAATCCTCACTACTGGATCAGTAGGCAACATGAGAAATGGAGAAAAGATTGAAGTTGCCAAGAATTTCTTTTTATTTGGATCCACAATCACTATCCATGGCAGCTGTAGTCAAGGAATGAGAAGATATGTTGTACTGGGAAAAGCTGCCATCATGGTCCTTTTAAAAAGCAAGGATGCCAGTTTAAAGACTAAGATGTGCCTGATCCAAGACAGGGAATTTTCAGTTCTTTCATATGCATCTGGAAGTTGCACAGTGAATTAAGGAAGATTGAAGTAGAACTGATGCCTTTGAATGGTGATGTTGACCGAGAATATTGAGATCCCAGAGACTGCCAAAAGAACAAACAAATCTGTCTTAGATGAAGTTCAACCAGGCTGCATGTTAGAGGCAAGGATGGTGAAACTCTTTTCTCACATACTTGAAGGATGTTGTCAGGAGAGGCCAGTCCTTAGAAGATACCATACTGGGAAAGGTTGAGGGTCAGAGAAGCAGAGGAAGATTCATGAGGTGGATTGTCCTAGTGACGGTGACGATGGCTTTAAGCTTGTTGATGGTCATAATGATGACACAGGAAAGGGCAAGGTTCAGGTCGGGTAAGGTTCAGATCTGTTATTCATAGAATAGCTATGAGTCTTAGTTGACTTAACCCCCTAACAATGGCACTTACTAGTGAAGGAATGTCAGTGGAAGGTTGCAGAACTTGTGGGCATGGACTCCTCACTGCAATGTCTGAGGTTCAAATCTACCATGTACTTTCTCCATGAGAGACATATATACAGAGTAGAACCAATACAATACAGCCTCCTCCTGTACAGATTTGCAGCATGGGAAACGGGTGGAGGTTCACTGTGAGGTGAAACGCAGTGGGCTTCGTGGTTCCTTTTTTTTGTTAACACTTAGTGCTTAACTGTGTTCTAGGTATCAAGTACTCTGCCCAGTGTCTCACCTAGTCCAACACTTAATGAGCTATATGCTAGGAGGGCACTTACACCAGGAGGTAGATCTAGGAAGTGACCATATTGAACTAAGTGAAGTGAAAAAAACACTTGGCCCAGACATGCCCCCTGTAGAGTGTGGGGCCTGGTGAGTTTTAAAGACTGGTCCTTTGGCTTCAGAATCCATGCTGTTGGTCACAATGTTGCTTTTTTTTATGTTTTTTTTTA
>NW_006399798.1:16205894-16225042 GCF_000299155.1 Elephantulus edwardii | reverse complement strand
TGTACCATCAAATCTGATCTGACTGGTACAGGAGGAGATTTTCCCTCCTTCAGCAGAGCATCTGGTGGATTTGAACTGTGTGCCTCTTGGATTGTAGTGCACCTTCTTGCCACTAGGCCACTAGAGCTCCCTGCTTTTTTTTTTAAGAAAAGATTTGTGCTTGTTTCTTTTCTTTCTACCTATTTTTTTCAAAATTATTATATGTGGAAGATTTGACAAGTAAGGCCTTTGGTATTGGTAGAGTCATTTGTCTGCTGATGCTGCTACCTGGAGGCCTAGGTTCATAGGAAATACTTAAACTAGAAATGATATTTGCCTCCTTCCCCCACTGCCTGGGACATTTGACCATGTCTGGGGACATTTTTGGTTGTCATGGGCAAGGTCAGGGTTGCTACTAAACAGTTTATAGTGTGCAGGACAGCCTTCCACACCAACGAATTATCACTTCTTTAATGCCAGGAGTGGAGAAAATCTAGACAATAATAATAAAGTTGGTAATTGTCTTTAACACCATTCCTGTTCTCCATGGGCAAAATCACTTTAACAGTATAGAATTTGTGATGTTTTAATTTTATAATTTTTTCAAGGTAACTATATATGGAGCTTAAGTGCCAATTCTAATGTAAATATTTAAGTTCCCTTAAACAACACTGAGAAGTACATGTCAATTTAGAGACAAAGAGGAAGTTTAAAGGGAGATAACGACAAGATTGAGAATACAATAAAAACCCATTCCTGTGTCAGTTAAATTTCAGCTCCTAGTGATAATTGGAGGACAGAGTAGAACCAATCACTCAGATTTCCTGGGTGTCCTCTATGGAAGTGGACGGCTGCATCCTTTGTGGAATGGCCAGTGGGTTTGAACTTAGAGTCACTCAGCTTGCAGCCAAATTCTAAATCACTTGCCACCAGGACTCTTTAAAAAATTGAAGATAGTGAAGTCTCTCTCAGGGAGGAGTGATAGGGAATGGCAAAGGGCACACAGACAAAGAAGATTAATCAGAACTGGCTTTGACAAGCACTGTGGTAATGGGACAATTAAAACAGACTTTCGAGGGGGGAAAAAGGAAAAAGAGGAACGAACTGGGTGGGGAGGGTAGAGAAAATAGTGCAACAATGAATGGATGGAAACCCAAAATCTCTGTAAATGTTCATTAAAATTAATAAAATTTAATAAAAAAAGAAATTGAAGATAAAATCAATATTCTAAGTATCTGATGGGTTATCTTTTGGCTAATTAGTTTTCATATTTTGTTAAAAGCATTTTATGTAATTTTAGTCTAAGACTTTTACATTTTAAATTAAATTTTAAAACACTAATTAAAAAGTTTAATTAAAAACAGAAAAGTCCCAAGAGTTGTGCCCCATGTATCTGTTACCTTATTTAACAAACGTTAGCTGTTACTGTTGAGGTCTTTTTTTAATCTTAGTCCTATTCTTTAGAAATGCCTACAGTTTAAAAGCTGTGAGTTTAGTATGCCAAGAGTCTATAAATTTGAAGGAGCTTAGACTTCTTTTAGGATCTGTGGTGACACAGTGCTTAAGTGCTTGACTGATAACTGAAAGGTTGGTGGTACAAACCCATCAATGACCCTGTGGACTAAAAGACCTAGTAATCTGCTCCCATAAAGGCTGCAGCCCAAGAAACCCAGTGGAGGAGTTCTCTGTCTAGCGTTCACTGTAGGTGGAATGAGCTCAACAGAGCACACCACCAGAGATCTTTTCTCACAGATAAGAGAAAATATCTGTCACCTTGTTCTCACTTCCTGGCATATTTACTTATTTTTGCCTATCAGTAACTTTCTTCCTTTATCTTTCACTGAAGTATAGAGGCAGCAGATGGCTGCAGAACAGCTGGGAGAAGACAGAGCACTCTTTAATATCAGTGCTGGGGCTTTCAGGCAGAGGATTTGAGCACATACTGGAGAAAAGCTCAAGGTACAAATACCAGGACTTTGGGGCCGGTTGGTAAGATAGAGAAGGGCAGGGAAGAGTTGGAGAGTCAGAAAGGTGGATGCAAGAAATGCGTTCTGCAGACCTGACGGTGATGGAGGAGTGATCCTCTGAAGCAGTGTCATCAAAGCCAGACTAAAGCCTTTGATTTAATTCCATATACTGTTACAGTCCTAGCACAGGTGGCTTACTGGGTAAGGGGTTACACTACCAACACAATGGCAGGCAGTTTGAATCTACAAACTGCTCAGAGGGAGAAAAAGGAGTAAACACCTCCTGTGCCATGTACAGCTCTGTAAACCTCCTGAAGGTCAGTTATGAATCGATTCCAATTCATGACACATGCAACAACAACAACAAAGTTCAAATACTTAGAACCCAAATTCTCACTGTAATGATCTTAATGAATGACTCTGCTTCTGGTTTATTTCTCTTATATTCCCCATAGGACTTCTTTTGGATAAGATCCTCTTTGATTATTGAAACAGCTTTTCCTGAGGCTTCCTTGCTGTAGAGTAAAGCCCTTGGCACTGCTTGTGGCATTTGAGGTCATCTACAGCTCCTGCTCCTCTGATTCCCCCTGAACTTGAGCCTTGTGCTCTGCCCTTCTGCTTTTGCTTGAACTCTCCCCGTCATCTCTGTGTGGTGAACTCCTGTTCACCTTTCCAGCCTCGCTCATGCCTTGAGGCAGATGGAATAAGCCTTTTTGTCACTGTTCACTTACTCTTTGCTCACTGGCTAGAATCTGAACGTCTTGAAAGCAGTGTTGACATGCTGCAGCTTTGAACTCAGAAGTTTGGCCTTCAGGAAACGTTGATTGATTGAATTGAATTGAGAGGCAGTTCAGAGTCTCATTTTTGGCCAGGTTTTGTTTGCCTCCCCCACTTCCCCTGTGGGCATAGAAAATACATAGTATAGATTTTGGTTCTCTGCATTCATTGTCATAGAATGGGAAGAAGAAAATACTAAGGAGACTGACATTTGGAAGTTTGAATGTGAAACATTCTGTATCTTCTGGTTAAAAATATTGTTTGTGGTTTGCTCTTTTTTGCAACATTCAAGTCATGTCTCACTGTCAATTTGTTTCATTTATATCATGTATTATTGATATGAACCTTGCTTAGGGTTGGCATTTTGCTTGGATTTCAGTAAAGGTTTCATTTTATATAATAAGAGATTTGTAGCTTCAGCCAGTGTTGCTCAGCTGTGTCCTTGATCACAAGGCTACACTTGAGGGTTACTATTTAGATAGACAATTAAGCCAGCCAGGATATGAATGGGGTTAGAATTTAGACTTAGTACATTTTTAACAGTCTTTCCTTTTTATTCTCCCTGTCCTCAGGATTTTTGTCCCTGAGTCATGGAAGACAGAAGAGCTGAGAAGTCATGTGAACAAGCGTGTGAGTCACTTAAAAGGCAGGACTATGAAATGGCCCTCAAGCACTGTACAGAGGCCCTCCTTTCTCTTGGCCAGTACTCCATGGCAGACTGCGCAGGACCATGCCCGCTGGAGGTCGAACGCATCAAAATCGAGAGTCTTCTTTACAGAATTGCCTCATTTTTACAGCTGGTGAGTCAATACTGTGGATTTGCCCATGATCTGTGTACTTTTTTATTGAACAGAGACTGTTGCTTGTCTCTCCAGGTAGATTAGCTAATTCTGGCATGATCTACAGGGAGCTTGGATGAGATAGTCTGCAGGTAGCTGCGCTGCTTCCCAAAGTTTTGCCCCTCTGATGGTTCCAGTCTCCCCCGGGATTCTGGAGAGGAAGATGGGCTGTCTCCTCCCATGTAGTTTGCAGCCTCAGAAGCCCAGCATGGTTCTGACTTGGCAGTGAGAGAGAACTTTTTTGGCTGAGGAGATAGCTAAGTGGCTAAATAACTTTAATGGCAAACAGCTGTGTTTTTATGCTTTGAAAATGGTACGAATTATATAGCCTTTTGGATTGTTCATGCATTCAACAAGTATTTATTGAATTCATAGTATGCTTTAAACATTAGCATATATTTGATAAATATTAACAAAAAAGACAGTACTTTTTTCTTTTTTAATTAAAAGTTTTTATTTTAATTGTCATTTTAACAAAAGTTACAGAAAAGTTAGATTTTTCATTCATTCATTGTTGCACATTTTACCCCCTTTCTCCTTTCCTCCTCCCCAAGCTGACTTTTTTCCCACTAGTTTATTTACAAAATTCCAATACAAAAAAAAATTCTAACACAAAATCGAACAAATTCTTTCAATTTCCCTCACCCCCTCCACCCATCAAATTGTACAATCCAATGATTAGTCCTTTCTTCCCCCTCTACACCCATATCCCTCTGCTTCCAGCCTCTCCCACCCTTCCTGGATCCTATACTCCTTCTACAATAACGGTCTTATATAATATTTATCCTTGTGGGACTTAGTTCACTCAGCATAATGCTCTCCAGTCCCTCCCAAGTTAGGTAATAATTTACAAAGTTACTGCTCCTGCGTGCTGCATGCATAGTATTCCGTTGTGTGAATGTACCATAATTTCTCAATCCATTCATTTGTGGTTGGACGTTTGGGCTGCTTCCATGTTCTTGCAATGGTGAATAATGCTGCTATGAACATTGGTGTACAAACCTCAGTTTGTGCCTCAGTTCTCATATTCTCAGGGTGTATTCCAAGTGGTGGAGTAGTTGGGTCATATGGAATTTCTATGTTCAGCTTTTTGAGGAAGCACCAAACTGCCTTCCAGAATGGTTGCACCATTGTACAATCCCACCAACAATATAGAAGAGTTCCTTTCTCGCCAACATTACTTGCTGCCCTGATAAACTTTGCCACTCTTGGTGAGATGGTACCTCATGTGGTTTTGATTTGCATCTCTCTTTTTGCTGGTGATTTGGAGCATTTCTTGATGTGTCTGCCCGCCATTCGAGTATCTTCCTCTTTGAAAACTCTTTCCATGAAAAGACAGTACTTTTTATTTTAGGAAAGAGAGACCATAAACAATAGACTATAAATAAGTAATATGGACTATTAGACAATAACAACTGCATAAATAAAGGTAGAACAGAGAAAAGGAGATTGGAAATGAAATTAAGGACAGGTTGCAGTTTCTCTTCAGGTTGTCAGGGTGGGAGCAGGGACATGGTGAGAGAGTGAGGGCTCTGGGATTCTGCAGAAAGCTTTACCGGCAGAGGGAAGCATTAGTGCAAAGACCTTGAAACAAGAGCATCTTTGTCGTGTTTGAGGAGTGACGAGGATGCTGTCGTGGCTCAAGTCAAGCATGTGAGAGGGAGACTGTTAGCAGATGGAGTTGGAGAGGTAACTACATCCCCTGGGACTTAAGTGATTGTAAAGGCTTTGGGTTTTACTCTGTACAACTGTGAGATAGAGAAATACAGTAGGATTTTGAGCAGAGGAGTGATGTGATTTCATTTAGTAGGAATATTTTTATTTTTATGTTGAGACTGTGCTGTGAAGGAATGAAGTTAGGTGCAAGGAGACTAGTGTGCAAACTGTTGGAATGATCTAGGTCACAGACATCAGTGGTTTGGACCAAAATGGTAGCACTGGAAATTTTTAATGAGAAGTGGCTAGATTCTAGTTAGAATTTAAAAGTAAAATTAGTGCTGTTTTTGGATGGGTTGAATGTGGAGGAAGAGAGATGGAGAATGCGTATAGGTAAACACTTTGAGATGTTTTTGTTTGAGAATGGATATTTCTTCAGCTAAGATGAGAAGCATCTGAGATGAGGCACGTATTTTGTCAGGGAAGGTGGGAATTCACTTTTGGATATATTGAATTGGAGAAGTTATTTAGATAGTGAGGTGGAGATAGTGAGCAGTTGGATATGCATGGTTGGAGCTTTAGGGCAAGAACTGTGCTAAAGGTAATAATTTTTAGAGTCTGACATATAAATGCTTTGTAAAATCTTAAGTCTGAGTAAAATCACCACTGAAATGAAATGAGTACATAGCTAGAGAAGAGGAAAGGACTAGCAGTTTATTGGGCATACTGTAGTGCTGAGGTTAAAGAGAATACCCAGCAAGCCTGCCTTAAAAACACCTTGTGAGGAATAAGAAAACTAAGAATTGAAGGTATCCTAGGAACCAAATATTACTATGAAGGAGTGGTCAGCATTGTCAGATGCTTTGATTAGAGAAATAAAAATTGAGAATTAGCTGAGGAACAGTATGTCTCCAAATGACTAACTGTAGATACAGGTTGTGTATACTTCTGGATACAGTGGCTGTCATTGGTGAGCCAAGGAGAGCAGCTCAGTGATGTAATCAGTGAGTCCTATCACAGTGACATCAAGAGAGAATTAGAGGAAATGAAGATTTGAATATAGGCAGTTCTAGGCTACAAATGATCAACCTGTAGTTTTCCAACCAAATCCCTATAAAGACTTAGAAGTTCAAGATATATACTGTGGTTGATAATAATAAATGGGTTCTACTTTGTGGCACCATTTCAGGAAGTAGCATATAATTAGGGACTGTGTTGATGACGGAAGACGTTAAAGCTGTATTGGTGAAAAATAAGGCCCCAGGAATTGATGTGATACCAATTGACATGTTTCAGTAGGCAGATGCAGTCCTGATGTGCTTCCTAGTCCACACCAGGTATTTGGAAGACAGCCACCTGCTCACTAGACTGGAAGATACCCGTATTTATTCCCATTTCAAAAAAAAAAGATGATCTAACCGAATGTTTAGAAATTTTTAAATAGTATTATTACTATCACATGCAAGTAAAGTCTTGCTGAAGGTTATGAAAACATGCCTGGAACATTTTTTGATAACCTTCAGTTCTTATCGACAGAGAACTATGAAAAATTCTTGCTGGCTTTAGAAGAGGCTGTGGTACCAGTGAGGTCATTGCTGATGTCAGATGGATCCTGGCTGAAAACAGGAAATAACAGAAGGATGTGTATTTGCGTTTTATTGACTGCGAAGGTGTTTGTATGGATCATAACAAATTATGACTAACATTGAGAAGAATGGGAATGTGGAACACCAAATTGTACTCATGATAAACCTATGCTTACACCAAGAAGTTGTCTTCTGAACAGAGCAGGGGAATACTACATGGCTTAAAATCAAGAAAGGTGTGCAGCAGGTGATATCCTTTCTCCTGATCTAGTCAGTCTGTATGTCAAGCAAATAATTTGAGAACGTGGACTCTGAAGAATGTGGGATCAGGACCAAAAGAAGACTCGTCAACAACCTGCATAAAGTAGATGAAACAGCCTTGCTTGCCGAAAGTGTAGAAGACTTGAAACACTTGGTGCTGAAGATCAGAGAGTATGGTCTTCAATATGGATTGCTTCTCAACATCAAGAAGACAAACAAAACAAAACAGTACTCCCCCCCCCCCAAAAAAAAACCAGCACCCTAAACGAAAACCAGACACCAAAACCTCTGGACCAATAGGCAACATCAAGATAATTGGAGAAAAGATTGATGTTGTCATTGATTTTTCTCTTGCTTGGATGCACAGTCAGCAGCCTTAGCACTGGCAGTTAAGAAATGAAGACATATGACATTGGGTACATCTCCTGTTCGAGGACCTCCTCAAGGTGTCACGAGCAGTGATACCAGTTTGAAGACTAAGGTACATCTGACTCAGGCCTTGGTCTTTCCAGTTACTTGTTAGGCATCTGAAAGGTGGACAGTAAATGAGGTTGTGGTATTGGAGAAGAGTCCTATGAACTCCTAAAAGGAGAAGCAAATATGCCATGGGACAAGTGCAGCCAGGGTGCTTGACGGGAGCAAGGTGGTGAAGCCGCTTCTCACATTTTTGTCATGTTGTTAGGCAGGGCTGGTCTTTGAAAAAGAGCATCATGATTGGAAAGATGGAAGGTAAGGGAAAGAGGAAACCCCTCAACAAGACTATAGTAACTATAACAATAGGCTCAAGCATGTCAGAGGTGATTGAGGATGACGTGGGACAGTTGCAGATTCAGAGCCACTGTTCATAGGATCACTTTGAGTCAGAGTTGACTCTGTAGTATCTAAAACAACAAAGACTTTGTGACATGAATTACTACTGTTATTAGTGTATTTAGTGGTGTTTCCTTAATGTGTGGAAAGGTATGCTATATATACTAAGACAAACATTTGACTGACATTAAACATGAACCCTACCTAACTGTTGACACATTTGTACAAATTAAACTTAAACACATATTTGGGAATGGAATTTGTAATTCGAGGATTGCCTGTATAGACACTTTGACTTTAGAGAACTTTTGCCTCAAAGATTCAAAGAGATGTAAAATAACCCCGCAATGGAATAGTAGCTGGTGAGAGGGGCAGGAAGTGAAGAGGAAAAATTTTAGAAATAGCACTATATAGGAATGATCTACTAGGAAAGAAAAAAAAAGTTAGTGAGGTAGCTCTGGTGGCCTAGTGGCAAGAAGCTGCACTGCAGTCCCAGAGGTGCATGGTTCAAATCCACCACATGGTCTGCTAGAGAAGGACGGACAATCTCCTGTACCAGTCAGATCCAATTTGACAGTACACACATAAAAAATAAAAATTAAAGAAAAAACACCCAAAGTTAGTGACAGACAAATAGAAGAGCCTTGCTGGAGTAGTGTGGGTAGGTGACAGTGCAGGGTTGGCAAAAGAGTGGTGGATTTGGTTGTAGAGAGGAGCCGGTGAGTTTGTTTGGTGGCAGTGTTTGTGTGAATGCTGGGAGGCATCCCAGCTGGTGCCAGAGTATGGATGTTCTCTTCCCATGAGAGTGAGGATGGGAGGTGAGGTTTGGATGATTTGAGTTTAGAAAAGGGGAGAACTAGGAAAGTGAGTGAATGTGACTGACAGTTCTGTGCTGTGGTTATAGTTGTGTGCTGTCTAGTGCAGTCTTACTGTATACCATGTAATTCTCAGAGCACAGAGATTTGCTCTGTGAATATTCAGATTGAAACATTAATGATTAAATGTTAAAACAAAGCCTACCAATTTCTCCAGATAAAATCTCTTCAAAAACAAACCTTGAATGACTTAATGTTTTCTTGTTATCTCTTTATTTTGCAGAAAAACTATGGACAAGCTGATGAAGATTGTAGGCATGGTATGTTTAAAATTGAAACACTTTTAAAGTTTTTGAATTACGTAATTGAGTTGATTTTTGTTTCATTTGCTAATTTTAAAATGTAACTCATCCTGGGGGAGGGGTAGGCAGGGAGAAAAGTGCAACAATGAATGGAAATACAAAGTCTCTAAATTTTCGTTGAAATTAATAATAAAAAATTTAATGAAAAAAAGAAAAAATATAACTCATCTTTTTTTTTTTTAACTCATCTTTTTTAAAAAGAAAACAACCTCCTCCTTACTTTAGCTTTTTGCTCTGGTTGGTGCTCTTGTGAATATTGTTTCTTTATGAGAGTGGCAGTCTCGTGACTTCTCTGAGAACACTAATAATGTCATTTTTAAGTGTGAATATTTTCAGTTAAGAGTCAAATTTTAACAGATGTAGCATGTATTGATTGAAACAGAAAACTTGAATAAATTGAAAATTTGGCCGTTCTCCGTTGAAGGACAACCCTCACCACCTGTTATGGAAAGATTTTCCTTAGCAAAGAGACTGACTGGCTTGGATGTTGAGTGCTTTCACTCCTTTTCTGGTTTTGCATGGGGCTGGGCAAGAGGAAATTGAGATTAATAGGCTTCTTGCTCGGAGTCCTCAGAAGAAGAGTCGTTCTCTTCTGACTGCTGCCTTTTCGCACATTTGGCCCTTGGCGCGAGTGGAAGAGTCCAGTATACATTCTCACTACTCTTGGTGCAGTTTTTTTGCACAGCTTAGTGATTTGTATAAAAAATGTTTAATTTATCCAGAATTTTTGGGAGATAAAATAGTATAAATTAATCTCTGCCTGGCTCCCTTCCAGTTTACACCTTCCTCAGAGTTTTTAAATGTATTAACTACTTTGCGCTAAAATGTCCCAAAACACTGTACACTCCTGTGGCACATTGAACATAATTTCACCATTCATAAAGAATTTCAATGACCTCTTTGTGAACCTAGCTACCTAGAATTACACACTCTGAGAATTACTTAGAATTTGAGATATCTAGTAAAATCTTAAAAAACCCCCAAATATACCCAACTTTGCTCTCTGTAGACATTTAAAAGTTATCAGCAAGCCAAATTATAAAGAGAAATACGAAGAAGGGACTACCTGACCCTTCTCCCATCGGACATAGTCATTATTATTAGTTTATTGTATCTTCTGTAATTTCTCTGTAGTGCTGGCACATCTTGACAGGATACATTTTTTTTCTTTAAAAAACTTTTAAGAGTTTGATTTTTTTTTTAAAAGAGTTTGCTCTCTTAGCTTCTAGCTTGTTATCCTTCTAGAGTCTGTGTCCACTAGTTCAGCTGCTGCTCACGGTTTCTCACTGGAGATGGGCCCTCATTTATCCCAGCACTGCCCTGCTGCTAAGCCTTCGGGTGGTTGGGCTTTTCTGGGTTCTCTTTATAAACTATCTTGCAAATAAGTACATTCTTTTACACTCTTGCCTTTCTTCATGTAGGATAATCTCAAAGGTTGAATTTTTAGGTTAAAGGAACTGCACACTTAGAATCTAATAGACTATCAGGTTAGATTTCACATGTTTACACCCACTTACAAGAAATGGCATTGCCTCTTCCCTATAACCTCAACTGAAACTGGAATTGATCAGTCTTGACATTTTGGAATCACAAGTGAGAACGTCCCTGTGAGGTTGATCTTCTCATTTTGGAGACATGGAGATAAAGGTCCCGGAAAGTTGAATAAATTGACAAGAGTCTCAGAAAAGTAAACGTGATTGGTTGAAGAACTTGTGGAAATATTTCCTAGTTTTTTCCCCCTGTCACTCACTTATTTTTCATGTTATGTGCCATTGAGTTGACTGTGACTCACAGCTACCCTATGTACAGTAGGTCTGAAGCTTGCTGTATCCTAAGCTAGTCTTAACTGTTTCTGATACACTTGCTTTCATTACCCCAGTTACTGTGTCAGTCTATCTCGTCTGAGGTCTTCCTCTCTTGCACTGTCTCTCGACCCTTCCAAGCATGTTCTCCTTCTCCAAGGACTGATCTCCCCTGGCTACATGCCCAGAGTATGTGAGAAGGAATTTTAGAATCCTTGCCTTTAAGGAGCAGATTGGTTTCACGCTCTCTAGAGCATACCTGTTCTCTTGGTAGTACATGGCATGGTCATTACTCTTTTCCAGTACTACAACTCAGAGGGATCAATTCTTCTGTCATTCTTGTTCATTGCCAGCTCTTTGATGTTTAGTAAGTAATTTCTAAGACCATGGCCTGAATCAGGCACACCTTAGTTTCTAGCCTGACATCCTTATTCTCCAGCATTCTGCAATGGTCCCAGACAGCAGATTTTCCTAATGTAATTCGTCTTTTGATTTTGTGGTTGCTGGTACCAAGAGTGTTGATTGTGGAAACAAGCAAGCTGAAATTAACAGTCTCAATCTCTTCATCTATTATGATGCTACCAATTGGCCCAGTGGTGAGACTCTTTTGTTTTCTTGATGTTGAGCTTCAATCCATATTGCAGACTACAGTCCTTGACCCTGTTCAGCAAATGCTTAAGGCTCTCCACAATTTCATGAAAATAAGTTTGTATCATCTGCATAATACACTTTGTTGATGAGTTTTCCTCCAATCCTGATGCCACATTCCTCCTCATAAAGTCCAACTCCTGAATGATATGTTATACATATTGATTGAAAGTGTATGGAGACAGGACACATCCCTGTTGTACTTTTTTCTGATTTTGAACCCTGCAGTGTTTCCTTACTCTGTTTTGACGACTGCCTCTTGGTCCAAGTATAGGTATCACATGAGTACAAATCAGGTGTTTGGGGACTCCCATTCCATTCAGTGTTAGCCACAGTTTGTTGTGATGCAAGAAGTCAAATGCCTTTGCATAGTTGATGAAACACAGACATTTCTCTGGGTACTCTCTGTTTTCTGTCAAGATCATCTGACATTGGCATTGATGTCCCTAGTGCCATGGCCTCTTCTGTCAGCTTGCATTTCTGGTAATTCTCTGTTGAGGTACTGTTCCATCATTTTTTGGTAATCTTCAGCAGGATTTTGCTTGTGTGTGATAAAAACAGGTCCTATTTTACAATTGTTGAATAACCTAAATAAAAGTTTTAGTCAGTGTTGGTAGAGTTTTGAGGGATTTGTGATGCTGATGAAGTATTCCGTGGAATGCAACTTTGTGAAATGGTTATGTCCTTTGATCCACTAATCTCATGTCTGTGACATTATCCCTGATAAATAGTCCAGAAGAAGAAAGTCTTACATTACATGCAATTCATTGCTGTGCTTTGTATGAAAGTGAACAATAAGCTTGTAATAAGGGAGGTGTTAATTAACTAAATCCTGACCTTGAAGAATGCTCTTACTCATCATTTAAATGGCCCCTGCGCAAGGATGACACGCAAATTCGTGAAGCGTTTTAAACATCTTGACACAGTTTTACCTCTAAAAAAAAAAAAGAATGCTTTTTTCTAATAAATATAAAAGCAGTGGATACAAAAGAGTACATTTGAAATACTGGCCAGATATAAAAACAGCCATTTGGGATGTTGAGCCTCTAACATCATAAGGAGGAAGGAGAATCAGTATCAACAGCCTAAGACTGATTGTGTGAGGTAGATGTGCCTTCAGCCTCCAACCTTTCTACCAAATCCGACAGTAGCTCTCCCCTCCCATAGCGCACTCTACTCTTTTGAGTTCAATGATAACTTTGCAGTGGCTGCACAGAACTTAATGGTCCATATGCATTATTGTGAATGGAGTTGATTAAGGAAGTAACAGATTATAATTAAGGGTGAAGGACAACTTAGGATGGAGTGTTTTGATTAGGACACGTTGTTACTCATCATTTAAATAGAAAGTCTTGTAGGCAGACCTGTTCATTGCGGCAGGGTAGCTACTACCAAGCTCTTTAGCTGTAGTGATAAAGGCCCAGAAGTAATCTGCTCTGCTGGGAAGAATTCTGCCTTATGATGCTTGGCTTTCTCTTTCTGTGGGCTGGGAAGGCATCCACACTGTTTGCTTCTGCTGTTGCTATTTCTTGCCATCTCAGATGTTAGATCTTTCTATCTCCAGAATCTAGGAATTTCCCAGTTGAGCAATCCTGTCATCCCAGGGACACGCTTCACTGCTTGTTCCTTTTGGTAGTAGTGAGATCCCTTTGGGGGGTTGCAAGCATCTTATTTGTGTAGTCCTACTCAGTTACTGGGTGAGAGCCCCAGAGACTGACTGAAAGGGCCGTATTTAGTGCTTCACTGTTTCAGACCACATTTATATGTATATTCTGGTACTTGTAGTGTTAGAGTTCTGCTAATATGTAATTAAAAAGTTTTATTTTTGGTCATGTTATTTTTGTAGTAGGATAAAATACTATGGGTAGGCAATCAGTTAGTAATAAAAGCAAGAGGAAAATCTTGGTCTCTGTTAATTACTATACTGCTTTGTAATGTCAAGATGTTTCCAAGGATAGTCATGGATAGCTCCTATCTTAATGGCTAGACTATTCAGCTCTTATGTCTACATTTTATATGCAGTGTAATCTTGATGTTTGATCCCGACTGTCAGCCAGTCTATCAGCTTGCATTCTTTCTTGCTTTTAACATGCCTCTTTGGAGATCCTCTCCTTCCCTCTCCTCTGCTACATCCGGTGTGCTATGTATGAAGAAATACATTTTAGGCAATCT
Source organism: Elephantulus edwardii (assembly GCF_000299155.1). Lineage (NCBI taxonomy): Eukaryota > Metazoa > Chordata > Mammalia > Macroscelidea > Macroscelididae > Elephantulus > Elephantulus edwardii. Next base: position 16,211,368 of record NW_006399798.1, on the reverse strand, counting down.
TAGTCATGGAATTAAAAAATAAATACATATGTATTTATTTATTATGAAAAATATAGAAAAGTTGAGAGACTGTTAACCTCAGTATACTAAAAACTTTGTTGTTATTGTGTACCCTTGAGTCAGAGCTGACCCAGAGTTCACCCTCTGGCTTTTTCACAGGGCAGGAGAGAAGAGAGCCTTCTCCTACAGAGCAGCTGGTGAATACAAATTGTGTGTTTTTGAAATTACAGTGCAGCTGCTTTTTTTTTTCTGAAATATTGAAAAATACAGGAGTTAATCAAGGCATAATAAAATCCTAACATTGAAGTTCTACTTCAGTGTGAATGAAGAGAATCTGAGTAAGATTCAAGGACATCTTGAAAAAATTTCATAAGCTTTTATTTCTGAGTTTTTAGGGTTGTGGTTTGGGTAATGAAGGTTACCAGGCCAGTGACCAACAGAGAAGTGAGGTGTTCTTCATGACCTGAATATGGAGGTATTTTTACAAAACAGGAAACTTTTTCTTGAAATAATGATTCTTTTTCTGCCTTTACAATATTTCATGTTAGAAAAGTAACTTTTATATGTGTGTGTATATATATGTATAGATACATATATACATATACACACACACATACACACACACACACACACACACACACAAATGAACTTAAATAATGGCAAAATGGAAAAAAAGTGATACCAAAAAAAGCCTATCATGAATTTGAAAGGTGATTATGCTACATGTATTAAATGTAGGCCAAATGCAGTTGTCATGAACATCTATGAAATTTTTTTCCCTTTAAATTAATGAACATTTACAGATACTTTGGATTTCCATTCATTCATTGTTACACTTTTCTCTCTGCCCTCCCTCCCTCCTCCCCCAATTAGCTTTTCTCTTTTAAAAGTAAAAGAAAAATTCTTTCATTGTTACACAGTCCCTCCCACCAAATACACTCCACTGTGCTGACTTCATTCTGGACTTCTATTATGACAATAATACCTAAGCATATATCCCTTTTAAACAGTTTTCTCCCTCATCTGCTTCAATGCAGTATACATTATTTATCCCATATCGCTCAGTCTCTCCCCAAGCCCTTTGTTAGTCCTCTTTTATAACAGTGGCATTATGCAGTATTTGTCTTTTTGTGACTGAGATATTTCACTCAGTATAATGTCCTTCAGGGTCACCCATTTTGTATAATATTTAATGAATTCCTTGTTTTCCAGTGCAGTGTAGTATTCCATTGTGTGAATATACCAGAGCTTCTCTATCCATTCATTTATTGATGGGCACTTAGGTTGTTTCCAACTCTTTGCTATTGTGAACAAAACAGCAGTAAACATGGGTGTGCATATATTTGCTTGAGTGGCCTTTCTGGATTCTTTAGGATATATTTCCAGTAGTGAAATTGCTGGGTCAAATGGTATTTCTGTTTGTAACTTTTTGAGAAAGTGCCATACCGCCTTCCATAGTGGATGCATCATTTTACACTCCCACCAACAGTGAAGGGTTCCAGTTTCTCCACAACCTCACCAGTATTTGTTGTTGTTCTGTTAAATTTTGCTTTTGTTACTGGGGTGAGATGGTATCTCATAGTTGTTTTGATTTGCATCTCTCCTAGAGCTAGGGATTCTGAACATTTCTTCATGTGTTTGTTTGCCGTCTGAATGTCTTCTTTGGTGAAGTGTCTGTTCATATCCTGTGCCCATTTTTCAACTGGATTGTTTACCTATATCTTGTTGTAGTGCTCAAGTATTTTATAGATTGTAGATATAAGTTCCTTATCTGGCATGTCATTACCAAATGCTTTTTCCCAGTCTGTGGCTTCCCTTTTTACCCTGTTGGAGAAGTTTTTGGATGTGCATAAATGAAAATGTTTTGTAAAGCTGCAGAATTTTAAACCATGTTTGAGCATTTAAAGAAGGCATTCTTTAAGAAAGCAGTGTTACAAAAGCCTTTGAGCCATCTATTGACTTTTACTGTAATGATACTTGACCTGTGAAGTAAGTGATTCACTTAATTAAATAGATTTTATTGAGAAAGACAAATTGGTGGAGATTGATTCAGACTTCCACATGCTTTCTCAAGGGAAAAATGATATTCTAGCTACCTTCCTTCTCAGAAGTGTTGACTAACTAGTTTTTATGGTCATTTTAAAACATCCTTTTTTGGAGTGTAAATATTTTAGTTAATATGTATTGAAATAGCTGTGGATGGTAGTACCTTTGTACCTCTTTTAGTATCTTTTGTACATCACTGTAATATCTTTGAGTCATGCCTTTAGAAAAATGTTACTTTTTTATAATCACTTGTATCATTTAGTTTAATGGATGAGTGAAGTTGACTTGTTAAAGAGCACAAAGCCATCTCGAATGGAGTAGGATTTTGAAGTGAGATTATTGTAATATGAAAGTCCACTCTCTACTATTGCTTAGGTATTAGATTTTTATATTATCCCATTTCCCTCTAAAAAGTAGTATTTTTAATTCTAAAATGAAAAAAAATGGTGCTGAAGGTCACGGAATTGAGTCCTCATTGGCGCGAGGATGAGGATGAGAATTTGGGTCCTTGGGTCCCATTTCAGTCAGTGTATTTTCTGTCGACTCGATTTTCTGAACTGAAAAAAATCCAATCTCATAAAAAAAATCATTATTTCTTAAATTCACTTAAATTAACTGCTGCAAATGTAGGTTTTATATTTAAGTTTACAGGAATACAAAGTTATATTATTTTGGTACAATATAAAGCATAGAAGCAAAAAAGTGCAACAGTGAATGAATGGAAATCCAAAATCTCTGTAAATGTTCATTGAAATTAATAAAAAAAAATTCATCTGACATTTGAGTTATGTTTGAGGATTTATCTCTAAATATACAAGTTACCTCTGCATGATGCTCCAGTAAGCAGTGGTCTTTGAATGTCTTTCATTCAGGGGTGAGGGTGTCACCGTGGTAGTAGTGAGGCTCTCGCTATGGTGTGACTGACCATCTCTTTAAGGAAGATGCTCATTTATGCCGAGAGTCAACGTTGCCAGGAGTGAGAGAGTTCATCAGTTTCAGTTGGTTTTGACTCATGGAATAAATATTTAGCATTAATTTCCTACTAACTGAAATTGTGTTTTCATGTAAAAGGAAATCTGAATTGAACAACACCTTCCACGGTCCAGTCCCAGGAGATGGTGTTCCTGGAATTCCAGAAACTAGGGATTGTTGTGGGCACCTGGAAACAGAATGCTACCTGTGGGGCAAAGGAAATAGAAAGTTGTAAATAAATTCACAGTGGAAACAATAAAGCATGTGCCTTCACAGAGGATTTAAAAAACAACACCACAACCTTGGTTTTCCACTATCATGATTTTCTTTGGATTTCAGAAGGTGTTGACTTCTGAAATTGATTTCATAAAAAACAGTTATAAGATAAAAAGAGTTAAACAGTTAAATGGTTCTTTCTAAAGACAATCCTTCTTAGGTTTTGAACTGGTTTTTTAGAGCAGGTTAACTGCAATGGTTACCCAGTCAACACAACCTTGAAATTAGGATTAAGAGGAAGTTGAAGCCACCGGATTCTCTTTCCTTTATTTATCTTTCTTTGCGGCAACCCTCTTCCTCTCTCTTTCTCTCTCTCTGACACATTGAACCAATGTAGGACATGCTGTTTTTATAAATAACGCAATTTTAATGGTATCTTAAGAAAGAGAGCCCTTGCATTATGTGTTGGTCAGCTAACCTGAAAGTCTGTAGTTCAAATTCAGCCACTGAGCTAGAGAACGATGAGGCTGTCTCCTTTTGTAACAGTTAAGCCCGAGAAGCCTGCTGGAGGGTTGCTATAAGTCGCAATCTACTTGATGGCAGATTTTGGTAAAGTAAAAAGTTGATTTTACAAAAATTTCTTGTGTAAGCAACCATCAGTGTTGTATTTTTAAGTAGAACATTGTAAGTAAACAAGGGAAAATGACCTGTGTTTCTGTAGCATGAGAATGTATAAATGGAAAAGCCTAGGAGTCCTTCTGGTGAGCTAGAATTTAATGAAAAGTTACTTCCAAAAAGACACAATACAATTTTAATTTTGAAGCTCACTGAATATTTAGGAATAAAGGTCAGAAAGCTTCTTGTAATGAGATTAAAGACTGGATATTGAGAAGAGCAAAGTAACAAGGATTTTATAAGTATGTAATAATACTTAAAGCTGGAGATGAAATACTGAAGAGGCCAGGGGTTGGGGTAATTATTAACCCTGAATGTGGTTAGGGCTTTTCATTTTCCCTATACGTTTGAGAAAATTCAGGGCATTTGAGTCAATTCTGACACATAGCAACCCTCCCTTAGGTTTCTGAGAATGTAAAATCTTAACAAGAGGATACTGCCCATCATTCTCCAGAAGAGTGGCTGTTGGGGAGCCTTTATCTGCAAAAGACCTTGGTAGGAAGGACATAAATTGCCACAACAGTTGCAACTCACATATTCAAAGCATTTGCTCATTAGTTGGAAGAAAAAGGAAGGGGGAGAAAAATTCATTTGGTTAGAGATTTGCCACTGTGTTTTTATTCTTTGATACTTATGTTAACAACTTGATACAGGTTATCGGTAGTCTGTTTTTATACTTTTGAAAGCAAAGAACATACATACTTGGATCTTATATAAAGAAATATATTTTTTTTTTCTGAGGGGTTAAAAAATTAATGGCAGATTTAGGAAGAAAAGAAAAAAAATTGTTTTCATTTTTGTTTCAGTTATTCACTGTGTTATATTTTGAAAGATTTTAAAGGTTTTGAGTGGAGGTCATTTTTGCAGAGAAGTAATTTTTTATGCTTTTAATATTTGAACAGAAATAATCAGGAGTTCACATAGTTTACATATTTAGAATTTAATATACAGATATTACACTTGTGTGGTCAGTAGGGTGAGAGAGGTGAGGTGGGTAGGGGTTGAGATTGAGTGGGGATCTTTATATTCATGTTTTCAACTTTACAATAGAAAACTTTTAAATCTAAACACATTGTTAACTTTAAATGTATATATGTAAAGAAGTACATTGTTACCTTAAAAAATAGCTGTCATTTAACTACTTTCTTTTATAATTTGTAATCCTAAATGAAAATTTGTTTTTATGGATTTAAAGATTTTTTTTTCTGTTAAAAATTTATTTACCAATATCTTTTTTCCTCCTTGGCCTTTATTTTAAAAAAGAATATAATTCTTTTTTTTTTTTTTTTAGATGAGTTTTTTCTTTAGCCTTTAAGGAATCAAATCCATACATGGGCTTTGGTGTAGGTCATGGGGCAGTGCCTACAGGTCAGAGTCTGGGTGAAGTGTTCTGTCTTCAGCGCTTCCCAAGACCATTGCGCTGTGAACAACACAACTCAAAATAGTGCAGTTTCACTTAGAAGTTGAGAAGCACATTTTTTTTTTCTATAATTATATTTTATTAATTTTCATAAACATTTACAGAGATTTTGGGCTTCCACTCATTCATTGTTGCACTATTCTCT
>NW_006399798.1:16203856-16204679 GCF_000299155.1 Elephantulus edwardii | reverse complement strand
TTGATTCAGTGACTGGGATAATTGGGATGGGAATGTCAGAGACAGTGCGATTGGCACAGGACAGAGCGGAGTTTAGGGCTGTTGTACATAGGGTCACTATGAGTCGCAGGCGACTCGACGGTACATAACAACAACAACAACATATAGAGAATAATTACTACATAAATATTTGAATAGTAAAATTGAGTCACTGTGATTGTGAATCTCCTCCGTGATACCCAAAGGCAGTAGATTTTTACACTATGTAAATTCTAGTGGGAATTGTGTAACTAGTAAAATGATTATTGAAATATGAGACAATCAGTAAAATCACCTCCTTGGAATACTAAAAGTGTTACATACAAAAAAAGGGAATTCTACTTTATTAGTGACTAAAAATTTCAGTTTTATGGTTACTAAATAATTCTTTGAATTAGTTTTAGGAAAATACTTTTATCCAACAGACTGTGGAAGTTATAGAACAGTATCATTAATGCATGAGAGCTCTGGTTACTTAGTGGTACGGAGTTGTGTCAGCCCAAAGATATAGGTGGTTCAATCCATTAGCTGTTCCATGGGAGAAAGATGAGCAGTCTCATCCCAAGTAATTTCTTCAGCCTCTGAAAACCTGCTGGAGGGTCAGTTTTGAGTTGGTTGTGACTTGCTAGCAATGTGAGATAGTCATTACTATTATGTTGTTATTGCTATGTGCCGTCGAGTTGTTTGTGACTCATAGCGACCCTATTACGACAGCCCTAAACCCTGCTCTATCCTGTGCCAATCTCACTGCCTCTGACACACCCATCCTGATTACCCCAGTCACTGAATCAATCCACCTCATAGA
>NW_006399798.1:16202872-16203756 GCF_000299155.1 Elephantulus edwardii | reverse complement strand
GCCCCCGCTCTAGTCTCCTGTGATGACAGAAATACCCAGTTACATCTCTCTTTTAGACGGTTCTCTCCCTCCTCTGTTTCAGTGCAGTATACATGCATCAAAGACAGTCACTGCAGAAATGTCCCTGATGGTGCTGCCTCTACTATATTTTGAATAACCAATTTCTTCATTGTCTTACCTTTGAATGTGCAGTGGATGTAGTTTATATAGTGAATAGGCTGCCTGTGGCCACAGCCCTTTTGATAAGGCGGTTATTGCTCCTTTTCTTTGATATCTTGGAAGTGATAACTTGATAGCTTCCCCTTGGCCTTTTAAACCTTAACATGCTCACAGAATCAACTGAAATCCTTGCTTAGTCTGAAATCTGAATCCTAATTATGATAAAGATTAGAACTTTGATGGCATCTCACTTCCTAGAAGTAATTTTACTATCTTGTAATGCTTAAATATGTCACATTAGTAGCAATTAAAAAACAAAGAATTAGAAAAAACAAAAAACCAAAGAATTATTTTTTATATTGCTCTCATACCATGGACTGCTAGGAGAGGGTTAAACCGGGTGGCTCCTTGGAGGCAAGGATTCTGAGGCTCCGTCTAACATACTCTGGACATGTTGTGAGGAGAGACCGGTCCTTAGAGAGGGACATCATGCTTGGGAGGGTGGAGGGACAGCGCAGGAGAGGAAGGCCCTCTATGAGGTAGATTGATTCAGTGACTGGGATAATCAGGATGGGAGTGTCGGAGACAGTGCGATTGGCACAGGACAGAGCGGAGTTTAGGGCTGTTGTACATAGGGTCACTATGAGTTGCAAGCAACAGGATGGTGCATAACAACAACAATGCCATAGAGTCAGAATGGACTCACAGCTGACCCTCCAGTGGGT
>NW_006399798.1:16125794-16201792 GCF_000299155.1 Elephantulus edwardii | reverse complement strand
GAGTGTTGACCGTGGAGCCGAGCAAACTGAAGCTGTGAACAATCTCAATCTCTTCACCATCCATCCTGATGCTACCGATTGGTCCAGTATTATACACAAGTGAAATATTGCTGAAGGAAATTGAAAAATGATTGCAGCAGTGTAGCAATAAGAAACTACCAGAGATTCAAACAGGACATGGAATGTTGGATATTATTACAGATATCTGATGAATCTTGGCAAAAAGCAGAGATTACCAGAAAGATGTTTACCAGCGTTTCATTAAATAGGTAAAAGGCGATGTGAATCATAACAAATAGCACATTGTGAAGAAGGGAAGTTCTAGAACATTTATACTTTTACTCAGGAACAACCTATACATAGACTAAGAAGCAATCCTTCTAACTCAGTGGGGATACTACATTGTTAAAAAGCAGGAAAAATTTATGTGTTACTTGTGTCCTCTTGCAGTACTTATTTACCTATATACTGAGCAAATAATCTGACACACTGGATTATAAGGAGAGCACTGCATCCGGATTAGAGGAAGATCAAGAACAACCTTTAATATGCATGTGGCACATTTAGATGAAAGTGAACACTTGAAGTACTTAAGAAGATCAAAGGCTGTAGTCTTCAGTATGAATTAATCTCAATATAAAGAAAACACCCCTCACCACTGGACCAATTAGCAGCATCATGATGAATGGGGAGGGAAGAGTAAGGCTCATGGAAGCAGCAGCAGCTAAGAAATCAAATTATATATTGCCCTGGGTAAATCTGCTATTAAGGATTTGTAAAAGGAACAGATGCAGTGTGAGGATGGCCGATTCTGACTGCTACCAGCTCAGAAAGGGAAACGGTCCCCAATCTATGGTACCAAACAAATCTCTACAACAAGTGGTTAAGTCCTCAGCTGCTAATGGGAAGATTCAAACCCATCACCATTGCTCAGGAGGAAGATGTGACAGTGCTTTCTTGGAGACCTAGAAGGGAGTTTTGCTCTGTCCTATAGTGTTTATGTTAGTGGGAGTCAACTATAAAGAGCTTTAGTTTGTTTTGAGATGAACTTTATTGTTGTAAACCAAGAGAATTATATTTTAATTGTTAAATATTTTCTACTTTTGGTAGCTCCAGTCTGTCAAGCCTAATAGAAGTTATTTTTGCGGAAAGAATTGCATATTTCATCAACATTTATTTTCTGCTTTGAAATGCTCCGTGTAAGAGGGTGTGTGGAAGTGTGTTTAAATGGTGGATTGGGTGAAAATGTAACAGTGCTTTTCCCTCTTTGTCCTTGTCTTCCCCATTTCTACATGTGTTCCTTTCCTTCCCATCCCTGCCTTCTGAGGGTTTTTTTTGGAGCAGTTGCTGGGGGATCACTTTTTGGTGTGCTTGATTATTCTGAGGAGAGTTGTGCCCTTGTGAGTTACGGTGCATTATAGGCAGTCTGATCTGTTGTTTTGCTGCATGCCAACTCCTGGGGTTGGGCCCAATTCCAAGAGCCAGAGTCTTGCAGGTTGTTTGTACTAGTCTTAGTTTTACTTGGTCTTACTGTTTGTTGTATGTTTTTCTAGAATTCTTTTTAGTGCATTTTGGGTCTTGATCAGAGTAGTCAGGAGTGGCAGACAGGTACCATCTAGTTTTCCTGGTCTTCCAAGTAGTGATTTGTATTGTGCACCTGCCTTTTGGACTAATAATTTCTGTAGGTGTTTGATTTTCTTCACTCATCTTTTCTCATAGTTGCATTTTAGGTAGTTTTTAAGACACTTGTCTGTTCACCATAACAAAGTATTAAACATTGTCTTTATGAACTGTTAATCCAGATAACTTGGCTTCCACCTGAGACAGACTCGTAAGCGCCCAAATGCAGGGACTCATTCCTAAAACTATTCAGCTATAACCTTGGGAAGTCACTTTATCTTTTAGGCCCTCAGAGTGTTCATCTGTAAAATACAAAAGTGTAAATATGTTGTAAGGATCAAATGAGATAGAACTAGTACAGTGCTTTAAAGAAAAGTAGCCATTCCTGCTAGAACCTGGATCACTTATATTTGCTACACCAGTTTCTTCTCCCAGAATATGGAGGTGAAAATAGCTGCCTGAGAAAAGTGTGATGAAGACTGTGTTAATTATCTAGCATAGCTTCCTGTATAAGTAGGCCTTCCCTAGATGCTACCTCATCCTTCTAAACATTATAAAGCAGCACTGAGAACTAGTCATGAATTTAGTTCAGTATCTGCTATGTTAAGAGTTTAGTTATTAGAAGCTGAAATTATTCAGGAGAATGGGGGGGGGGAATACAATAAATTAAGAATAAATCAACCACAGGTGGTGGTATGCTTAAATAGTAATAACAAACAAAGTCAGATGTGTTACAAACCCCTTTCACAGATTTTTGGGGTTTATATAAGGTGTCTGAATAGTATTTTACAGAGATTTTTCCAACTAATGGGTGTTCAAACATCTTGTTTGTAAAAATTGTTTGCCTTTTTTTTTTTTTGGCAAGAAAGAATACTAATACACCTTCTTCCAAATGCTGCTTTTAAATGTCATTTGGTTTATGTCTTGAAGGATCCTATGTGAAGAACTGTGCTCCTTCCCAAAAAAGCCAATAATTATAGACAGAATGCCCCAATAGCAAGTTAAATTACAATGCTATCAATCTGGTCTTTTATTTTCATTTATTTTTAAAGGAAAACTATGGAAGAAAAACAAGTATGGTCTCATGTATTAAACTTGTCCCAAGTATATTAACTGAACATGACCCCCAAATGGGTATTAAAAATGAGATCTAATCTTGAGCAGTTGTTTAAAAAAGCGTTTCCAATTCCTGCAGGTCAGTTCTCTTCTTATCAAGATTTTGGAGAGAAATGTAGGTTTACTCTGGGATCTTATAAGATGCTTAGGATATTCTTAATAATACTTTTTTGGTCTTATTCACTTCCTGGGACCATTTAAGGACAGTTGAGTAGACGAAATATCTGTAACATAGCTGTCAAGAAGAGGTTAGCTTTAACTAAAAGTAATTGAGTCAAGTTCCATAGTAATCAAATACAAACATTGTGCAGCTCTCAATTTAATAATCTTATTCCATAAAGGGCCTATAAGTGAGTGTTGCATTGTTAATTTTAATAGTTAAACATTAGAATTGTTCTGGAGTAGGTAGTAGTTAGATAGTAGGCAGTGGTTAAATAACTTAATATACCCACTTAATGAAACATATAACTAATAGCATGAAAAAAACACACTCTTATAATGTGCTTATTGAATGTACTGAGAGAAATAAAGCAGAATACTATTATCAATTATAGTCATGTAAAAGTGCAGAATTGATGAAAATTGGAGGACAATATGCGTAAATAAAAATTGTTTCGTTGAATGGTGAGCTTATGGTGAATTTTACTTTTATATAGAATTTTATTAATGTTGCTCTGTTATTTTTGTGATTAAAAAAAGGAACAATATAAGTATATACTCATTACAACCAAAATAATATAGACAGACCCAGCAGACTTTAAATATGCAGTATATTAACTGATGCCTACAGAGCTTTGGTAGGGAGTTGTGCTGCCCATGCAAACAAAGGCTGATGGTTCAAATCTACCAGCAACTCCGAGGGAGAACCCACTGTCTGCTCTGCAGGAAAAAGATGGTCAGTCTCCTTGAAATTTATGTGCAGCCTCTGAAAGCCCACCTGAGGGTCAGTTAGCAGTCAGTTCCAGCTCGATGGCAATGAGAGAGATATACTGATGCTTTAAAGAAACATCTTGAAAATGATTAGAAAAGAAAATGTGATACCCATAATATTTTCTTTAAGCAGTTTTTTTCTTGCAGAAGTTAAAGTGTATATACTAATAATGGAATCTGTAAAAATAAGGATACAGATTGCTTTACTAGTTGAGCCATCAGCAGTGGTTGTAAAAAGTCACCTCAAATGGTTCAGCATAAAAATTAGTATCCTTTTTATTGCTGGAAACATACGCCTTGTAATTGTATTGCATGTATTGAATCTTAAACACACAGAGTCAGTTTGATTAGCATTTTTCTATGATGATTAAACAGATTTTGATAAACACTAGTTTTTTTTATTTTTAAAATTTTATTTGGTGTACATACAAAAATCATATTCATTGTTTATATATATTGTAATTTACACATTCCTCTATTTATATTTTGTTTCATGTTATCGTTTCCATACATTGTGTTTTTTTCAAATTTAAATCTCCATTGATCCATGCCCACCATTACTTACTTTTTCAGGTCCCACTGGATTCCCCCCATTGCTTCACCCACTCACTCTCTGCCCACCAAACTCTGGGACCTCGAAGTTTCCTCCCCTCCCCACCCTATAAACTCTAATTCTTAATTGTTTTAGGAATATTGACTGCAGAGACTTGAAGTTTCTATTCTTATTCATGTTAATGACAGGGTCTCATGTCATAGTCAGAAACAGGGTCAATCTTCATTTATCCAGAAATCCTAGCTGAGAGCGAGCTTTACGATGAAGTCTGTTTCCTGTGCTCATGCTGTGGTCCTCCCTGCCTGTGGTGGGCTGGCTCTGCTGTGTGCCTGTGCTTTTGGTGACTATGTTTGACTCGGACAGAACTGAAACATTGCTTTCCTCCTGGGATTTTTGTTTATCACATAAGAAATCATGTGTTAGTATTTTAATAAAAAATGTTTATTTAGTTGAACTTACGAACCACCCCTTCCCTCTCTTCTTCCAGTGATGAAATTTTACAAACTAAAATGTAGGCATTTACTATGCTAGATTGACTTTTGTTTCTAAATTTTTTCTTTTATACTGGTTTACTTACAAAGTTCATATATATTGTTTTTCACACTGAATCTTTCCCATTTCCTCTACCTACTCCTCCTTCCACCTATCAAATTGTGCAATCCAATGATTAAGCTTCCTTCCCCTGCTTATCCTATGTTAGATTAACTTTTAGTATAAATTCACAAGACTTTGTACTTAAATGTTCTTTTTCAGATTTAAATAGGGAGTAGTGCAATGGCATTGTGAAAATAATTTATTGGGGCCAAAAGATAGGAGTATATTTTCTTTATTACTTAACAGTTCTATGTTACTGAATAAATTGGTAATTGTTATGAGTATATTTTTACCCCTCCTTCCCGAGACTGTGGCTCCTAGCTCCCCTTTCAGCCTGGAACTCGACTTCCCCTGTGGCACAAATTCCAGCCAAAAACTAGATCTATAAGATGAACCAGGCAGGCACTCGGTTCTTAGAACACAAAGATAAAACTCCTAAGGTGGGTAGGGAGAGGATGGAGGGATGGATGCCAGCAAGACCGCTGAGACATAGTAGGAAGCCTGATGATCCATCGTGAGGACTGTAATCAATATCATGACAAAATATTTACGAATGGTTGAATGGAATGCCGGTCGGCTCTGCATAGTTGAATTCACATCGTAATAAAAAGTTTTGAAACAAAAGAAGGAAAATGTAAAAAAAAAAAATAAAAAAAAAGAAGGAAAATGTATCTTGAATGTCACATGGCTAACAGTGGTTGTTCTTCTTGTGACAGTGTTGGGAGAAGGGCTGGCTAAAGGAGACAGTGCCTTTCGGACAGCGCTCTGCTGCCTGCAGCTGAAAGGAAAGCTCCAGCCCGTCTCCAGCATTCTTGCCACGTCACTGTCGGGAGAGTCCCTGGTACGTTGATGAGTTCTGTTTTGCAGCCCCAAAAATGGAATCTTATCAGACTCCTTAGACATGACTGTGGGGAAAAATAGTTTTGTATGTGTTTTTCATTGATTATTCCTATTTGGAATTGAAGTTCTTGTGTCTTGAGATACTCATTTTTCTTAAACAAAGCTAATGTTTAACTTTTGGATCATTTTAGTTTGTGATAATTCCTGTCAGGATTGCAGAGACTTTTTAAAAACCTGAAGATATTTCAAAGAAGTAATTTTCTTTCTAGAGAAAACAGTTGAGGGATTCAGCTAAACCTCTAACCGAAAAGAACTGGAATACTAATTTATTTTTTTCTCTTTTTTATTCATCTATTCAGAATGGAATGGTAACAAAAGATTTGACAAGACTAAAATCACTTCTCACAGAAACAGAGGTAAGACTTTCAGCGCACCCGTGGGGGAAGAATTCGACTCAGTCTGCATAGTAAGTGTTCTGTTTTGAAACTTGGGAAAGCATTGTGCCACCTGCCAGGTAGGCAGGGCTGTAAAGCAGGTTGAGGCAATGAAGACTTCATGACCTTTCCTGGAACACAGCTTGGTCTCATCCTGGGAACCATTCGTTTCTATGTTCTCTCTCCATCTCAGGTCTCTGCCCTCGACTTAAAAAAGAAATTGTGTTAGTTCCTATTTAAAAGTTTCTGCACAAATCATTCAGTGATATTGTTTATATAGTCCTCATAGTTTGTCATTATTGATTCTCTTCTGGTGGTCTTTCCAGTGCTGGAGTTTTCCCTACCCACGTTAACTTCTCATGTTTACTTGAGAGTATTTTTTAACCATCACCATTGCCTCTTAGTATTTTTAAAAGGAGCTTGCTACTCAGAATTCTTTCTGATTCTAACTAGTTGTTTCTGGACAGCAAATGGGTGATTGGAAAACGTTAGCTGTTAGTCAGTTCTAGTTATTAGAAAATGCAATGAGCTCTGGTGGCCTTGTGCGTAGAGAGCTGCACTGCTGACCCAAAAGCTGTGCCTCTCTGGTGGTTCAAATCTTACCAGCATCTTCAAGGGAGAAGAAGAACAGTTTCCTCTCTTGGGATTTACAGCTTTAGACATCAGCAGGGGGTTCAGCTAAGGGTCGATTCCTATTTGACATTGAGTGTTAGAAAATGTGAGCCAGTCTACAAGCTTTTCAACCCAGGGAAGTTTGATTTGAAGACAGTTTTTAGGAGATGGGATAAATCAGTTAGCAGGGCGTTCTTGTGCAGGACTGGGACACATGGAAAGCTGGAACGATAGAAGCGTGTACAAGGCATATACATTGTAAGGCTCTGTTTTCAGCTGTTATAAATGGGCGCCCATTTAAGTGATGAATTGGTTGGTTCATTTATTCAAGAATTGAGCCCTTACGGGTGTGCTCTGCACAGTGCTAAGTGCTGGGCTGCAGTGCTGAGCACGATACCCCTGGTCCTGGTCCTCTGGGAGCTTAGGATGTGGGGAGGAGATGGCAAATAATTAAGTAATGTTAGGCGTAATTCCCATTGAGGGAAGTGCTGTGGAGGGAGGAAAGTGTAAGTGTTCTGTGATAGGAAAATCACCTTAGATTGTGTGGTCGGGCATCAGGCAGCTGCTACTACACCAGGCCCTGAGAAGGTACAGCTCCTGACAGGCTGAGAGAATGTAAACTGGGCAGAACCTTGACCTGTGGAGTACGTTTTCATTCCAAACCTATTACGTGTCTGCTCACGCCAGCGAACAAGTGCGTCAAGACGACTTTAAGCCACTGTGGATTACTACACAAGTTGGAGAAGGAAACTGTTTTGTTACTATGAGGGTTTTTTTTCTTCTTCTTTAAATTGTCATCATCTTTGTGTAAATTGTGATTTACCCAGAATTGGTAAGCGCCAATTAACTTCAAAGCCATCTCCTTTCTTGTATATATATGTAGGTTTTAAAGTTTTAAAGGTGTGAAGGAAGATAAATGTTGTAGAGTTTTTCATGTAACATAAAATAAAATAACCTTTCATTTTATGAAGATTTTGGCTTCGTTCTTTTATTGCTTCAGTTGAATTGTCAGCTTTATATCTGATAACCACACACAAATAGGTTAATTTTTTTTTAATGCTTTACAGTGTTTTTTACACATACAGGCAGAAATATCACTTGAATCCATGACTCTTACTTTGTGACTATACCTTTGAAAGAAGCGACTCAAATTTCTTAAGCAATTTTCCTTTTCTATGACCAGTAGTCTTTCTGGCCAGTGAATAATTTTACCCCTTGCCCCGCTCCCCCCCAATCAATTTAGATAAAGTTCAACAGTACTGCTTCTAGTTGTTATTACATATGACACATTTAAAACTGGTAATGATTTGTTATTCAAGATTTGAATTGAGTTGACATTTAACTGATTAACTTCAGGGGATGAGGAGAAAGAATGGAAGGGAAGGCTGCTTTTAAAGGGGGACAAAAATATCAGTTGTCATTTGGTAACATCTAAGGCATCTTTATGGATTTGATTGTGGGTTAATAAAAGTTCAGGCAGTGAGATCTTAAGCTCTTTTTCCTGAGGATGTCAGATTGGGAGACCGTAGCTAGTTGATACTGCATTTTTGTCTTGGGCTCTGGGCAAGTTAAAAAACTGTTCAAAATAAAGCAAAATTGAAAAAACAAAAAACAGAAAACCAACCCACAAGCAGAAAAGCACTTTGCAGTCTAAAAGCTGCAACAGTAGCCAGATAGCCGGCTCAGATACAGCCTTTCCCTTTTGATGAGAGTGCTGTGGTGGGACTCCCCAGCCTGAGAACTGTGGTGTCAGCACGGATGCGCTCTGCACATTGGCTGAGGGGCTCGGGCGTCATGCTTGTGAAGCACACCGTGTGTTTTTCTCTTCGGGAGGTGAAGAATGCTTGAGGCTTAATTTTCTGAGCAATACATTTTATTCCCTCTCTTCTGTTAAATATATTAACAAAAATTTAAGCCTTTCATATTTGAAATAAATGTTTCTTTCTTATCCATGTCAATGTCATTATATTTTAAGGACTAGTACGGACTGGCACGTAGGCCTTGCTTGTAGACGCTAAAGACATCTTTATGATGTGAATAATTACTCCTGCTATGTTAGCTTTTATTCTTTATATCCAGAACCTTATTTTACAAAAAGAATGGGTTGTGGTTTAGCAGTTTATGACTTAACTGAGAATCACAACATTTTCTTGTAGAAACAGTTTTAGGTGTTTAGTTCCAGCTCAACCAAGAGTATTCCATTGCATCAAGCAAAATAAATCATAGTGATACTGTTACTTCTGTTATACCCAGATAGCGTTTGTAAGCTGCTTTCTATTCTACAAGTCCGTCCCAATTTCATCTGGCGATAATGTTTCCCTTCTGAGTCAGGTCAGCATTTACTGAGCTCTGTGCTGTTGAAGGTTCTATAGGTTTTGGAAACCTGAGAACTGGAATCAGTGAGAAACAATTGGGTGGGACAGTTAGATGAGACACATAACTAAAGTGGACGTAGGGCCATTTGCAGTCAGTAAGTGCTGTAGTGGAAGTACAAGTAGGGGAAGGCAAGATGAACTCTCTGCGGTTGGGGTGAGGAGCAATCGAGGAAGGAGTGTGGGGACTGTAACGGGGACTAATAAAGACCAGAGGTGACTTGGTACTGGTCAGACTGACACATAACTGCTTGGTTCAGGGATGAGCAAGATGCTTGGGCATAATCTTAACTAGAACAGTGGCAATGGGAATAGGGAGTCAGAGACAGGAGAGAAGGGGAAACAGTTCCTCTCTGCTTTCAGCAGTTTAGATTGACTGTCTTCAGGGAAGATGGAGTCCATTAATTGAAGATAAGGAACTGAAGGAAGATCAGGTTTAGGTCCAGTTGATCACTTCTGTTTTGGACACACTGTATTTCGAACGAATCATTATTTTCTAAGCACCTATCATGTGCTCCGTATGCTGCTTTGTGCAAGAATGCTGAAAGGCAGTTCCAGGCAGTTGTCTCACATAGCTAAGAATAGTGTGTCATATAAAGTGCTGCACAATAGTTAGGAAAAAGTATTTGAGCTGCAGTTGAGGACATGAGGCCAAGGCAGAGTTAGAGTCAAAGGGCAGACCAGGGGTTCATCAGCAAGGAAGGGCTGTGAAGTCCAAGGAGTTAGAGTGAGTGGATCCCCAGCTGCAGACTCCATAGTGGGAAAAGGACTCAGTTCATAGTCGAGGGAGACTTGGCAAGAAATGCTCCCAGGACTTGAAATGGTGGTACACTGTTCTCTGCAGGAGAGAAATTACCTGTCTACATAGTTACAGCCTAGGGACTCTGAAGAGATAAAGGAAAATAAATAACGAATGGGAGGCGCTTCTGTTATAGAGCTGAAGGTGGGGGTGGGGGCATGAACTCTTCTCTTACCAGGTGATTTTTATGTAGGGCGCTCCGTCCATTTTTAAGGAGACCACACGCATTTCCATATTTAAATACAGTATAACATAAACTACAGAGAAAAAAAATTTGCTGAGTTGTATTTATTAAAGATTTTCTGGGCATGCATACTCCACAATTTTTCTTTGAAAATTCCCACATTGACTTCAGCATCAGTTCTTATTTTTAAAATGTCTTTCCCTTGAAAAATTGCAGACAGCAACGACTAACGCCCTCTGTGGATATCGCGTGGAAGACCTAGAAGATGGTAAGTGCATACTCCGTGTGACGTTGTGTATGGTTGTGATTTCAGGCTTGGCTTTTTTCTGTCTTCCCAGTTGGTTTCTGGGAGAAAGTGTCCTGAATAATGGAAGATGTATGTGGAGATGCAAGAAAAATATAAAAAAAAAAAAAAGAAATAGTGTAGCAGACAAATTTCTCACTGACCCTTTCTCAGAGAATAATGGAGGTGTGGTAGGTAACTCTAGGGAGCTCCCGTGGCCTAGTGGTAAGGAGTGGCACTGCCTTCCTAAAGGTGTGCAGTTCAAATCCACCAGCTCCTCCACGGGAGCAAGATGAGCAGTCTCCTCCTCTGTGATTTATTGCTTCTGAAAACCCCTGGCGGGTCAGCTAGTCAGTTCTGCTTGATGGTTCATAGCAACGGTAGGTAACTCGTTCATCTGGCCTCCATGGGGGTGTCTTTTAAAATCTCAGAGGGAGGCTTCTCTCATCCCAAGTTTCCCCCATCCTACTACAACTCTTTAAAACTCTGATCTGTAAGCTGAGTTCTCTTAGTATTGAAGTTTATGATCTCTCCTGCTGCTGCAATCGAAAAGGGAAGAGAAACCAACATTCCTTGAGAGCTTGCTGTGTACTGTTATTCAGGCGGGCGTGTCTTGGCATCTCAGACCTGCTCTCCATTTTTACTGTAAGTGATAAAACTCATACTGACTGTGGTCCAGAAGGTTAGCCCAAAGTTACACAGCAAGTTAAGGATGAAGAACAGCTTTGACTTTGACATGGCTGAATATCCTCTCACCCTGCGCCCCACCCCACCCTCGGTGACTGCTGAGGTTGGAGAGGACTGTGAGTGAGGGTTTTGGAAACCTGGCCGTGCCCACCCTTTCTAACTGGAGACTTCTGTCTCCTGCATTATTCTGCTTAGTATCTTAAAGCAATAAACAAGTACTGTTTTAGCGATCATCTTAGCGTTCAACTTTTTGAAGTTTATTTTAATTATCAAAAAGGGTTTCTTTTTACAGTGAACATATATCAGCTAAATCCTAGGGAACATGGGTGATAATGTGTTGTTTCATATTTGGTATTCAATATTAGAATTTATTATACAAGAACTTCTCCGAGGATATAATAATTTTTCACTGCTTAAATTCCTTTGAGCATGTTGTTAGAAGGGATCAGTCTGGGGTGGGGGCTGTGTGTGTGTGTGATCATTCTGGGAAAGATAGAAGGCCAAAAAAAGAGAGGAAGATCCTCAAAATGGATTGATGAAGTCACTGTAATGATGGGCGTGAACATATCAGAGACTGAGGACGGTGCATGAAATGACAGGGCTCATAAGTGTTGTTCGTAGAGTCGCTCTGAGTTTGATGGCACTTAACTACAAATTGCCTGGTAGAAGCATCCCTTGCTTCCCCCATGCCAGCTTCCCCTTTTAGTGGTCAGGAAAGAAGCAGCCCTGAAAGACATGTCCACCGACCAGTTGCAGGGATAGATTTGGGGTAGTCAACTTCATTTAACCACTGGATAACTGCTTCTTTACTATTTCCAAGTTTCTTGGGGTTCATTGATCTAACTCAGTTGGTTAGGTTACTTTTTTTTGGTAGAGGCAAATCTGTCATATCTTTTTAAAATTTTTACCTCATTTAAAAGGATGTGTTGTGGATGGGGTATAGTATTTCTTACACATTAAATTATCAATCACTAGCAAGCCTCAAATGATAAGACTATGTCCTGGTTACTCTCTAGGCTCTTGTAATGGTTGGCATTTCCGCCCACCGCCCAGGGGAATCACAAGCAGCGAGGAATATACTTTGTGTAAAAGGTAAGAGGAATTTTTTTCTTTTTTCTTTTTTTTTTTAGGAATTTTTTTCTTAAACCAATGTCATGTCTTTGTTCAAAGAATAGATTCTTTTATGTTTTTCAAAAATAATAATATATAAGGAAGTAATAAGCACAGTGTAAAAAGAGAAGTAAAATGTACAGTGAGTAAAATGTTTTATTTTCCATTCAAACCAGAAGGCCATTGTTAAATAACAAAGATAAAAAATTTACCAGGTCGTTTGTTTATTTGACATTTTCTTCGTGGATTTGGCGATCAAAGTGACAATTGTCACATGAAAAACTGTTGGGTTAGTAAGTTTCCTGGCAAGGAAACAAAGATAATTTGTTATCTTTACAGAATTTTTGAGTGATTTATATCTGAATGGTTAACTTTAAAAATTTGTGTGTGATAAGATAGAAAGAATTAAGGTCAACTTTTAAGAAGGGAGCTTTTCAATTGATTCTTTAAGTAATAACTAGTGATTTCAGACATACATTTTTATTGCTCTAGAAATTTGTTTTGATTAAGAAAATTTGATAAGTTATTTTGGTGGCTGAAAAGCTAAGATTGACTTGATATGTAAGAGAAATAAGGAAATGAGATTTAAAAAAAAAAGACAAGGAACCTTGTTGGAGGGATAGAACACAATCCTCTGAAAAGGAATTAGGAGAAAATGTTTATTCCAAGTTAGAATAGAAAACCTTTACTATTTAGAGAAGTTGTTTAAACAAAGTGATAGAGAAGTGTTTGACTCAGTAAAACCTACTGTACAGAACCATAAAAACTGTATTGTCATTATCTTTGGAATCATAAGAAAATTTAATAAATAACTTCTAAGACTGGATTGCCAGGAAAAAGCTTCAGAAAATCTCAAATTTTCAAGTGTGGTGAGCCATTTAATAACTTATGTTGTGCTGTGGTTAATTTTGCATTTCCTATTATCTGTATATTTTGTAAAATATTTTGTAAAATAAATTGAAAAATTTAATAAATTTCTTTTGTTGTAGTTTTTGTTACATTTTTTTGGCAAGGATCTGTCACAGTTTTTTAAATGTTTTTGTTGTGTTTAAAACTTTTTCATCCATAGCTTTGAGAGGGTACAGTTTTTTAAAAAAACTATTAAAATGGTGTTTATCTCATTTAGACCACTGAGTTGACAAATTTTCCAGGTTACAAGCTTTGGGGAACCATTAAATAACTTAAAATGAAAACTTGTGATTTTTTTACCTATTGTTATTGTTATGTGCCATTGAGTTGCTTGCGACTCATAGTGACCCTATGTACAAGAGCCCTAAACGCTGTTCTGTCCTGTGCCAACCTAGCCATCTCAAATGCACTCATTCTCACCACTCCTGTCACAGAATCGATCCATCTCACCAAAGGTCTTCCTCTCCTTCGCCTCCCCTCCACTCTGCCAAACATGATGTCCCTCTCCAAGGACCAGTTCCTCCTTGCAACATGCCCAAAGTATATCAGACGAAGCTTCAGAATCCTTGACTCCAAGGAGCATTCTGGCTTCACCTTCTCCAGGATGAACCTGTTTATTCTCCTAGCAGTCCGTGGTATATTCAACAGTCTTCTCTAGCACCACAACTCAAAGGCATCAATTCTCCTTCTATTATCCCTATTGACTGTCCAACTCTCTGATGCATGGCATGTAATTGTGAAGACTATAGCCCGGATCGGGCGCACGTTAGTCTCCAGCCTGACGTCGTTGCTCTTTAGTACTCTTGAGAGGTCCCTCACAGCTGACTTTCCCAATGCAATTCATTTCTTGATTTCCTGGCTGCTGTTACCAAGAGTGTTGACTGTGGAGCCAAGCAAACTAAAACTGTTAACTATCTCAATCTATTCACCATCCATACTGATGCTGCCAGTTGGCCCAGTGGTGAGAATCTTTGTTTTCTTGATGTTGGATGTTGAGCTTCAATCCATATAGGAAGCTGCAGGCCTTGACCTTCTGCAGCAAGTGCCGCAGGTCCTCCTCAGTTTCAGCAAGCAGGGTTGTGTCATCTGCATGACGCAGTTTGTTTATGACCCTTCCACCAATTCTGATGCCACATTCCTCTACCACTCTACCCCTCCTCTAACTCATGGCTTTGTAATAGAAAACGTATTTTAAATTTCTTTAAAATTAGAAGCAAAATAAAATAGTACAGTATTTTGAATGAAATATAGTAATAGTAATGTAAAAGACATGAAATCAGTAAGTTTTAGGATTTAAAATACGACCCTTAATACAATAATAATTTAATAGAATAAAACTGCCAGTTCATGGAAATTTTCTGTAGGCTCCATATCGTTTTGGGAAGTTGGATATACCTGTGTTTGAGCCACTAAGCCACTTGATGTCAGTGTTGCTTTATAAAAATTCTACTCTAATAGGAATTGTCCAATAGATTGGTTATATCTCAGAGGGAGATGCCTACTTTTTCAATGCTATTTTTGGGGTGAGAGTCATAAATATGTCATGCTTTAGGATCTCTTATTCTAATGAAAGCAGTCTGAATGTGAGGGGTTGTGGCTTCTGATTAACTGTTACAAATGTTCTCTAAATCACTTTTTCCTCTTTTGTCAAAGACAGTGTGATAAATATAATTTTCAAGAGATGATGCTTTTTTGCTTTTGTTACTGAATTCAAAGAGATATACTGGAATTTAATCTTTTCATCTTTTCAGCAAGGTATATGATAAAACAATCTTTTCTATTCTACTTAGATTTTTAGAACAAGGACTTTGTAGGTATGGTGCCCAGTGTACTTCAGCACATTCCCAGGAAGAACTAGCAGAATGGCAGAAAAGATACGCTTCACGGTTGATAAAACTGAAACAGCAAAATGAGAATAAACAGCTCTCAGGCAGTTATATGGAAACCTTGATAGAAAAGTGGATGAATTCATTATCTCCAGAGAAAGTGGTGAGGAAGAGATATTTTATTTTGCTTGTTTGTTTTGAACAGTGAACTTGTTTGAACCTTTGACTTGATTATGTGCTCTGTTTTGATCTTTTTTTTTCCCTTCTGTGTGAAAAATCTTGATTCTTGGTAAAATGATATTCTTAGTAGCTAATGTGGACATATTTTAAAGAGAAGAATTAAATCTGCTCAGATATTTGCAGGTATCAAGTTAATTTGTCTTCAGAATGTCTTTTGACTGTCATTTTTGTTTGGGATTTTTTTTTCTCTTGTTTTTAACTTTGTTCTTTTATTGTCAAGATAACTGAAGATGAGTGTGTAGAATAGCTTGTCAAATCGCAGCTTGATCTCATCTTCTAATGTTGATATTTATTTATCATATTGGTAGTTTTTGTTTGTGCTTTTAGCAGTACGAAAGGTAACACTACCTGCTCTCTGTTTTCAGCTTAGCGAGTGTATAGAAGGAGTAAAGGTAGAACATAGCCCTGATCTATCAGTTACCGTCAACACCAAAAAATCTCATCAGACGTGGACCTTTGCTCTCACCTGTAAGGTATGAATCTAGTGCCATTTAATTTTGGTAAATGTTCTCCTAGTTTCTTGAATTATTTTTTTTCACCCTTTAAATCTCTGTGTTGAAAGAACTTTGATAATGTTACTATAAGTACATTTTTAAAATAGGCCCCATATTGTGCTACTATATATTTCTATATTTGAATTTAAAAATATGATGACTAACAACTAACAACAACATGAAAACATAAGGCTTTTTTTTTAGACTTTGCAGTAAGATCTTCATGGTGGTTTAGTATATTTATTAATAAGTTTTAGAGTTTTGATTGTTTATTTTTTTTTAAATTGTCTTCCAGTTTTCTAAACATGAAACATAGAATGGGGTTCATGGCATATAATTTAGTAAAAATTGAATTGTTTAATTTTGCTGTTCTAAAATACTTAACATAGTTACAGACTATTTTTATATTTGATCAAATAAATTCTGTTAAGAGTTGATTGTTAGTGCAAGAGGAATTTTCTGCAGAGCTTGCCTTTTTAATTATGATGTTCACATTTAAGAAAGATGCTAAGTCAGAAGTGTCTGTGCAATGGAAAAGTTTTGTCTACTTTTTGATAACATTTTCCCACTGTACCTTTTGCAGTTAGGGATGACAAGTTCAGGAGTTCGTAGATTTAGCCTTGAACCCAGTCCAGTGCTTTTGAAGGTAATTGCTGTCCTGTGAAAACCTCCTAATTAGGGCCAGATAAAACTTATTTAGACTAAGGCTATGGAAAGTTAGACGTTAGTGGTCATGCATGATGATTGCATCTGCCACCGGAAGGATGACCACACCTTAGGAAGCAGAGAGCTTAGTAATGTGTCATAAATATATAATTTTAAGTGCTATTATTTTAAATAATAGTAATTTTTATTTATAAACTATGTGCACAAAACTTATATTTTAAGACATTTTTTAGAAGCATGGATGAAAGAAAAGTCTCTTGTAGGAATATTTTCGTCAAAGAGCCCCGTTAGAGTTGGATTTTGCACTCACAGGATTATCTTAACTTCTTTGTAGCCTGCAAGAATGCTGCATCGGGTGGCGTTGCTTTATGACGCTCATCGTCCTCATTTTAGTATCGTTGCAATATCTGCCGGGGATAGTACTACCCAGGTATCACAAGAAGTCCCAGAGAACTGTCAAGAATGGATAGGAGAAAAGACCCAGAATGGATTAGATCATTATGTGTATAAAGTCGGGATAGCATTTAACACAGAAATATTTGGAACTTTTCGCCAAACCATAGTGTTCGACTTCGGATTGGAACCAGTACTCATGCAAAGAGTAATGATTGATGCAGCTTCCACAGAAGGTAATATTTAGATTTTTTTTTTACCTGATAATGATGTTTTAAAAACCAGTTTAATAGCAACATTAAATGATACGTATCAGTTTTGTGCAGTGGCAATATGTGACCAGCCATTGAGATTTATCCGAACATGATTACTGCTAATTGAAAAGATACGTATTGACTTCTAAAACTATCTTTGGATAGAGAGGGAATAATAAAGGAAAAATCCCAACTTATTAGTACTTAATATTATGCTTAGTATCGTTTGCCTCTTTTATAGAGTTATCATGCAAAGCCTGTTTTGAGGTTCCCCACACTTGTATGAATAATCAGATCTGCTTTCATCTACCAACTTCATTTTCAAAACACGCCAATTTTAATGTAGTAACACCTTTCAGTCTTAGTTTGGGGAGGATATCATGTTAATGGTAATTGTGCATCCAACAGTAATACCAATTTCTATATGAGGCAAGATTTCCCTCTGTTGTATATGGAGTTGTTATGAGTAAAAGCTGAATGGACGGCAGGAGACAACAACTAGCATGTCCTCTTGGCATATTTCATTCTTTTTGGATGAAAAGACCTATATAAAAGTTCTTAAAGTTGGTAAGCTCTGGTGGCCTAGTGGCAAGAAGGTGTACTGCAATCCCAGAGGTGCACGGTTCAAATCCACCAGATGCTCTGCTGGAGAAGGAGGAAAAATCTCCTCCTGTACCAGTCAGATCTGATTTGACGGTACATGCACACAAAATTAAAAAAAAAAGTTCTTAAAGTTAGTTTTGTACTTTCATTGCATGAAGGAAACCAGAGTGACCTGATAGGACCTGCCCTGTGCTTTTGGAAAGAGTTTTCTCAATGAGGCTTTAATGTAAGGCGTTCAAGTCAGCACTTGTAGAAGTAGATGAATTATTGGGATGAGGCTTTAATGTAAGGTGTTAAAGTCGGCACTTGTAGAAGTAGATGAATTATTGGGTAACTTGTCATGCAATTGACTATACCTACATTTTATGCCAAAGTCCAACAGAGTGAAGAAGGGCCTTTTAATTGTCAATCTGCATTTCTTTGACTCTTGGTTAGATTTTTTTTGTATGATTTGTTCTATTTAGTAAGCATTTGATTATTTAACAAATACTTCATGTTTATGAGCTGTATATACTTATGTAACCATATTGTGGAGAATAGGTTTCCCTGTGTACTACAGGATCCTGTTTATAAGAAATTCGAAGAAATCATTTCATTTTCATGCACAAATGCTATTACTTTCTATACGTAACAGGTACATTTAAGTCTCTCTCTTAGCATGAGTATTGGCGAGGTTAAAATAGTGTTCACATTTAACAATTGGATGATTCCACCTGTGTGTGTTGGTATTGCTCAAAATACATTTTTCCTTTATTTTCTACTCAGTTTGTTTACTTTCTTTTGCATGCATTTTTATCATCAGTACTGCAATGGGTTGAGAAGAAACTAACTACTGTAGCCAAATAGAAATAATTTTCTTTGATCTAATACTATATAAGTTGGCAAGTGTTTTTCTACAGAAGTCCATAAGTAATTTAGACTTTACTGTACACACAATCTCTGTTGTATCTACTCAACTCTAGATGCAGAAAGAGCGATTTGTAAACAAATGGATGTTGTGTTCCAGTAGGACTTTATTTACAGGACCACGCAGTGGACTGGGTTTGGCTCTGTGTTGTAGTTGTCCCTGTTTATGCAGTTGAGCCTTGATGTCACCCTCAGTCCACTTAACTGCAGAAGCTGCTCCATGAGAGAAAGATGTGTCAATCTGCGTCCTAATGATTTACAGCCTTGGAAACTCAGAACAGTACTACTCTTTCCTATTCGGTAACTTGAGTCAAAATCTGTTTAACAACAATAGAGACACTCTTCCCACTTCATTGTTGTTGAGTTGAAACTGACTTAGCTGATTGTCCATTAAGTTTTCAGAGGCTGTAAATTATATCTGAGGAGTTTGACCATCTTCCTTCTGCTAAAGCTACTGGCGGGTTCGAAGCTTCATGGACTTTACACTAGCACAGCTCCCTACGGCTTAGGACACCTAAACTCCCTGTAGATAGAGTTATTAGTCCATTGCTTCTAGGGACTGACTAGTATTTGGGACTAATATGAACTATTTTTAAAATCATAAGTAGATTTAAATTATAAAGAGAAAGCAACATGTATCCCATGCTCTCAGGTATAAGGTATAAAAGGATGGGTTTTTTAAATTTTTTATCTTTTTGAAAATTAGCCTTTAGATGACTGGAATCAAAACTAGCAGAAGGACTGAAGTGGAGATGTATGCCTGAGATATTAAGGCCATCCAGCATCTATGGATCTTAGCAGTGTAACACAAGTAGTACATCTACTCTTCGCTTATCAGCATGGCTAGGTTCAAAAGACCGAGTCACTTGTGTGAAATCGTCATAATGTAGAAACTAGGGGTGGTGATTCATCTTTGCTGCCAGAGTCTCTCAACCCTCCTGGCTCACCAAGTGTCAGACACCCTGTCACCTCATGTTGTCATCACCTTTGTCCTCCACAGCCAGACAACCGGTGTGTTGAGCCTGGTACATGGAGAATAGTCTCATTTCTATTATTTCTAAATATATCAGTTTGAAAATATAATAATATGTTTTCTTACATCCAGATTAAATAGAATGAATGATGATAAGAACTTTTTATGTACAACCAATATGATGTCTTTTTTTAGCAACTTCTTTGCAGTTTGATGTCTTTGCCTATTGAAGATAGTTTTACTTTTAAATAGTTACAGAAAATAATTGAAAAAAATAAGCATTTAAAAAATAATTTGGAAACATTAAGACTCATAAAATGAAATTGTTTTTTCAACAACAGAAGAAAAATAGAAACAATACATAATATACAAAATTTTTCTCTGATAGGAAATTTTGAACATTATAAAAGAAAACTTCATTCTAGGTTTAAGTGAGCTAGATAATATTTGGCCGAGGTTTCTTTTTTTGGTTATCACTTAAATCAGTTGATCTGATGTGCTAACTTTTAGATCTATCTTTTCCCTGCCCTTTTCAAATGAGTATCATATATGTGTAACTCTTGATGTTTTCCTATTTATTACCTTTGTTTCACCATTAATGTGTACAGAGTCTTAACAGAATTCTAAAGAAGGCAGGATATAAACAGTATAGAACTTTTCCATCTTTGTGTTAGTTTTTTAAATTTTCACAAAGTTTTTATCAGCAAAAAAATTCAAGGACAAAGGATTTGTGCAAAATCACACTTTTGTAAAGCATTTAGCAATAATAAAATGTAAAGTATCAATCTTATTTTGTATCCTTATGGAATTCTTGTGTGTACAATGTTTAAAGGCAGAGCAAGATTGCCACTTGATTTAATTGGTGACAATTAAATGGAACAGCCTGGTTCATTTAACTCACAGTCAGCCAACTTTGGTCTTTGGCCTGGAATTAGGAGGAAAGTGTCTCTCTAGGAACATGTGTACCAAATGCAGCTGGGTATCGAACTGGTCTGGACTCTTTCGTTTTTCTATACAATTTTGATACTTTTGTAAATTCTATCAGAATAGATTTCTCCGCCCATAAATTTATTGATGGTGTGGAACTGACTTTGAATGGGAAATACCTTTAGGAGTTCATTGGCTTTTTGATGTTTAAGGAAATTTTTATCTGTAAATTGAAACTGGTAACATTTCTACAGTTGCAAGGCTCCACCATTATGGACTGACTGTTGGTCCAGTTCCCTAAACCAGGTTCCTTGACAATTAATAGATGTTCCCAGAAATTAATATTCTGTGTACTAAAACTTAATGAAAATGCTACATAACTTGTTGCATATTTAGTGAATCTTAATAATTAAAGGCTCTTAGTGTTTGGCATACTTGATTGTTAAATCTTATTTAGTAGTATATAGTTATTTTAAAACAAAATCAGCTTATATAGCAGATATTTAATTAATTAAGGTATTGAACTATAAAAATCTACTTAAAGTAATAAATACAAATTTGAAGTGAAGGAAGGGAAAACCCCCTCAATTTCTTTTTCTTTCCCCAGTTATGACGTCTAAAGCATTCAAACTTCTATTTCAAGCTGTGGAATTTGTTTTCTCTGCTTGTTCTATAGCTGTTCTGTAAACTGCTAAAGGAATATGCATAACCTTGACTTTGATTTTTGACTAGTGTTTTCCATTTGCGAGATTCAGGTTGAGAATAAGATGGTATATGTACTAAATGATGTTGTAGGGTTTTTAAAAAGTTAAGAATTGACTCTTAAAAGTGTGTGGCATCTAATAACTATTGACTTTCCCTCTCTTGCTTAGAAAACACACAGCTTTGAATAATGGAAACATTTTATTTGGCAAAGATAGAACAATTGATCTGCAATTCTGCTTTGAATGTCTGGAAGCTGGATATTTAAAATTAATTTTAATATTTAAATCAGAAAACTTTGTAGTCTACATTTCCCCCTTTGTGTCTAACAGAATATTAACAGATTAACATTGAAGCTTTGTATGATAGAAGAATGATCTTTATTTATTTATTTTATTATTTTTGTGTGAGTGTACCGTCAAATCAGATCTGACTGGTACAGGAGGAGATTGTCCCTCCTTCCCCGGCAGAGCATCTGGTGGATTCAAACCGTGCGCCTCTGGGATTGTAGTTGCAGCTCCTTACCACTAAGCCACCAGAGCTCCCCAGAAGAATGATCTTAAACTCCCACAGTTGCAGGTTAATTAAGAGGAAGTTAGATACCTACTTTTATCATATTATTTTATAGGCTCATGAAAGCATTAGGGGGGAAAAGCATTAGAAAAAGACATTTTAAGAATCATGTTTTTCCACAAATAAGAAATATAATTGAATAGATGCAGGCTAAAATTCTGTGCTACTCCTTCTGATGGTCTTCTTGTTCCTCTTTTAGCCTCCTTGAAGGGCTACCAAACAGGAACTGAGAACACCATGAAGTTAAAAAAAGTTCATCATACTTCTGTTAGCAGTTTTACAGAAAGGCTATTGAAGGGGATAGCTGTAGTGGTAGTTTGGAATTGCTTTGGATTTTCTTGCATTGTTAGTGTCCCAGTCAAGACTTGTAAAGATAAAGACCAAAATATTTTTCATGGAAGAGTGTGATGTCTGATTTTAGAATTAGCATTTTGTTTCATTCCCTTTAAGACTTAAGTAAATATAGCTGTTTCTAAGAAACACCATATTTAGCATACATAGCCCGCCTGACTCTTAGGTGCCAGCTTCTGACTGTGGAAAGCATAGGGTGTTTTCCCCCTTTTCTTTGTAGTCACTGACCAGGAACTGTTAAAGATTCTTTCCAAGTGCCCTGGACTGTACACTTTTAAGAGAAAACAAACTCTTGGGCTTCTTTATTCCTTACTAGAATAGAAAGAATGCCTGAAATGAGAGCATAGCTATTCTCAGTGATCTGAAGGCCGAGGGAAGCTGGGAAATGCATCACACTAGTCATTCCAGACATGAATCCTATTTTTGACACTGATAACCTTTCCCTTGTGTTATCTTCAAAAGATTAACTATGCTTTATCTTAGCTTTTTCTTAGGAATCCTTTAAGTCTTTGTGCCTATTTCTAGGTAATAAATTCATTGTTGTTATTTCTCCTAAAGGTGTTATAATTTCTGTCTGGTTTGCTGGAGATTCAGTAGTAAAGGAATTAGGACAAGTTGGTGCTTAAACGCTCCCTAAAGAATTTGAATCTCTGAACGGTTTCATAAACATTGATCCTCTCTCATGCACATTTTTCACCTTTCTGAAATGTTTTCATTTTGGCCTAATGTAGTTTGAAGAAAAGTTTGTACCAAGGAGGAGCGGCCTTAGCTTCCCTGGCGGGGACGTTAAGGCGCTGCCTTAGACGTTAGCAGGCCGTCACACTGCAGGGAGAGAGAGTCCCAGTGGTCGTGGTTATCATGGCTTGTGACTCCCAGGCTGCTGCCTTCACTTTCTCCTTCCTCCTGTTTAAAGGGTGACACTCAAGACCACAGTGCCCCTAAGCATTGTGAGTTAGGGAGGTGATAAACACGTTTAATATGAACTTTTACAGGTGAGAGGGTTGGCGGCAAAAGTTGGACTAATTCAAATATAGCAGGGAAAGAGGATGATTTTTACAAAGTACACCCCCAGTAGTCACTCACCACACTTTGTTTTTTGACACCAGATTTAAAGACTTAACTCACTTGTGAGTAGACTTGATGTTGGCGCACACTAATTCTTTTTTTAAATTCAGATTTCTACATTTCCAACCCCCCAGGTTTCTACTTGTGTTTCTCTAACTCTTTGTGTTTATAGGTATTTAGAAGAGAAAGGAATAAAATTTAACATTGCTTGATAGTAATTCTAAGGTTGTTGTGCTCACCTTTGAAATCATGGAACACACTTCTAAGAAAATTGATATTGAACTTGTGCAGCTTTATCACTCTCATTCATTACCATCAAGATGGCACTAACTCATAGCTGACCCTCCAGGGGGATTTTAGAGGCCTCAAGTCACATAGAAGGAGATGGCCCCTCCTTCTCCTGAACTGCCAAAGA
The DNA here is from genome assembly GCF_000299155.1 of Elephantulus edwardii. Lineage (NCBI taxonomy): Eukaryota > Metazoa > Chordata > Mammalia > Macroscelidea > Macroscelididae > Elephantulus > Elephantulus edwardii. Next base: position 16,178,361 of record NW_006399798.1, on the reverse strand, counting down.
GGTTAGCAGTGCAGCTCCCTACAGCCATCAGAGCTCCCTGCATAGCAGTATAGGTAACATGGGTAAACAGGGACTATTATTCATATACCTTTTCCTAAAACCTCGAATACTTTTAGCCCCAAATAGAAAGACTTGCTATAGAATTCTGTCTATATAATTTATAGCTAATGTGAAAAGTTTTTCACAGGAACATGACTCCTTTGGATTTGTTATTGTCCTGACTACTTAAACATCAGTCAGGAGTAATAAATAACTTTTTAAAGCATGTTAATGTAATACTGATCTAGGTTTTAATTCCACAGCCTATTTAAAATTAAGAAATGCAGTTTCCCAAGGCTTAACAAGGACTCCTGGTGGTATAAAAGCATTTGACTGTTAACTGAAAGTCAGCAGTTCAAACCCACCAGCCACTCTGTGGAAGAAAAGATGTGGCAGTCTGCTTCGGAAAAGATGTTTAGCTTTGAAAACTCGAGGGGCAGTTCTGCATTGTTCTTACAGGTTCTGAGTTCGAATCAACTTAAGGATAATACCTTTGGTTTTATTGTTTTCATTTCTAATGCTTCCCAAGTAATAGTTAGAAATCCTTTTGTTACATATTTATTCTCTAATGTTATGTAGCAGTTACTTTTTATTTATTCTTTAAGGGCTGGTTAATTGGCTCCAGTGGTGATAATGATACTCTTCCTGACTTCTGACTCAGGGAAGAAAATTATATTCATACTTGTTATTTTGTTATTACTAGCATATTAGTTATTATTAACATCTAATCTTTACTTAGGGCTGTTGTACATAGGCTTACTATGAGTCACAGGTGACTCAATGGCATATAACAATCACCACCACCTTTACTAGTGGTATAATCTGTTTTAGATGTATCAGTGGTTGTATAATTGAAGTTTTGTGTGTGGTTTTTTTTTTTTTTTTTAAATAACTATGACCTAATCAATGAACAGGCAGGACCCAAATTTGGAGTGACTTAGGAAGAAACTGTGCTTGCTTTCCTTTGAAACATTTCTTGTGAGGCTCTTATAAAAATTGATCATTCTCAAGAAATTGGGCTGGTAATGCAGTGGTACATGATTTGAACCCACCAGCTGCACCCAGGACAAAGATGGACAGTCTGCTGTGTAATTTGCTGCCTCTGAAAACCAGCTAGAGGGTCATTTGTAGATCGGTTCTGACTTGATGGTACACAACAGCAATAACATCTCTTTCAAAATGCTTTAAAATGAAGATTTTTAATAGACCATTGTTACATCTAGATGATTCTAATGATACTTGTACTGTGATTTGAAAAATAAAAAAAAATTCTTCAAGGAGCAGAAATTAGAAATTAGTGCCTTTGTCCATTTACTTTTCATTGATATTTGCCATAGATTATCTGCTAATACTGAGAAATTTCTTCTAGTTTATGACTGTATTTATATACTTAACAGAGTAAAGATAACATTGTAAATACAAAATCTCTCAGTAAGAAAGACGTGGCAGCTGTGCATTGTGCTCATACTACATGGTAGTACAAAGGAACTTGGCTTTGAAGCCTAACTGATCTTTGCCTAAACTTTACAAAATTTCTTTCCTAAAATTTCAACTGGAGTTGTCAAGCCATCTTTTCAATGTATACTGTCTTAAAACCAGGATCTTGGTTTAATGAATTATTCAGACAACATCCTGTCCCACCCCTGCCCAGGGGGTTTAATTTCTGTTTTTATAGGTACATGGATGTTTTATCCATAGAAGAGTGCTATGTACTGTAGACAGAGTGAGTCTGGCTAGTGCTCAGAATTAATGGTACAGTGGCTTTGACATAATTTCGAGAGCTGTCAGAACTTGAACTATCATTGTTCCCTACTTTCAAGTTAACTTCGTGGAGGTTACACTGGATTAGTTGTATTTGAATGATAACATTGCATCATATTTTCAATGTGGAATGAACAATGAATATTTTCTAAAGTATTTTTGCTTATAGGAGGTTGATTATCAGAAACTTTCACTGTTTTTTATTCCCCAGCCCAGAAACTAATGATATAACCTTTGAAAGTTTTTTATTATTTTTATACTTGGGCAAGTTAAGTAATAGTAATCAGAGGAGGGATTAAGGCTTCATAGAATTGGTCTAATGAATTTATTCTATGTTCTTCCTGCAGATTAGATTTCTCTTTTAACTGATGAGTTAACTTCAAAATATTAATCTGTATTTTTAAAAGATTAATAACTATTTCTGGTATGTCCTAGCCTGATCTGGAGGTAGGGGAGATTTTTTTGTATGAACAACTATGTTGTTTTGTTAAAATGTTTCTGATACAGGGGAAAATTCTTGTCGAATTGGCTTTTGTATCATTATCGAGAATTTTAGCTCTAGCATGTTCAGTTTTCCTACTAAAATGTGTTATGCCTTATTTGCATTTCACTTTTTATGAGTTTCACTCCTCTATCAATTTTGTTTGTTTGTTTCTATTTAGATCTTGAATACCTGATGCATGCAAGACAGCAACTAGTAACCACAGCTAAGCGTTGGGATTCTTCTTCGAAAACTATTGTAGATTTTGAGCCTAATGAAACTACTGATTTGGAGAAGAGCCTTCTTGTCAGATACCAAATTCCTCTCTCTGCTGACCAGCTATTTACTCAGTCGGTTTTAGACAAATCCTTGACCAAGAACAACTATCAGTCACGGCTGCATGACCTCCTCTATATTGAGGAAATAGCCCAGTATAAAGAAGTCAGCAAGTAAGTTACTTTGGAAGCTCTTCTAATTTGTGTTTTCATCTCCCTTTTGGACGGGATTTTGTGATTTTTAAAGTGGAGCTTTGCCTAAGTTGAAAACAGGAACATAAAAGGGTTACACACTAGTTGTGCTTTATCTTTAAATAAGAGCTTCTAAAGGTAAGACCGGTGTCTTCCTAATCTTGCGATCCCTAGTCTTTCATACTTAATTTCCACAAGGCCTTACTAGGTTTCTGCTAGGTAACAAAAGCTTTGGTGGGAACAGAAATACGTGCTCTCTGCTCTTTGATGGAGGAGGTGGAGAGGAGAGGAGATCCCTAGAGGAGGAAGGGCTCCTAGAAAACCTGAGCCGTTCTGGAAACTTGGACATTTTTTTTTAAGCTTGGACATTTTGATGTAGTTACTGCCCTTCTTGTTGTTGCTATGTGCTGTTGAGTTGGAACCAACTCATAGCTCCAGTGGGTTTTCAGAGGCTGTAAACCACATGAGAGGAGACCCCCTGTTTTTCTCCCATGAAGTAGCTGGGGGATCGGCACTACCGTGCACCTTTGCACACTGCAGTTCCTTGCCATTAGGCCACCAGAGCTCCTTAAGGGGATTCTGCTTAGAGAGATTTATCCTGTTGTTAGCAATCTGAGATGAAGATAGAGAACTGTAACAAATGTCTTTCACAAAATAGTGAAATTAAATAAATTATGGTTTTAGCCGTAAGATCAAATGTTATAGAAATATTAAAATTATGTGCTTAAAGAATATTTAATAAAGTAAAATTGCTTGTAAAATATTAGAGAAACTATGCTAGTTATAAAAGCTTGCCACTTCAATTCTTTTTTGTCTATATCCATATACAAATACATATTTATAGGTTTGCATGTAAAAGGTTTAAAAGAGATAAAGGTAGATGGTCATGTTCTAAGTAGTTCTCTCTGCTTTTGAAATGTTCTGCAATGACCACAGATTACTGTTAGAATAAGAAAAAGTAATGGAATACAAAGGAAACAGGTATATCACCAGTTGGAATACTTGATAATGGTGATGTTAAAGTGCTGTTATCTGTGAAAAGAGGTTTGTGCAGTGAGACAGAGTACAGACATGGAAAAGACACTGGTAAGATAATGTGGTGGTTTTCAGAGGGACATCTGGGCTTGCTTTCTCTGGTTTCAGTCTTTTGAAAATTTGATTTTGGTTATTGACTCAAGAATATTTACCAATTGAATATAAACAAGATCAATTTTGATGTAATATATACTAAATACAGTAATGCTTTTAGGGATTGGAAAAGAGAGAAATGAGAATTTATTGCTTCATGTCCAATGTGTGGCAGGTACTTACTATGCCAGAGGCTTCTGGAAAATTTCCAGTGTACTCACTCCCAAAGGTAACCTGGATTTGAAGGCTGGTAAATTACACTTTTCAATATGACAGGTTTGTAGAATGTAGTGAAGTATTTCTAAAAACTGATAAACTTACAGGCACGCAAAATTCTGCTAGTGATCAAACTCCTCAAAGGACCTCCATAAGCATATCTATGTAACAGATATCATTTGTAAAGATTTTTTAAGTTCTTGGCACAATTTTTTTATGTTGTTGAGAAAAAATTATTTTGCCTCCTTCTTTGCCCTTTAAATGTAATATGCCTTTTTGTTAAGTTTAAGACATTTGATTAATTGAATAATTTCTAAAAATAAATTTGAGCATTTTTTTGGGCTTGATTTTTTTTTTTTAAAAAAAAATTTTATTATTTTTGTGTGCGTGTACCGTCAAATCAGATCTGACTGGTACAGGAGGAGATTGTCCCTCCTTCCCCGGCAGAGCATTTGGTGGATCCGAACCGTTTGCCTCTGGGATTGTAGTTGCAGCTCCTTGCCCCTAGGCCACCAGAGCTCCCCTTTGGACTTGAATTTTTAAGCACAAATAGCACAAATAAGATAGTTTAAAAAATGAATTTTGAAGAGGTCTGTATACAGCTACTAAGCTATGCTCTAGTTTTGAGATGAGCTTTTTCTGTTAAAGGATCAAGCAGTAAACATTTCAGGCTTTGTGGACCTCATTGAGTCTTTGCCTCATGCCATCTTTTTAGGCTTAACTCTTAATTCAGGACCCCATGAAAATGGGCTGGAGATTGGATTTGACTCTCAGTTTTTCTCTAGTGTGTCTGATTGGGCCATTTTTGCTTGTCTGCTCAATCAATACCAGTCTTCAAAGCAATTTCAAATCACCATTAGAATTGTAAAGAATATTTTGTGTAGATTAAGACCCAATTTGAAGACAGAAAGCAATTGTATGGCTAAATGGACCTTTCTAACTGATTGGGCTATATACTAGCAGTATTAAGTGTATTTCTTGTACAGTGAAATTATCTCTTTGTGACTTAATAACCCTGATACATGCTTGATAGGATATTTCCCAAGGTCATGAGAGTTTATCAGTCATCTGTGAAGTTTTTAATTGAAGCAGAATATCCTAATCATGAAAGTAACATCAAGGGAGCCTTTTGATATTAAAGGATTGTAACATGTTTTTACAGTCATATTTGCAATCCTTCCTTGAAAATTGATTAAATGAAGACTCTCAAGAATAGACAGTTTACTTTTGCTTGGGGCTAGATTTATTAATCAGGTGTGTGCATTTATTTTTTAAAGAAGAAAATGATTTTTCAAAGCAGTTAAAATTTCGTACGTTACAGTTTAGTGTGAACTCTCTGCAGATGGTAAAGACAATACTGCATTTAATTTAAATTTCAGAAAGTGCTACTGAGGAAAACCCTGCTTTCTGGTTGTGTCTGTTGTTTCTTCAGCCACAGGTTGATGTGTATTCATCAACAATTCTACCGTGAAATGGAGCCAGTTTGATTCCAAGACACACATTTTCAAAAGAAATTTACCTTAGCAGAAGCTATTACATTTATTTAACTGCACAGTGACATATCTGATTTTGAGGTGTGGGCTCTCCATAGCTAACTGCAGGAGTTAGTACGGAGATGTACCATTCTTCATTAAGATGGGTTGGCATAGATGGGCTTACCTTGGATGTCATTGTTCTATTTCAGTAAACCCAAAGTGATCTTATAACTTTGACTGGCTTTTTGTTACTCACATAGTTAGTGAATTTCATGTCATATGATTTCTGTTTATCCTTGAAATGTTTAATAAAGTTACATTCAACACAAAAGAGATATAATTATTGTTAAGATTGAAAGAGGCCCATTTCTCATTCATTAGAAGTCTGATTTTCAGTTTGAAAATGTGATTTGCTTCTAATCTTCATTTTCCTGTAACATTAGAAATTATGTAAGATTTGAAATTTATTTCAAAATCTGCATGTAACAACAATGGAAAGATGATTTTTCATTTGAATAAAAAGTATTAGCTATAGGATGTTCTGCTAGAAAGTCTGTGATGCTGCATTTTGTGCATGTAATGAATAAACACACCCTGTTTCTTAGACTTTTACTTTTCTCATGTCTTTAGTGTTCATTTTAGTTGAAAAGTATGCCTGTCACAAGGGGATTCTCTTGTTCTAAAATGATGAGGTTAGTTTTTTGTGCATGCTAAATTGTAATCAGAGGTTTTGGAATGGGCGATTCAAAACTAGATTTAACAGTCCAGCTTTTTAATATAGTGCCTCAGCTGAGAAATATATTACAGAATTTTTAGAATTTATTAGTCAATAATATGAAGTGGTTGAGTTGGGATTAAGTAACTTAAGAGAAAAAAAATGAGACTATTATACAAATGTAAAATTAATTCAATGAACAGAGTTATTGAGTGCTCAAATGCTAGGATCCAGGCTGGTCGATGCTGTTTCTGAAGCAAACAAGGTAGTACTTTGGCTTCCTAGTGCCTTGCCTGTAAGGCAGGTGTTTGCTAATCTGGTGGAGGAGGCAGACAGAAATGTTGGGCTCTACTGCAGTACGGTTATCTGTGTTAGAGGACCCCACTGTGTCATGGCCACCCCAGGTAAGTGGGGAGGAGTAGTGTCAGGTGATGGCTTTTGGAGCAAAAAAAAAAAAAAGGCTGTAATTTGAAAAACAGATGAATGTTGCCAGGTTAAAAAGTAGGACAAGGGTGATTTATTAAAGGAAGCAGGATGTGCAGGTGAGAGCCTAGGTTTTTAGGAGACACTGCACTTTGACCATTATAGTTGTCATGTGGACCCCTTCACGTGATCAGAGCATAGTGAGAGATGATGGACTGCTTAACAGTTCTCTTTAGAGGAAGCTGCGCAATATCAGATGTCAATTTTACAGAGATGCTCTTGGTGGTTTGGAGAAGAGATCTGAGACAAGAAGTTAACTTAGAGTTTGGTACCCCATGTTAAATATGTTGTTGGTATTGTCAGGGCCATGCAGGTGAGTTGGGGAAGACCCTCACTGAGAAGGATTGATGCAGCACGTGGGCTCGGCCACAAACGTGATAGTGAGGATGGCGTAAGTCTGGCCAGTGTTTGGTTCTGTTAGTCGTTACAAACTGAAACGGAAACAGCAGCACCAGCAACAGGAGCAGCAGAGCTTGGTGGTTGTGTGAGTGGGGAGGACGGTTGGAGGGAGGGATGGAGAAGAGGACCGCTTGAGTATTGGTCCGAATTCTAGGTTAATGAGCTACAGTTCTTTAATTGTATAATGCATGAGAGAATGGATTTGGAAGCAACACATGGAGAGATTGAATGGCAGTTGAGTTTTACATACATAGATTGCATTTGTAGGACATTAAAGTGCCTGCCCGACAGTTGTATTTACAGCTATGAGTTGAGGTGAGCAATCTGAGAGGGAGAGTGAATAAGAACAGGACTGGTAAATAGAAGTGAAAGAGAACTAAAGGGGTTAAGAGGGAAATAGGAAAGTAGGACTTCAAGAACCCCATGGAATAGGAATTTAAGCACAAGGCAGAGTGGTTCTAAAATGGTGGTAGTGGTGAACCCTGGAAATTGTAGACTGACTTTTGCAATAAGGAGGTCCTCTGTGACTCGCGAGTGTGCCCTAGACAATCTTTTCCCTTCTTAGAAAGCTTTAATGACCTCACATCACATTTATATTATGTGGGAACTAAGAGACAATGAAAAATTTAATTTTATATTTGAAAACATGAGTACGTTTTCGGTTCCTTTTTTGAAGCATATTTTATAAAGAAGAAAGTAAACATAGATTATATGTGAGGTCCTCTGTGACTCGCGAGTGTGCCCTAGACAATCTTTTCCCTTCTTAGAAAGCTTTAATGACCTCACATCACATTTATATTATGTGGGAACTAAGAGACAATGAACAATTTAATTTTGTATTTGAAAACATGAGTAAGTTTTCGGTTCCTTTTTTGAAGCATATTTTATAAAGAAGAAAGTAAACATAGATTATATGTGAGCTTTAGAGTAGAGTATACTTTGTTTTCACATTCATTTTAGTGGCATCCACTTCCTAAACAACATGCCTCCGGAAACACTGTGAACTCTGATAAATGACGATAGTTACAGAAGGACTCTAGGCCTTTTGTTCACAGGGTCACTAAGAGTCATGCTCAACTCGACCACAATCAACATAACAATGCATATCTAGTCTTTACAAGAGTCAAACATAACTGGATAGTAGGCACTGTGCTTTTTAAAAAAATTCCCTCTTCTATAATCTGTGATCTAGTGAAATCTGCCGAGAGAATAGATAAATAAATACACTGCAATTTTGAAAAGTTCCACATAAGTGGAATTAGTATTTTTCTTCAAAACATCATATTACTAAATATTATCTTTAGTATGTATTTAGATATCTTTTTTTGAATCTTAAGTCTTCTATTGTAAATGGATTTTTAATTTAGGAAGGAGATTTGTAAGACTGCATGCACAGCTTGCTCTTCGGATGTGTTGTTTTCCTTGAATATTTTATTTCTGTAAAAAATATTTATATACCTTTGTAATTTTTTGGTAATTTTTTACTTTAAAGTATACACATGATAACTTATAATTGTAATGTAATATAGTACTTGGCTTCTGTAATACTGTAAGCAATATAAATATTTCCATTAAAGAAATGTATGTCTTTAAACTTATTCTTTAACAATGGATAAGACCCTCTTTCTATAATGTATAGAAGAGAAGATCTGTAACTAGAGAAGTTGACTCATACTATCGTAGAGTAGGCTTCTCCACAACTCGATAGTCGAAGCAAATTTTTTTTGTTTATCCAGATTTTTAAAACAATCTTTAGGGAGTTGCATTGCTACCCGAATCCATACCTCTCTGACAGTTCAAATCTACAAGCAGCTCCGTGGGAGGAAGATGGGTCTCTCCTTCCCTGTGATTCATAGTCTCAGAAATGCAGTGGAGGGTCAGACGGGCAGTTCCAGTTTGACTTCAGATGGACAAAGGAGAAGAGCTGCCGATGTCTGAATCTTTCTTTTACTTCTTATTTCCCGACTATGTAAATGAATCATTTGGCGTACATGTTCTCTCTGATGCTAACATTTGCACCTGGAGCCTTGAATGACTGCTGATAAGGTGGCCTTCACGTCTCTTTGTGTAGTCCTGTATGTAGCTGCCTCAGTGTAGCTGTAAAGAAAAAGATATTCTGAAAGATACTTATTAGTGTTGTTGAAAGTGAAATTTCATGGTTACACTCCTTTGATAAGATTTACTTGCAAAGCAGTCAGATTAATAAAAATCATTTATCCAGTGAAGTACATCTATTTCTGATTCCATGTGATTTTAAACCTTTAATTGTCCAAGTGGTGTGAGAAAAACACCTAGTAATTAATAAATAATAGTCCATTTTGTTAAAAATTTACTTATTCTAAGTATGCAGACTTTTTTGAATGTGTACACATCTTCCTCAAGATTTAATATGCCCCTTTTTAAAAATAAATGCCTCTGAAGTAATTTTGTGGGAGTTTATTAAAATATTACTTGTTGGCTGCAGTTTGTATTAAACCAGGAAGCTAGTGTATAGTTTGTAACTCATGGAACAGAACTAATAGGAAATTTTAATTTTTGATAGGTTTCTACTTACTTGTTTTGTATTACTCCTCTAGGTGTGGTGTTTTTTTTTATTTTGGTTTTTTTGTTTTTGGTTTTTTTTTTCCATGTGAGACGGGTAATGTCATAAAAGGGTTTAAGGGTGGCACATGTCATCCAGAAGCATGAACACCCACTCCTCATTCTCGTGAACCAACATGAAAAGGATCATTAGGTGTTGTATTTTGAATGTAAAATTTTCAAACTTTTTTTTTTTTTACATTTTTGATCCAGGTTCAACCTTAAAGTGCAATTGCAGATTCTAGCAAGCTTCATGCTCACTGGAGTTTCTGGAGGTGCAAAGTATGCTCAGAATGGACAATTATTTGGCCGTTTTAAGCTTACTAAAACACTTTCTGAAGATACTTTGGCTGGACGACTGGTGATGACCAAAGTCAATGCTGTTTATTTATTACCAGTCCCTAAAGAAAAATTAGTGCAGACCCAGGGAACCAAAGAGAAGGTTTATGAAGCTACTATTGAAGAAAAAACAAAAGAATATATATTTTTAAGGCTATCCAGGGAATGCTGTGAAGAACTTAATCTGCGACCTGATTGTGACACACAGGTAGGTTTTGAAGTGTAGCAGTTTCACTGTGGTTATCTGTAATCTCTCTTAGAGGGTCAGCTTTTGATTGGTTTTCCTTCTTTTATCATATAAAGCACTTTGAAGGGTTTCTCTGGTGAGTGGCATTGTACATCTGCTAACTCCAGAGAAAAGAGATTCAACTCTAAGAAACATCTAAAGTGTTCTGGTTTCGCATATCATTTAGTTTTCTGATTACAACAACAACAACAACATGTGAAAGGAAATTAAGTTATCGTCCTGTGATATCTCTCAGCTGCAGTTGTAGCCAGTCCTGTTCTCTTTGTGGGTTTATAGATAAACTGTGTACTGAAGCTGCCATATTTAATAGAAAGGTAAACAGTTTTATTTTCTAAGCATACATCTTAGTGATTGTTCTTCATGCATGGTGAATCATCATGCCATAATTTAGATAGGTTTTTAATCATTGGAGAGAGATTTCTCAGGTGCCTTGAGTTTCTTGAATCCCTTCTTCAGAGAGATGGTGGCCTTAGATAATTTAACTCCATCTTGCATATTTGAAAATTCTTATTTTAAACAGATTTTTGGCATTCTTACAGGTCACGTTAGTGAACTGTCAAGTAACACCATCTTTTGTTCTATTTCATTATACTTTATGAAATTAGAATCAGTTTATTTTAATATAAAGGAATTTGTGCTATGTTTATGTCGTGAAATACTATATAGCAAAGAGAAAGAACAAACTACCATTACATGGAGCATCATGGGTAAACCTCACAGACACAATATGAAAGAAAAGAAACCAGACACAAAAAAAATACGTGTTACCAAAAAAAGTCAACTTAATACAGGATTCTACTTACTGCGATTCTTTTTACACAGAGGACATCTATTTCTGCCAACTCAGCTCTCTCCCCAAGATAACATGCTAGTTTTTCACATGTTAAAATTAGCATAGTATGCTTATGAAAATATATTGATAGAAAGAATAGTTGAAAAAAGTTAAACATACTATTTGTGTGAAAATACAGTGTATGAGCTTCCAAGCCAGGAATAGTTACCCAATTAGCCTGTAGTGGGAGGTGAGCACAACACTGCATTTTGAGGGTAGATTTTGCCTCGGAAAGGGCATGTGGAAACCCTCTGGGATGATAGAAAAAATATTCTGAAACTTGACCCTTGTAGAGAGTCGCCAGACTTAGCAAATAAAAATACAGTTAAGTTAGATTTTAAAATAAATAATGAATATTTTTTTTATTAAGCACATTGTTAAGTATGTACATACAAAATATTATTTATTGTTTATCTGAAATTCAGTTGGGAATCTTGTATTTTATCTTATAACTCTACCTAGGTGGTAGTTACAGATGTAGCCATTTGTAGAGTATATTAAGCTGTAGGCATAGGATTGTGCATTTTGTTGGATGAAAGTTATACCACAATTAAAAAATGAAAAAAGTTCCCCAAAATTAAAACAGAGAAAAGATAATTGTAGCCTCAGGAATAAAAATAGGGTGATTACCATAAAATTTCTGTTATATTTTACTTACTGTAAACAAGATGTCAAATTTCTTTAACTTAATGCTTATACAGAAAACAAAGAACATGTTTATGCACAAAATTAATTTTGGATAATTTCCAGAGATTGGAAGGGAGGGAGAGGAAAAGAAAAATGAAGATCAGTTGAGGAAATAGAAAGACAACATACTTTATATTGATGAAATATTATAATTATTTTCATCTGTTTTAATTAATATTGGAAAAATGTATGTGATGGGTTTTTAACGGCAAAATAAAATATATGTATATAATTGAATTAAAATCTAATATATGTTAACTTTTCCTTTCAAATAAAAATAAAGGGAAAGCAAGAGAAAGTTAATGTGATGTCACATGTTGAATGTCATATGTATTTAAATCCAGGTGCAGTAAGAGAGACATTTAATTGGTCCAGGAATAAAAGAATTTGTAAAAATTATAAAGGAAACATATGTAGATGAATGCCAACTTATTTAAGTAATTATATTTTCAGTTGCAAGATTTTTTTTAATCATATTACTGCTATTATGGTCTTGTAGAAGACTTGAAAGTGTTGGATAAATTGTTCTTTTAGGAATTGAAGTTTCAGTAATAATTAACACTCCTAACATTTTCTTAACTCTGAAAAGTTACTTCACTTCTGATAGTAGAGGTTAAATACTATACAGGTCCCTTGGGTTTTTTACATGTAAAGTGAAGATAACACACACATACAGCATCCAACAGATCATTAAGTGAGATGATGCACGTGGATTGCTTTTTATAGCACCTGGTACTAGGTATACAAGACAAATACTATCATGAATGACTATTTTTAGAATGTGATTCCACTTTAAAAGAAACCCTAAACATGTCCACCTTAATGTTTCCACAAAATAGTCTGGTGAACTTCAGCTATTAATACTAATTTCAATTCTTTATTAAAGCAATTTCTTTGTGTGTCTGTTTCAGGTTGAACTTCAGTTTCAATTAAATCGCCTGCCCCTCTGTGAAATGCATTATGCACTAGACAGGATCAAGGACAATGGGGTTTTGTTTCCAGACATCACTATGACTCCCACTATACCTTGGAGTCCCAACAGGTATACAAAGGAAGGCTCTCATTAAAGGAAATTGTGTTCATGCTAAATTGAGTACATGTATCAAATAACTCAGGCATATGTTAAAAAAAAATTTACTTTGTTGTTGAGATATACACAACAATTCAGTTTTTGCATGTATAATCCAGTGACAGTGCTTTCATTTTTCAAGTTGTGCAGCCATTCTCTGCCTCCTTTTCCGAGTTTTCCTCTCCCATTATCATGACTCACTGTTGTAATAACTCAAGGATACGTGAATAATAAACTTGTGGTGCTCTTCAAGGGACAATTTGTTAGTTATGAAAAGGGAATAGTAATAGAATAGAAACATTTGTGGTTCATCATCTGTATTTATTAATTTTACCTCAGAGTTTAGACAAATTCTGTTGTTTTACTCAGCAGCACTGAGATATATTTCTGAGTAATAGAAAAACTAGGACCTTTCTAAGATTTTTTAAATGGTTAATTTGAATATAGAAGACAGGTTTGCAATTCAGAAAAATGGAGAAAGCATCCTGGAAGGTACTGCTATACCTTTTGAGCTAATGAATATTGCTTTCAAATTAATGGGTGTGTAAATAATTGCTCTGCTTAAATTCTTGGCATGGCTTCACATGTAATTAAATGATAAGGTACTTTGTTTTGTTTCATGAATAGACAGCAGTGATAGTTCTATGACTGCAGCTTTATTTTTATCATTATCATTGGATTGAATCGCCTTGGGGGTCTATCAGAAGCTCATTCCACGTTTCTTTTTAAATTTCATCAGAGCAGCTCTTTAGAGTAGAGGTCTATTTACTGCTTTTGTCAGTTCAGTCATGGTGGGTGGCCTTATCCAGGATTGAAGGAGACACTGGTATCTTCAATAGGTAGTTTCCAAGGCCTATCCTAGTGACCTCTGGCTAGCAGACAAGGGGGAGAAGTGAGCACAGAGGATCAGGAGGGCAATATAATTGACCACATTCAGAAGCGACATAAATTCCTTCCCTTCACATTCCCTTTCTCCTGGTCCAGAGAGCAGGATGCAACAGAATATCCTTGTAACATAAAACCAAATAATTTCTTACTTTTACTACCCTATCATGTTCTTCCTTTTACTTTTAAAGTTGTCAGGGGAAATAATCTATATATTTGTAGTATTCTTATTTATTCACTCTGCAATTTGTTTTTCACTACTTTTCTTGAAAAGTAGTCAGCAATGTGCGACTTGTCAAAGTCTGATGGCATTGTTTCACTTTTTCTCTGAGCCACCTCCCCTGCATCGCTCCCTGTCTCTTCATTCAGAGAGCCAGTGTTTAATGCTGCTGTTGCAGAGGCCCTTCGGTTGGTCCCTTCTGCCATCTGGGTCACTGTTCTCTGATCCTTACCGCTTAGTTCTTCCTGAGTTAGTTTTCTAAAATAATCATGTCATTTCCTCGCTAACAGATCTCTAAGGGCTTTTTCTGGATATGTAGATCAGGTCTGGACAGCCTTGTAAAAAGGTCTGCTTTGTGGTCTCGTTCACATAGCTTTCCAGCATTATCTTTTCAGGTTTTCTTCACTGCTTTCTGTTTAACACATTCCTCCTCTTAAATGCTCGTGCTTTGGCAATACAAATTTAACTTGAGTTTTAATTTGCTCTATCCTATTTTTTTTTTGTTTGTTTGTTTAAGTAATTTTCTTTTCCTGAAATGATCTTTTCCCAGTATTAAAAAAAACACAACAAAACCAACACAACTGTCCTTTAGGATTTTATTCATTTCAAGTGCTGTCATGTTCAAGTGGATGAATTTGACCCTTCCATGTCATTATTTCAACAAATAATTGGTTGAGAACCTATTACGTAGTAGGCTAAGTTCAGGAATGATTTTCCTTGAATTAATTATTACCAGTTGCATACATCTTTACTATATTCACTAGACTTGGCCTTTTAAAGGACAAGACCATATATATTTAAAAATCTCTAGCGGGGCTTAGGACAAATTTATTACATTTACAAGGATTTCATATTTAAACAGGAAAATTTAGTTTCCAAATGTGAGACCATGCCAGTAAATTGTTAGGTCTTCATGTGATCTGCACACTTCTAAAATGAGGTTGTATATAATTAGTGTAGTAAAGTACTACTGAATACCAGTGTTAGCTGCAAGAGTAACAATAAAAAATGCCAACTAGCCAAAAGCTCTTTCAAAAACCCATCAGAACCAAAAAGAAAAGTGCTATGAGGCTGTAATTTATCTAAGTATGAAAAGGTACCTGGTATAGAAACATGCTCATAAGCCCTTTAAAATATTTTCTGGGATAAATCGGGATATGGATAAATAAATTATTCTTGAGCTGAGTTTGTAGGCTACAAATTAATGATGACAGAGCAGTAGATCAGGGGAGAAACTCAATTAAATTGGCTCAGGAGTGAAAAGGATTTTATTCAGAATGCACTTGAAGAGACTATTTTTCATTACTTTAAATTGTGAAAATTATAGGTGAATCTTCTCAACATGCATACTAGAAATCTTTCTTTGATTAAGCAGGTAGTGCAGTAAGTTAATACAGTATCTTTTACTCATTGGCTTTCTAAAAAGGTTTGCCTGTGGCCAGAAACTGCAGATAGCTGGTATTGTACAATTTTAGATCTGTTCTGAAGCATTTATTTACTTTGAAACAATTGATAAACAAAATGAGCTCTCTCAGTGAAGAAGTTCTGATACTGTTGCATTTTACCTCATTGCTAACTTCTTGAAAACCCCAAACTATTACTCAATAAAACCACAAACTCATTGCTGTCAAATTGGAACCTACTCCTAGCTGACCTGTGGTGAATTTTCAGAGGCTGTAAAGGGAATGGGAGGAGATTGTCCATTTCACCCTGAGGAGTGACTGGTGAATCTGAATTGCCTGCCTCTGAGTGTGGCAGCATGACTACCTGCCGAGGAGGCCACGTAAAAACTCATTGCTGTTGAGTGGGCGCCAACTCGTAACTCATCCTCCAGTGGGTTTTCTCAGACATGAGTCACACGGCAGGCGATAGCCGGTCATTGTCCTGTGGAACCAGTAGTGACTTGGAATCACCACAGAAATACCGCCTTGGGGACTGCACCCCCACAGCTTCCTTCTACCTGAAACTGTAAGGCTGGAGTTTGATTGTGGTCTTTTTCTGCCTAATTTTTTTTAACATTTTGCTGACCAGGTGTTGTGAGTTTTTAAAAGTTTTTGTGAACTTTTTCTCACCAAGTATGTAAGTTTTCATTTCTTCAGATCACTAGAAAATTCTCTAATAGAGGCTGACATAAATTGAACACGAGTTACTCAGTGGTGTCCTAAAATTTTTTTTTCTGTTTGTGATTTCATCTGATTTTCAACATTACCATCCAGTGTGAGTAGTATTATGTCTTAGAGTACTAGTTGTATTGTGTGGATGGCTCAGGGTCAGACAGGGTTTCGTTCTGTTGTGCATAGGGCTGTTATGGTTGGAACGAACTCGATGGCACCTAACAACAGCAGTTAAAACCATTGTGGCTAAATATCATAGCATCCTAGTGACCAGGTATGTATGCAAGCAACTGTTTACCCAACTAATTATGGCTTGAACAATTAGAGATTTAAGACTGGTGTGGGGACTCAGCGGTGCCATTAAGGGCCAGGAGACCTTCCTTACCTCTCCCTTCTGGAACAGGCTGCTTTTCCTTTCCATGCTCGTTTGCCTCATGATTCTGTGATGGCTGCTGGTAATTTTTTTACCACAACTCATTCCAGTGAGTTGAAAGGACAAGAAGGGCTTTCTTCTTGGAAGGCATCATTATTATTTTTTGTGTGGGGAAGTTAATCCATTGATACATATTCATTCTTCAGCTGAGTAGGCTAAGATACAAGATGTTTTACCATCCTGGTCTCTGGAATCATCAGCTCAGTAACACACAGCCATCATGACACCCCGCTCCCCACCCCCCACCTCCACCCCGGCCTCTACAGTAGGAGACAGAGGAAAAGGTGTTGTAAATGGTTTTAGGATAACCAGTGCACATGGTCTTCCACATGTATTACATCTGAACTTAGATGTGTATTTAGAGATCATCTAAGAGAAATAATCCTCACTTACTGATTGAGGGCATATATGGAATTAGTGACAGAGCTGAAGGACTCTAGCAGAATGCTGGCGCTTCCAGGAACTCCACTATAACTGTTTAATTTTTATTTAAAACTCTCTTTAAAAATTTTACATTTCAGATTTCAGAAAAATAAATGGTGGCATGTTTATATAGGAAAAAAACTGTCCTCCAAATTTTAATATTTTTAGGAGAATTTTGTTTGCATCTGTCACAATTTAACATTAGATAAAATGTTTAAAAATTTTAAAATGTTAAGTCAATTTTCTGAACATAACAAGCTTCTGATTTAAGTGGGCATAGTCCCACAGAAGTCACAGTGTCATTATTTTGGCAGAAATTAGATTGCAAATTTTCTAGGAATCTTTTCACCCACCCTTCCTATTTCAGTTCACATCCTTTGCATTTTTACCATAGTTGTTGTGATATTTTGAATGTTAAGTGTAGTTCTAAGAAAGAATGCTGCTGCTTCTCCACTTGGTCTGATCCCTTTCAGCATCTGCTGTCCATTTAAAGTCTTCAAAATGTAGCCAAGTCATAGTAGGAACACGAGTAAGATAGATCGCATTACTGTAGGCATTTGTGTGCTGTAACAGGTGTTCACTACCCTGACAGTGTTACCCAGAAAGTGTTACTGGTGCATCTATGTGATAAACCCACTGCACAGACTGCTGTTTCATTTTTTTAAACAAACAAACAAACCAAACCCCAAATATTAAGTAAGTACAGGTTTCTTACCTTTTCAAAAGTTCACTTTATACCACTTCATTCTTACAAATGACCTACCTTGTTTGGCTAATAACAACAAAATTCAAACAGTATTTTCACTTTTCTGATAAAAGGGGAAATGAGCGTTCAGCAGTTGTTTTGTTGAAGAGGTAGCGTACACCTCAACCCAGTGTGGTGGTGTCAAGAACAACACACAGCTGCCCAGCGCCAAGCCCTTGTACTTTGAACTGTGTCCCTGATCACATAGATGCTGGTCTTATTCTAGATGTTCACATGTTGTTTTGTTTGATTTTTTGGTATGACCTGGTAGATTTGGGAGTCTAAAAACACTTAGAAAATATTTCCTATATAAATGAATGCTGGTTGCTTGTTCTGGTTAGCCCATTTTGGCTTGCAAAAAATTTCATAGATATACTCTTACTTTTGGATGGCAGAGAAAATGTTTACTAACCTTTGTAGAGGCTTCATCATTTTATTCTAAATATTCAGTGACATTCAGGGTAGATAAGTATGTGTTGGGCCTGTTTAAAATAACCTGTTTTTAAAAATTTTCAACAGACAGTGGGATGAGCAGTTGGATCCTCGACTGAATGCAAAGCAGAAAGAAGCTGTACTGGCCATCACAACTCCACTTTCAATACACCTGCCGCCTGTGCTTATCATCGGTCCCTATGGGACAGGCAAAACTTTCACTCTAGCTCAGGCGGTCAAGCACATACTGCAGCAGCAGGAGACTAGGTGAGACGGTGGTATGTGTATTCCTGTTGAATTAGTAGGTCATAACTCTGTTCTTGTTCTAAGTACACAGTGAGGGCAAGCAAGGCAGTTATTGTCCAGCTCTTAAAAAATTAAACCAAAAAACCCTTAAGCACCAAAATCTGGGTTCTTTTAGAACATAGTTTTGAAACACTGTTAATGGAGAGAAAGTTAGTATGTAAATAGCTATCACAACTCGAGGTTGAGTAAGAAATTACTATATAAGTTAAATGAGTTGGGTTTTTTTTTTAAAAAAGAACTTTTTTGTATAGTAGAATGGAAGGTAATTTTGGGGAATTTACGTCCTTTTTATCTTAAGGAGTAACAGTAGCCTCCTAGCCTCATAAAGGCTTCCTATGTTGGAGATAATTGAATTGATGGAGGAAAATGTATAATGTTAAGATGGCCACTGCTTTTTTTTTATATTATATTGCTTGAATAGTTTTGTGTTTTATCATTTTTTTTATTTGCACCATTTATTTCAGCAGGATTCTCATTTGCACCCATTCTAATAGTGCTGCTGACCTCTACATAAAGGATTATTTACATCCATATGTAGAAGCAGGCAATCCCCAGGCAAGACCTCTCAGGTATTTCTTAAGGCTTATTACGTATCTATATTATACTTTATTATTCTTAAGAAAAGGTGTCTATAAAGATATTAGTAACCTTGGGAATACTAAATCTTTAAATTGTGCATTGACAGTTGAAGAATATACTTGTTGAAGAAAGTATTTAAATAAGAGGAAAAAAAACAACTATTTTGATTTTGCAGTTATTAAATATTAAATAAAGACATCCTTTTTTAAGTTTTGAATATAAAAAATGTTAGTCTGATCAGATTGATACTTATCTAAGAGTTACTATGATGAAATGATACCAATATTTAAATGATAAAATAATATCAATATTTAAATAAAATTTAATATAATTGAAAATCTAGCACATGTAGCATGTTAGACTGGTCACACAGTGACAGTTTTCTGGGAAAATAAAATTTTGACTGAGCATACATTTTATTTTACAGAAAGTGCATTAGATAAACATAAAATGTTAAAAATATTTTCTGCAACAAAATTTAGTGATTGATGTTTGCAGCTCTTTGATATCATTTAGTAGTTAGAGTGTCAAAGAAAATTTTAAGTTTTTATAGAAAGATTTTTTGAGTGTATAGGGACATGAAACATGCTTCAACACAGGGTTGTGGAGGAATAAAAATCCTTTTCTTCAGAAAACATAAAGAATCATTAAATGGTTCCTATACATACCACTTTCTTTCATTAATAAAAGAATGTTTCGTTTTGCCATTTTACACACTAATTAATATGTCATGCCCTATACTGGTTTGAGTACAATTATTATTTACAAATTAATTTCTAATTTCACATTTGAATCATAACTCACTAACTTTTATTTCTAGTTTAGCCCAGGCATGGAAAAATGAGATTATGCTGCTTAAGTCTTTAATAAACCGTGATGAAAACCATTTGAATGATATTAGAATCTCATAAAAAGAACAAAAAAGAAAAAAGTAATATGGCTAGTTAACACACAGGTTTTTGTGCTGTATTTTGGTTTCTTCTAAGAGATAAAGCCAGAAACATCATTTTAAATAGAACACAGTTGTATTTAATAAGAAAAGAGCATATAAAATTCAGTCATTATAAATGAGAATGTGCTTCAGATTCATCAGTGGATGAATTTATCAAGAGTTAATTAGATTCTAGTTCTTTTAGTTCATAAGTGAAAACTGGTTAGCTAGCATTTTTATACGCTGCAAAACATACAGCAATTCATTGCATTCTGCGTAGTGATGTTGATTGTGTTCTTTTACAGCATCCTCATCTTCTCTTTTCAAAGTTCTTCCTCTTTCTTTAACTTGAAATCATTGCCCCCTAGGTTTCTTGTCTTGTCTTTTGAGTTGATGTTGTCACTTTGATCCCTTATACGTAGCTCTTAAAAGGGCATAATGCTCAAGGAGACATTCTTTACAAGCGAAACTAAACTAGTGTTTGATTTTGAGATGACTTGAGGGGATATTGTTGCTCTGGAAAATCGAGGTCAGGATTTCTCTGTGGACTCTGTGACCAGCATGTTTGGTAATAATTGCTGGGCACCATCTAGTTCAGCTCTCTTATTCCTGACTTCTTTCTCTTTTGCTTTAAACGAATAGAAACTGGTTGTACCTTGGATGGCTCCTTGCAAACTTTTAAGACCCCAAGTACTTAAAAATTAACTAGAAGGTGTAGAACAGAATCTAAACATTATTAAACCAGTTAATTGGGATGCTTCTTGATACCGTGTGACCCTAAATCTCTAAATTTTGTGAGGAATTTGGTTGTATGCAAACAGATACTCTATCACACAGCTTTTGTCAGGACACTTTTTACAGTGTACAATTTATAGACAGCAGTTGCAGCAATTGTCTCTACAATCCAACCTGTAACGAGTGCATTTTATCGGTAATAGTTTACCCACCTTTTCTCCCGTCCATTGTCCCTGGTCACTACTACTAAATGTTGGCATCTTTTTGGGTTTTGTTTGTTTGTTTTTTGTTGTTGTTGTTTCGCCTTATTTATATAACTCTTCTTGTTGTTATGTGCTGTCGAGTAGCCTGCAACTCATAGTGACCCTATGTACAGCAGTTCTGAATCCTGCCCTGTCCGGAACCAGTATCATTAATTTTGATACACCAACCCCCATTGCCCCAGTTACTGTATCAGTCCATCTCATCCAGAACTTCCTCTTCTGCCTGTCCTTCCACCCTTCTGAGCATGATGTCCTTCTCCAAGGACTGGTCTCTCCGGGCCATGTGCCCAGAGTATGTGAGATGGAGCTTCAGAATGCTAGCGTCGAAGGAGAAATTTGTTTTCTTGGTTGTCCGTGGTATATTCAAGACTCTTCTCCAGCACCACAATTCAAAGGCATCGATTCTTCTTCTGTCATCCTTTGTCATTGGCGAGGTTTTTGATACATAGTAAATAATTGGAAAGACCGTGGCCTGGATTAGGCGCACCTTAGTCTCTTGACTGATGTCGTGGCTTTTCAGTACTCTGGAGAAGTCATTGACAGCAGATTTTTTTCCCCATGCAGTTTGTCTTTTGATTTGTTGACTGCTGGTTTTAAGAGCGTTGATTGTGGAGCTGAGCAAGCTGTAATTGTTAACAATCTCAGTCTCTTCTCCATCTATCATGGTGCTTCCAGTTGGCCCAGTGGTGAGAATATTTTTCTTCTTGATGTTAAACTTCAATCCATATTGAAGACTACAGTCCTTGACCTTCTACAGCAAGCGCTTCAGGTCCTCCTTGGTTTCAGCAAGCAAGGTTGTATCATCTGCATAATATCGGTTGTTGATGAGTCTTCCTCCAATCCTGATGCCACATTCCTCCTCATAAAGCCATGCTGTTCTTTATATAGATTGAATAGGTAGGGAGACAGGATGCATCCCTGATGTACTTCTTTCCTGATTTTGAACCATACAATGTTTCCCTGCTCTATTCTGAGGACTGCTTCTATTTGCCCTTTTATGATTGGCTGTACCACTCAGCAAAATGTCTTCAAGTGCCATCCATACTGTAGCAGATAGCAAGACTTTGTTTCTCCTCTTGACTGAGTACCACAATTAGGTTATCCATTTTCTTTCGATAGGCTTTTAGGTTTGTTTTTTGGCTCTTGTGTTAATGTGTACATTTGTGCATAAGTCTTTATCATCTCTAGGGTGGTTAATAATTCTGAACAGTTTTTTCCCATGTGTTTGATGGCCATTTGAATATTGTCTTTGCTGAAATAACTAAATCCTTTGCCTATTTTTTCATTATTTGTGTTTATGTTGTTGTTGTTGTATATGTTTTTGGTCATTTAATGGGTTCTGATCAGATACATAGTTTCCAAAGATAATTTCCCAGGCAATATTAATGTGTGTGTGTGTGTGTGTGTGTGTGTGTGTGTGTATTTATTTTTTTGTAAAGTCTTCTGATGAACAAAAGTTTTTCATTCTTTTGAGGGCTCATTTATTAATTTTCTCTTTTGTTGCTTTTCTTCTGTCATTATTAATTTAGATCATCCATTGTTCTAAGCTAAGCCTAACAATGTTTTTCCTGTTCTTAGAATTTTATGCTTTTGATTTGTGCATTTAGCTCCTTAATTAATTTTGATTTTGTTTTTTGTTATGTTATGAGGCATAGAACCTACTTCATTTTTCTGCACTTGGAAATCCAATTTTTTCAGCACCATTTATTAAAGAAAATCTTCTTTCCCCATAGAATGGATTCAATACTCTAGTAAAATATCAATTGATCATAGATGTTTGATAGCATTGTTTGCTCTGAGTGTTCTCTCTTTAATTGAGATAACTTAAATTTTTGCTTGTTTTTTTTTGTTGGGAGAGACAGAATAAAGACTTTTTCTGTGTTATATTGGAAACTTGACAATCTCAATTGTAATTTAGTATGTATTTGGGGTGAAGACAATAGATTAGAACTCCCTTAAATCTGCCCTAGAGTAGTTGTTGATAATCATTAAAATACGTCCTTTTGAGCAGTGATCTTTGCTTTTTTATGTGACACTTAGAGGCTCTAACTCTAGTGTGTAGAGTCCATGGACGAGGTAGTAACACTTCACTGTAGATGTGTATAGTTTTAGAAACCGGAATTTGTCCTTCAGCAGAAAATGTCAACTCTTAGAAATCTCCACAGTAATCTAAAATGAAAAAAGAAGCAAAACCCAACCAATTAAAAACAAAAACTTAAATATATATTCACTTAGTCTACAATGAAAAACCAAACCCAAACCAAACAGCACTTAAATATATTCAGATACAGTTTTCAAAAGCCTGGCTTCTCCAAATGTTTTCTTTATTTTACCCTACATTTACATCTTTCTGGTGAAGATCAATGACTATAGCTTTCAATAGGAATCACAGCTTAACAGAGGGGGAAAGAAATCCTTAAAACTAAACTGATAAGCAGCACCATGATTAACTGAGAAAATACTCAAGATAGTCAGAGATTCTGCTTTATTTGGTTCTGTAATTAACACCCATAGAAACAGCAATCAAGATTTCAAACAAAATACTGCATTTACAAATGACCTTTTTTAAAAAAAAAAACAACAAAAACAAATGACCTTTTTAAAGTACTAAAAAGTTAATTGTGGTTTCCAGAATCTTGGTACCATAGTTTTAGGGAATACCACGATCAACTGGCCTGTGAGTCCACAAAGGCAATGCCCTCCATCCTACTTTGACTAGTAGATCTACACTGCTTCTTTTAGTGGGAACAGTGCTTCTTAACGACATCTACAGCACAGAACTGCTTCAGACAAAACCCCACACTCCTGGGACCTACTTTTACCAATTCTAGCGCCAACTGTCCCTGCCAGGGCTCTTACTACTCTGCTTTTTTGGTCCACTTCATTGCAGTGACCACAGAGAACTCAGATCATACCAGAGATTATGTAGTTTATTAGGAAAATTAACAGGTTACAAATTCAGGTTGGAATTAGGACAATCCTTCAGGCCTGACAGCTTCTCAAGTCGGCTTACTAGCCCTTTGATCCACAGCTGCATGGCTTCAGGTCAGTGTTACAAAGTTGTTTTAGTCTTGCCCATTACAGCCTCTGCTCTGCCAATCCACCAGCAAGTGTGGGCTAAGGCCTCTGGCTCCACAGGGCAGAAGCTCCAGTCACCTCTGTCTCAGGGTGGTCTTGGAGTTACCACTGCTGCTGTGTTGTCTCAGCCTGTCTCTGTCCTGTTCAGGAATATCTGTGACCCTAAACAGTACAGGCTGCATTCTCTCTTCCTACCTCTGCCTCTCAGTCAGCTAGCTTTAGGCCCGGCAGGATGGCGACATTAACTGCTCCCATCATCAGAAGTCTACACACCTTTCTTGCACATTCCCACTTGACCATGTGGTGAAAGTCCCAGCCAGTGGACTAGGAAAGCCATCTTGACAAATTGACCTCCACCACAGAGATGCTCAGCAGTGGGTACAGCGGTAGGCTCAGAGCAACGACTGTGTACCAGGCAGCGTTTTGTTCTGTGGTAGATAGAGTAACATTGACTTGGAACTGATTGGACGGCAACTGAAAATCACACCTGTATTTTTATATTAAAGTTAGCTTACAGTTGTATTTCCTAGAAATAGAAAACCTACAGAGTCTGTGAGCATTATGTATTGGTACATTTTTGTTGTTGAACTCAGATTAATTACTTACGAATAACATAACAGGCAGTAGAGTACAAATGTGAGTGGTATGGGAGATGAACAAAAGAAAATTAGAGTGAGTATTTGGGGGGGAGATGGCCTTCATCTGAATTGTCATAGGATGCAAGGGAGAGAACACAAGAGGGCGCTAAGTGTCTGGGTATGAGCCCAAAGACCTGTAGAGTAAGAGGCTAATGGAGAGCTTGTTGTCTTCACAATTTTGATTACATTCATAGCATTAACAGTAAATACAGTAAGTAATGCTTAAACACACAGTTAAAACGTCTAAAATTCTGTTCGTTACCAGTAGTTGAATTTAAAATATCTGGAGATGGAGGTGTTGGAAACAATATTGTTTTAGTATGTACTTTTTTCTTAGATTACAATTAGATTATTAAGTGACCTGGAAGAGAGACTCCATTATTGGTGATGAATCCCTATATGTGGTTCTGGGAAATCAGCACTTAGCGGACAGAGTTCATTTGTCTGTGGAGTAAACCTGCCGGTTAGCAACCCTTTGCTTAAACTGCTCCACTGCTAGTTTGCCCTCCAATTTTCCCGGAAACATCTTCAAAGTGCACCAGCCATCCGCATCCCTGGCTCCCTTCTTAAGTAATAGCATTAAGTAATATGTATTTCACTTCTATATTCCCTATGAAGCTCTGGTGGCCTAGTGAGTATAGAGTCACATTGCCAATCCCTAGGCAGGTAGTTCACACCCACCAGTGGCTTCTTGGGAGAAAGATGTGCAGTCTCCTTGCAGTTTACAGCCTCTGAAAGTCTATGAGAGGGTCAGCTAGGAGTTGGTTCCATCTTGACAGTAATGAGAGAATGATGTTGTATATGAATCGAACACATGAATAAAATGTCATTGAATTAAGACTATCAGACTATTCTTTGCTTAATAATCATCATTCAGGTGAATATACAAATTTTGTTTGTAGAAAATACGTAAATTATTTGACTCTTGTCACGTTGTATACTATCATCTTGAAAGTATCATTTTTACTATTGAGTTTTAAAAAAATATTTTTAAGGAATATTATACTTTAAAGGTAGAAAATTTAGATGTACAGAGAAAATAATGAAACCATACCCATAAGTATCTTCTTTTAATCAGCACTAGAGGGAGCTCTGTTGGCTTCATGGTAAGAATTTGTGCTGCGATCCCAAAGGCATGCAGTTTGAATCCACCAGCTGCTCCATAGGAGAAGGATGGGTAGTCTCCTCCTGTGCCATGTACTGCCTCTGAAAGCCTGCTGGAAGGTCACCTGTGGGTTGGTTCCAGCTTGACGGCACACAACAATAACAACAGAACATTACATTTTTAAGAAAAATAGAATCAGTGTAATCTTTTTTTTTTTTAATTTTACTTTATTATTTTTTGTGCATGTACTGTCAAATCAGATCTGACTGGTACAGGAGGAAATTATCCCTCCTTCTCCGGCAGAGCATATGGTGGATTTGAACTGTGTACCTTTGGGATTGCAGTATATAACTTCTTGCCACTAGGCCACCAGAGCTCCCCTAGAATCAGTGTAATCCTAAGCTTTGTGTTTTTATGAGGTCAATTTGAGGTGACTTCCCCAGATAATTCATAATTAGGCTTAGATTTCAATGGTTATTTTTTTCTGCAAGGAAGTGTTGCCTGGAGTTAAATTTGAAAAAAAAACCCCAACAAAACCAAAACCCAATTAAACTTTCACATTGAAATATTCTTTGAAGAAAATATTAAAAAAAAATACAGAAAAGAAGACAAAAAGAAAATAGCTGTAATCTCAGCTGCCAGAGACAAATATAGCTGAATTCCTAGTCACTTACATCCTCTGCTTAAATCTATTCTTAATTTCTATGAATGGAAATACAGCAGTTTTTAAAAAATGTGATTTTCATTTACTTTAAAAAAAGCCTGATCTGATTAAAAATTAAAATAATTCAAATCAATTACTAATACAAATCTGTAAGGTAAAATTTTATTATGAAGCTCATGTGTCTAGGGGAAAACAATAAATTAGTAATTATATCAGAGAATTAAAAAAACCCAGCAATTACTTCTTTAAGAATATTTTGGTTTTGCTTCCCAATGTAATATGAGGTGGGTTTGGTCAAGGGCGGTTGAGAATTAACAAGAGAAAGAAGAGGTGAGCCTGGTAATAGCTGGTGGCTCACTGAGCAGAGTGAGACATTTTTGGCTGACTGAAGGTGCTCTCATTAAGAACCACATTTTACTGTCACTGTTTTGGAGGTTAAATGAAAATACTTCTCTTGTTCATATGAAGGCTAAAATGTTTCTCACCATCTCTGGTGAGATATCTTTTGGATAGAGTAGAAGTATCTTTTGGATAGAGTAGAAAACAATATGTTGTTTGAAAACTTTTCTTTAACTTTCTTGTTTGATTTCTTGTGTCCACAGTGTGGTTCCCTTTTTGTTTGGGGTGGGGTGGGGAGAGACAGACAGACAGAGTGTTGTGAAACTGGGGGACTTGATTTGGTTGGGTGCTAGGCCTTGTATTACCTGCTAGATGTGTATCATGTCATTCGTTGTCCCTAAGTCCCTGAGAGAATTATTGCTCTCTTTTTAAAGGTAAGACAAATGAAGGTCAGAGAGAGTAAGAACACAGATTTGAATCCTGGCCATAAAGAAGCCCTCTGAGTTTCGATTTTTTTTTTTATCTATGAAAAGAATAGCGATGATGTCAGTTACGGCAAGCTGGTATCATGTGAATGTCACTTAAAGAATAGAATAGGAAGCGCCTAGCCACCATTTCCCTTTACTAGGCCTTCTTCCACCTGACTTAACGTAGGCCCAGATAACTGCTTTCTCTCTCATTTTAGATGGGTGTCTTGTTCTTACTCTAATCTAAAGCTCACTTCTCCACTTCCCAAGGAGTTGACGTCTGTGTCTACACAGCTTTCCTGTCCTGTATTTTTTCTTCACTAGATTGTGTGATTCAGACTACAAATGCCCCATGTTGGTCCACGTGCCATCCAGTCATTTCTAGCTCATAATGACCCTGTACAACAGAACAAAGCCCTGCTTGATCCTGTGCCGTCCTCGCAATTGTTGTGCTCAATCCAATTGTTGCCATTCCTCTGTCGATCTAGTTCATTGAGGATCTTCCTCTCCTTTACTGTCTGTCTATTTGTCCAAGCATAATATCCTTTCCAATAATAACAAGCCCGTGCAATGGGAAACAAAACCTTACCATCCTTGCTCCTAAGGAGCACTGGCTGCACTGCTTTCAAGACAGATTCATTTGTCCTTTTGGCAGTCAGTGGCAGATAGAATACTTTTTGCCTACACCACAGTCCAAAGGCATCCACTCTTTAACCTTCACCTTGCCTGTGCATATGAAGCAGTTGAAAATACCTTAGTGTTTGAAGTGACATCCTTGCTCTCAAGCACTTTAAAGAGATCCTAGACAACAGATTTGCCCAATATAGTACATTCTTTGATATCTTGATTGCTAATTCCATGAGCATGATTGTGGGTCCAGGTTAAAGTACATCAATGACAATTACCATCTTTTTTCCATTTATCATGATTTTTGATATCATGTTTTTTGGTTCAGTTTTGTGGATTTTTGTTTTCTTAATTTTGAAATATAATCCATATTATACTGTAATGTCTTTTTTTAAGTAAAAAATTTACCCCATTTTCCTTTTTCTAAAAAAAAATTATTATTAATTTCAATGAAACTTTACAGAGATTTTGGATTTCCATTCATTCACTGTTGCACTTTTCTCCCCTCCCAACCCTCCCCCCCAGTACACTCCCCTCTTGGAAAAGTAAAAGAAAAATTCTTTCATTGTTTTACCCATTTTCCCTTTTACCTATATTCCTCATCTAAATTTATCCAGATTAGTTTGTACTTACGAAGTCTCTCCTTTTTCCTTTTTTAAGCTAATCACGCTTTTATTTCTCCCTTTATTCTGGAATCATTGTAGTAATGTTATCAGTAACTTTCTTGTTGCTGAGATCCGTGGTCTGTTCTCATTCCCATTTTACTCAGCCTATTGCAGTATTTTACATGGTTACCTTCACTTCTCTTTTTGATCCTTTCCTTTTTTTTAAATTTTTATTCCATTTCACATGTTGAAGTAATTGATTAGTCTGTTCTCCAACTAAGGCTTTTTGTTTGTTATACTTAATCTCCAGATGATCTTACCTCGAGATTTATGCATAAGTAATATTATTATTTCTCTCTTGCCCAAGACAGTCTTCCTGAACTTCAAATGTTCTGCTGTTTACTGGATACCTCCATTTAGATGTTTTTTGCTAAATATGTAAAAACTGAAATCTCATTTCCCTTCCTAGTTCTGTACCTCTCCTTTTACCACCATTACAAATACTCCCTATTCACTCAGTTCAGAGACATGGAATCATCTTTTTCCTTCTATTTCACATCTAGCCCATCACTAAATCTTATCAGAATTACTCTCAAAATGAATAGATTTCACATCTCTACTGTTATCTTGACATAGAGCTCTGTTGGCCTAGCGGACAGAAATTGATGCTACCAAGTCAAAGGTGGGTGATTTTAATCTGCTGCCCTCAGGCCTGGTTTTAATTGTTTTTGTCAGACATTCTTCTAAGTGATATAGCATTGGTCTGTCCATTTGCTGTACAGAGGTAACTCTCATGGTTGCTGTGAGGCTAAACACTGTGATGGGTCAAATGCGATAATGGTTACCCATGGTGGACAGTGTTTGGTGGAGCTCCCCAATTAAAACAAGCTTGGAAGCAGGAGTGGCGTCCACTTCTGAAACTTGCATCTGGAATCTCTATGAACTTGGTGAAACAATGAAAGTCACACAAGTGTTCAGGTCTTTCGTTCATAGGGTCACTATGAATCGTCTATGACTCAATGGCATTTAACAACAACAACAACTGTTACCTTGTTCAAGCCACCATGTGAGATGATTGAAAATACCATATAGCACGGTGCAGGTACAGCCTAATCCTCAAGTGACATTTATGCTTTTTGACACCTTAATGAAGTCTTTTTTTGCCAGTTTTCCCAGTGTGATATGTCAGTTGATTTTTTTTTTTTTGACTGCTGTATACATGGGTTTTGTTGTGCATCTAAGTGAAAGGAAATCATTGACAACTTCAGTCTTCTCTCCACTTATCATGATGTTGCTTACTGATCCAGTTTTGAGGATTTTTATTTTCTTGGTACTAAAATGTAATCTTGACTCTGAAGGCCGTGATCTTTGATCTTCACCTGTAAGTGCTCCAAATCCTTTTCACTTTCATCAAGCACATTATGTTTATATTGTTCTTGTTAGTGAATCTTCTTCCAGTTCGAATATGGTGTTCTTTCCATAGTCCTGTTTCTCGGATTATTTGCACTGTAGAAGATCGAAAAAATCATGTAAAAGACTATAACTGTGACGCACACCTTTCCTTGTTTTATTGCGCACCTTTCCAGGATCCTCTTCTTCTGTTTGAATAACTTCTTGTTCTCAAGTTCCACGTGAGAGTAAAGAAATGTTCTAGAATTCCTGTTCTTCACAATATTATACATAACTTGTGGTTGATCCACACACTTGAATGCTTTTGCATAGTCAATGAAACACGAGTATACATCTTTCTGGTATTCTATGCTTTTAGTCAAGATCCAAATGACATCAGAAGTTACGTTTCTCATTCCACATCCTTTTCTGAATCTGACTTGTATTTCTTGACAGTTTCTTCTTCGAGCCCCTCTACAGCTGTTTTTAAATGATCTTCAGCAAAATTTTACTTGTATGAGGAATTGGCAGTAATGTTGGATAATGTCTGCATTTTGTTACATCACACTTCTTTGGAATGAACACTTCCATGGATGTCTTCCAGTTGGCTGTCAGACTAGTTGTCTTGGCACAGAAGAGTGTCGTTTCCAGGATTGCATCCCTGTATTGAAACATCTCCCTTGATGTTCAGTCAAGTCCTGGAGCCTTGATTTTCTCTAGTGCCTTCTGTGCAGATTAGGCTTCTTCCTTCTGTACCATCAATTCTTATCAAATGATGAGTCCTGGAATGGCTGAATGGCCGCTAATTCTTGGTATAGTGACTCTGTATTTGTTCCATCTTCTCTGTATGTTTCCTGCATTGCTCAATATTTTGCCCATTGTTCTTGGTGTAGGTGCTGTCAGGTTGGTGTAAAGTTATAATAACCTTATGGAACAGTAGAAAAACCACTACCCATTCTTTCCAGAACCAGCCTCACAATGGCAACCATACCTGAACTCACACTTGTCAGCCCATTATGTTGAGGATCTTCCTCTTTTGTGCTGAGTATCAACTTGACGAAGTGTGCTAGACTGGTCTCTCCTGATAGCACACCCGAAGTATTTGACACGAAGTCCTGCTATCTTTGTCTACAAACAGTATCTGATTTGTACATCTTCCAGGACTAACTTGCTCTTCAGACAGGCCATGGATGGAATGCTTCAGTACTTCAACTCGCTCGAGGCTTGATCCCCTCTCATTGCCTTTTATTTCTGCTTCGGAACTGTAGAATGTAATCTTAGCAAATTTTCTCTTTCTGGTCTTTTTACAGTTCATTATACTACGTTATTGTTGTTGTGTACTGTTGAGTCGGAACCAACCCAAAGCAGACCCTCTGGCAGGTTTTTAGAGGCAGTAATCACACGGGAGATTGTCCATCCTTCTCCCGTGGAGCACCTGGTGGCCTTGAACCGCATGTTTTCAGGATTGCAGCGCAGCCTCTTGCCACTAGGCCACCAGAGCTCCCTTCTATAATAGATTATCTTTTCAAATTGCCCTTTGAAATCTTTGTTCTAGCTCTTTTACATCATCATTTCTTGCATTTGCTTTGGCTACAGTGATCAGAGTATCAGAGTCTGTTTGGCAACTGTTTTGGGTCTTCTCTTTCTTTCCTGTCCTTTCAGTCATCTTTTGCTTTCTTCATGTATGAGGTCTTTAAAGTTATCAAAAATTCAGCTGGTCTTTAAGCATCAGTGTTCACTGTCTGTAGTCTCTGAATTCAGAGTGATGCTTTGGCTCTTGTGGACTTGTTTTAATTTTTTCAGAGCTTCGTCCTCAACTCGCAAATGAATGATTCCTGTTTTGTGTCATGACTGGCCACAACCCTGTTGTGATTGATGATACGGAACTTCTAGCTGGTCTCCTTCCACAGAGCTCATCAGTGTGATACTTGTTTATCCATCTGACAGGATCCGCAGGGTAGGGAGTGTTGAGGAAAAGATACTTGCAGTGAGTAAGTAGTGGTCTTGAAAAATTCAATTAGGCAATCTTCAGCGTCGTTTTTATCACTCAGGCCTTATTTTCCAACCTTTCTAGCCCTTATTTCCTGCTTTGTCCATATCAGTTACTACTAGAATTTATTAATCGGCTTGTGTATATGTTTGATCAATTTCAGACTGCAGAAATTTGTAAAGATCTTCCATTTCTTTATCTTTGATATTAGTACTTGAGGACTAAATTTAAATAATTGTCATAGTAACTAGTAGGCATATGGTTGTTATCCTGTCATTGATAATGTTGTGTTTCAGGATAGCTCTTGAGATACTCTTTTTGATGATGATAGTGGCATTTTCCTTTTCAATTTGTCATTCCAGTCATGGTATGCCTTTGTCACAGTGTACCTTTGTTGTGTGCCATCAAGTCAGAACCCACCCAAAAATGACCCTCCAGTGGGTTTTCAAAGCCAGTTAATCACACAGGACATTACCAGTTCTTCTCCCGTGGAGCAGTTGATGGATCCAAACCATGTTCTTTTGCAATGGCAGTGCAGCTCCTTACCGCTAAGCCCCAGAGCTCCCTCCTGGAATAGGTGACCATATGTTTGTATGATTTAAAATGACCAATATCAGTCTTAATCAATTCTACTTAACTTTTAATGACTTCTGATTTTCCTACTTTAAACTTTATAGATTCTACCTTTTGGTTATTAGTGCATACTTGCCGTTGTATTTTCCTTATTGTGAGTTCTGCTATATCCACAAATAAAAGTTCCCAAGACTTTATTCTTTCCACACCTTTAAGATCACATCTACATTGAATAGGCAGCTTTTCATCAGTTCTATTTTCAGTGTTTTCCAACCTGAGGGGCTCAACTTTAGGCATTATATCAGGCAAGTGTTCCTACATTGTTCTTAAGATTATCACTGGCCAATGTTGTAGCTGTAGATTGACGGGTTTAGTCTAGAAGGTCTAATGAAAACCTGTCCAACATTGTTACCCTGCTAGTGATTGAAATAGTGGCAAGCTTCTAGAGTCACAGCAATGTGCAGGCTACCCTAGTACAAGAAAC
Source organism: Elephantulus edwardii (assembly GCF_000299155.1). Classification (NCBI taxonomy): domain Eukaryota; kingdom Metazoa; phylum Chordata; class Mammalia; order Macroscelidea; family Macroscelididae; genus Elephantulus; species Elephantulus edwardii. Next base: position 16,145,418 of record NW_006399798.1, on the reverse strand, counting down.
TGTCAGACAAGTTGAGAACATAATGTTGGTAGGGGGAAATGAGCAACTGTAATAATAGTTGAATTCCACAGACATCAGCAAGCACTGCAAATTAGAACTCCCCTGATCCCTTAGTTGGGAGGCTGGTGGCCTAGTCCATCGGGAGCTGTGCTGCGGTTGTTTGAATACACCAGCCGTTCAGAAGGAGGCAGGTGAGCAGCCTCCTTCTGTGGGACTTATAGCCCGGAAACCCATCGAAGGGTCAGCTGTAAATTGGTTCAGACTCAGTGGCAATGGGTTTGACTATTCTTAGTATTGTGCTCCTGCCCCTCCTGCCCTGCACCTACCACCATACATTCCAGAAACGCCAGAGTGTGTTTTTAACAGCCTAAGTCTTGTCATCTGACTATTTGGTCAAAACCTTCTGATAACTTTCTGTTAAACTCAGAGAATAAAGCAGAGTCTTTGAGGATAAATTGAGAACCCTTTGCAATCTGCCTCTGTGCCGGCACATGACAGGCACCCAGGAAATGTCAGTTACATGGGTAGATGGATGGATGTCATTTGTGTACTACCTCAGTGGTCCACATGAAACACATTCGTCATTTTATTTTGCAAGCAATAGCAAAGGGGCTCTTTGTTAAGGTTTTACAATTGACAGCTATTTAAATTCATTTGTAAATGTCCAAAACGTGGTATGTTTAAATTTAGGTATAAGTAGAAATTCTAAGGTGGAATATAAGTTTTAAAATTTCTATTGCTTAGAAAACTTAAAATTCTCAGTACACAATTCAGAACTTTTTTATCAGTATGAGTGGTTAAAATATGAATTTCATAGCTTTTTGAGAGAATATTCCAATAAAAGTAATTTCAGAATATGAATATTTTACATTTTAAAAAATGTGATTCTTAGGACACTTAGGTTTGTATGTCGTTCTATAGTGAGATTACTCTGAATGCTTCTAAGTAACTGGATACTTAATTTGAAGTAGTGTTTATTTTCTGCTTGAATATTTTCTTGGATGTGGGGGTCACAGAAAATAGAGTGGCAGTCAAATGTTAAATCCTGATTTAGCAGAATGTTGGTTATAAAATTTATTTACATCTACTCATAGTCATAATATAATGATGTTCATAATATAATAGATACTATTAAGATGTGACTAGATATAAATTGGAGCTATTTTCTTTTGCTTTCTAGGGTATATTTCAGAAATCGCTGGGTAAAGACTGTCCACCCAGTTGTGCATCAGTACTGTTTGATCTCAAGCGCACATTCCACCTTTCAGATGCCACAGAAGGAAGATATTCTTAAACATCGAGTAGTGGTGGTTACATTAAACACTTCCCAGTACCTCTGTCAGTTGGACCTTGAACCTGGTATGCTGACTGACACAATGTTTTGCCAGTTTAAGGATTATATATTCAGTCTAAACCGGGACTTGGCAGATCTGTAGCCATGGTCAAACTCTGTCTCACAATTTTTGTAAATAAAGTTTTAATGGAACACAGTATTTTCCGTTTATTTAACCACTTTTCATCAATGGTTACTGCTTTTATGAAGCGAATTTCAGTAGTGGTAACAAAGTATGTACTTTACCAAACTGAGTATATGTACATTTTGATGTGTTTAGAAAAAGTTTACTCCTGCTTTATACATTGTAATACTTGCTGTTTCATTTCCCCTCTCATTGATCAGGCAGTCTTTATTTACTGTTGATTGTGTGGTAGATTAAATATTGGAGAATGCTGATGTTTTCGGTCATTTTCTCAAGCTTTTACCTTATATAACATAGAGACAATGATTGATAGGGCATTTTATGATAAAGGATTAACGTTGTTCTTGTTGTTGTGTACCATTGAATCATAGCTGCCCTTCCAGCAGGTTTTCAGAGGCAGTAAACTGTGCAGGAGTAGATTGCCAGTTCTTCTTCTGTGGAGCAGCTGGTGAATTCAAACTGTTTGCCTTTGGGTTTGAAGCCCAATTTTTTTCCCACTAGGCAGGCACAGTGTTCATGCTAATTTTGTGTGAAGGGTATATAAAATGAAAAGGTCTGTTTGACTACTATGGCAGAATTTAACCATCAGAGAGTAGTTGATGTTAAAGGAGTTGCTTTGGAAGCATATTCATTTATTGCTGCCATTATTTTAATTGTTGACATTGCTCAATCCCTTTTTTGTTTGCTCTTTCTGTTTAGAATTGCTTTCAGAGCCAGAGACAAATTCTTTTTAACTTCTGAGTCTCTGGAAGATAGGGACTGTTCTCTTCCCCTTGTGTTTCTGGCACCTGGCCCAGGTTAAAGACACCTGGAGGCCCTTGATACACTTCTGTTGATCTGAAGTGAATGAATGGTGGCCAATTTGTCCTTGTTGAGGATAGATTTAATTTTAGAAAAGCTTCAAAATCTTTCTGAGCCATATCTGGCGAATATGGTCTTTGATCAAACAATGTAATGCTATTAGTGATTAAGAAAAATGCAGAAAACCCCAAACAAACAACAAACCAACCCAGAGGAAAATAGACAAACATGCTTGTTGCCTGGGGATGACTTTCTTGAGCAGGTGACGCATGACTGGCTTGTGAGGGCATTTATAAAAGCAGTTTCCAAACTGTCCTTGAAAAAGGTGCTTCGGTGCGTTATCGTGCCTCTTATGTGACTTCTGTGTGTGAAACAGTGCTGTTTTGAAATGTGAATTTGGATATATTTATTTTAAAATCAGTCTCATTACTTTATGGTTGTTTCCTGCATTTTTTTCCTATATAGATTAGAACCACCTATGTCCTAAATGGTATATAGTTTATGTGAGAATGTATTAAAAAAATTACTTTGAAGAGCAAGAGTCTAGAATAAGAAAAGTCGTTAGAGGTTGACAGTGAGCTTTTGACTGGATATTTGTAATATTACTTCATTTAATTATATCATCTCCTATAGAGAATTATTTTACAAATTAGAAAGACAAGACTCACTCAGTTTGATAATTTCTTGTTACTTTTACTAGTCTAAGCAATTAGTATAACAATTTCATGACATACACTATTCCTAATGCAAGTCTAGCTATTTAATGAAAATGATATCCAACTACTACTAGCTTAATTTTACTAGTTTGGGGGTTTGAGGTCTTTTTTTCTTTATTTGATCCTATGATTATGTAGTTGTATTCCTTAATTAATCTTGAACAAAATCACATTTTCCCTGAGGAGAAACATGCATGACTGCTCTTAGCAAATAGATAACAGCTCTTCATTAGTTTTTGAAGTACTTGCATTGTCAGCCATAGCCATTTGTTTGGGCTAATGATGAAGGTTATTTCAGTCAGTGATAACAGATTTAGAAAACTCTCAACCTAGAATCAAGTTGTATCAGAAAATTGTCCAAACAGGTTGTTTGGAACTTGTTGATATAATTAGAAACAGAAGTTAGACTACAGTCAGTTCATAGAAGGCTATTGAGAAACCACTTTATGTCTTTTTGTTTTGTTTTACTGTGCTACTAAGTGAACGGGACCGTCATTTCTCCTCTGGGGAGTTGGCAGTAGTGGGCTTTCTCGTTCTCCACTCAGACAGAAAGGAGCATTTTGACCTCTTTTCTCACTTACTGGCCAAGACTTTCTTCTCCTCCTGCACACCTTGTCCCTAGTGGATTAGGCCATGTTCCTTCGTTGTAAGCAGCTGCACCAGTGGTGGGCTGCCTCCCATCATGGGTGTGGCACCTTGGAGCATTTGGGAATGATTATTTTTTACTTTTGTTATTCACCTCTGGGTTCGCACAATGGAGATACTGTAAAAATTAATTTAAAGAGACTTAATTTTGACAACATTTTCAGAATTATAGAATAAGTGAAAAGATAGTACATATAGCTCCCATATACCCATACATTTCCCCCTTTATATGGAATTTCCCACCAGATTCAGCTTAAATAGAAAATAATACCTATTTTTTTTAGTAAAATGAGTATAAACCATCAAATTAGTGAATATGTTAATTAGTGAATATATCTTAAGTTGAAATTTTTTTCCATGTCTTACATCAAGTTTTTAGTTCACATTTATTTTTAACTATTGTAATTTGGAAGAAACTATAATTTTTTTATGTTATAACTTTCTCTGTGCTATGGAGGCATAATATTTTTAATCTTAAAGTCTAGTATGTCTGTTTGTAGTAAAGTTATTTATAAACTATCATTTTAAGTGTTTCAACAAATACTGGAAGAATTTTTGGACTCTTAACAGTCAGATGCCATTTATGATCAGATAGTGAGTGAAGTAGAGTTTTTTTAATCTCTCTTTTTTAAATGTTTTAAATCCATAGTTGTCTAAATTAAATCTTAGTGTTGAAAGTACTTTTAAACTCTTACGTGCCTCAGCAGGGTGGGGGGGATCTCCTAATTTAATTGCTGATGTAATATGTTTTATTGTGTATACTCTTCTTTTTAGGGTTTTTTACGCACATTTTGTTAGATGAAGCTGCACAGGCCATGGAGTGTGAAACCATTATGCCCCTAGCATTAGCAACTACCGACACTCGGATCGTCCTGGCTGGAGACCACATGCAGGTATGTGCCCCTTGCATCATCATATTAAAAGTAACAGGTGCTTTATTTATATTTTTATTTCTATTATTTATTTAGTTATATTTTGGTGTTTTAATACTCTGTTTCTTTTTTCCCCAAATTTTATTTTATTGTATTATTTTTTGTGTGTGTACCATCCAATCAGATCTGACTGGTACAGATCCTTCTCCAGCAGAACCTCTGGTGGGTACTTCTGGGGTTGCAGTGCAGCTTCTTTGCCACTAGACCACCAGAGCTCCCTAATAATCTGTTTCTTAGAGCACGCTATGTAATTGTACCATTTTTGCAGTTTGTTTTAAATGTATATGTACTATAGTGAAAAATACAGATGTAACCGAAGGAAAACTATAGTTTCACTGTTTTTTTTCTTATTTAGTTAGACAGTTTTTAATGACTTAAAGTTTATTATAATTTTCAAGTTTATTGGTTTGAAATTCCATTCTTTATAGTGTGGAAATTTGGTTTTCCCTTTTCTGTAAATTATTCATGCTACAATTTCCTATATCTGGTCTCTAGTATTTATTTTCTTGAGGGTTAGTATTTCAGTGTCATCAGAAGCAAAGTTTGTCTTTGAAAATAATGGTCATAATCCCAAAGATGATGTCTAATTACATGTATTTAAATGTTGATTACCAAAAGTTGGGATCGACTCAGATTTGACCCTCCAGCAGGTTTTCAGAGGTAGTAAATTGCATTGGAAAAGATTGCCACGAAGTCACCAGAAATCCCTTGCATTTAAATACTTACATATTAAAAAGAGAGAAATAAGTGATTCTGTTGAAATACTTTACAAATTTTAACTTGGGGGATTCTTTCTCCCTTCTTCATTTGATTAGTATGACATCTGCATAGTAGTATCAGCTCTTACGATATCCAGGAAATCCTGCTTTTCTTTCTTTGCCTAAAACAGTTAATTTTACCCCTTAGTAATAAAATCATAACCCAGAATGGACTCTTAAGCCTTATTGAGATAGAGTGGAGTTTGCTTATATTTTTAAAAAACACATGAGCACCCAGTACTGTGAACCTCTAGCAGATGCCATAATATCTTATCATTTGTCACCAAAAACCTGCTGATATTTCATGTTACAGACAAAAGTAATTTATTCTTTAACAAGCATAATAAATTCCATTAGAATGCAAAAAAAAAACATGGTTGTGTTTTTTGTTTTTTTTTTTTTTGATGCAACAGCAAGAGATAAGAGGTTTATTGCGGAGCTCCAGGCTGACTCTTATCTCTCGCAGGAGACAGAGGAGCCGACCAGGAGCAGACAAAGTTGGGTTTTTTTATACACTTTAGGGGGATACAACTGAGTATCAGCTTCTCATTGGGTGATGAGGGTTTTTTTTAAAGGTAGTAGGCTGTATATACCATTGCTGTTTTGTCATTTTAAAGAGTTGATCAGTTTTAGTGAGATAATTGGGCTCACCTTCCTCCCCTCTGGTGATGCAGTTGGTCTCATCCCTAAAATTGTAACAGTACTAGAGTAGTAGTTACTATCATGTTGGACGAATTCTTCACTAATCTTTGCAGAACAATTCTCAGTTCATGTTGGCTTACTATAACAAAAAGGTAGAAATTTTAACCCAAGTGTTTGTAGCAATGAAATTGTTCACAGAAAATACTTTCCCCCCCTATTTGCGCCAATATTTGGCATATTGAGGTTTAGGTCATCAGAGATTTCAGCTCACTGACTTTTTACAAGTAGGCTTAAAACTATTACTTATCTCCTCAGTTACATTTTCTCTGTATCTTTGTCTGTTACAGCTCAGTCCTTTTGTTTACAGCGAGTTTGCCAGGGAGCGAAACCTCCACGTTTCATTACTTGATCGACTCTATGAGCATTACCCAGCCGAGTTTCCCTGTCGAATCCTCCTCTGTGAGAACTACCGCTCCCATGAAGCTATCATCAAGTAGGTGTGAGCTGCCCCCTCCCTGTCACACGTCTGTGGATTGAAGTGAAGGCACCCCAGATGACGCTGGGCTGGGGATGGATTATTCCCCACAGAGTTTCACATGACAGCCCTAGTGTTGCAGGCTGGGTTTGTTGTTGTATACACCACTGAGTTGGAACCAACCCATAGCCGACTCTCCAGTGAGTTTTCAGTGGCAGTAAAGTGCACAGGAGGAGATTGCCCATCTTTCTCCCGCAGAGCAGCTGATAAATTCAAACCAGGTACCTTTATGTTGGCAGCACAGTTCCGTACTACTGAGTCACCAGAGTTCCCTGCAAATTAGATTTCATTTTATATTTTTAAAGAGTGCTCCAAAAGTCAGAGCTGTAGTTATTCACAAAATAGGACAATTTTGGAAATTAAAACTTGTTTCTATTAAATGTATTTCTGTGACTCACTGTATAATCTATGTGAAAATCAATTGCTATATTAAACAAATACATTGGCAAAAGCCATAATGTCTTGCTATGGCCTCTCTTAGACAAAGAATGCATTTTTTAATGGAAGGAAAGCTATGAAACTTAGTAGTAACGTTGTCTGTTGTTGTATATTGTCTGGTCGGATCCGACCTATAGCCGACCCTCCGGCAGGTTTTCAGAGGCAGTTAATCTCACGGGAGGAGATGGCCTATTCTTCTCCCATGGAGCAGCTGGCCAATTCGAACCAAGTGCCTTCAGGATTGCAGCACAGCTTTTTGCCATTAGGCCACCAGAGCTCCCTAATATTCAAGTTATTAAACGTTTTTCTTAAATGTAGTTGACCTTTCAAGTAGCACTCCAATACACTGTGCTTATAGAGCACCTTTTAAACAACTGCTTCTAGAAATTTGGTTGTGTTAGAAATTAATAGTAACAAACAAAATACACCCATCTAACCAGAACACAGCACTGTGCTCCTGACCACTCCTACCATTTTATTTCCTCACCAGAAACAGCCATTTAAAAAAATTTAGTATCATTTAACAGCACTGATCATGTCAATTATGTGAAAACTATATTTCAGCTTTCCTAAAAGCAATTGTATAGATGTTGTTGTTTGTTGTTGTTATCTGCCGTCGAGTCGTTTGCGACTCATAGTGACCCTATGTACAACAACCCTAAACCCTGCTCTATCCTGTGCCAATCTCATTGCCTCTGACACACCCATCCCGATTACCCCAGTCACTGAATCAGGAGGGGTCTTCCCCTCCTGCGCTGTCCCTCTACCCTACCCAGCATGATGTCCCTCTCTAAAGACCTGTCTCTCCTTAAAACATGTCCAAGGATGCAACAATGAATGAATGGAATCCCAAAATCTCTGTAGATGTTTATTGAAATGAAAAATAAACAACCTAAATTAAAAAAAAAAAATGTCCAAAGTATGTCAGACGAAGCCCCAGAATTTTTGCCTCCAAGGAGCAGCCTGGTTTAATCCTCTCTAGGATGAATCTGTTTGTTTTCTTGGCAGTCCATGGTACATTCAATACTCTTCTCCAGCACCACAGCTCAAAGGCGTCAATTCTCCTTCTATCCTCCCTAGTCATTGTCCAACTCTCTGATGCGTAACAAGTGATTGCAAAAACCATGGCCTGTATCAGGTGGACCTTGGTCTCCAGAGAGACACTTGTTCTTGAGTATTTTGGAGAGGTCCCTAACAGCAGACTTTCCCATCGCAATACGTTTTTTGATTTCCTGGCTACTGGTGCCAAGAGTGTTGACCGTGGAGCTGAGCAAACTGAAGCTGGGAACATTTTTTTGTTTTCACTATGGCTTTTGTCTGTATCTAAAAATGTGTCCCCTTGTGTAGTGTTCCCCAGTTATTTGCTGGAGTTCAGTACTAGTTGCTGTCTTTAATCAGTAAAGTGGACTCGCTTACTAGCACTGCCAGACACTTAAGGAATTGAATATCCTTCAGTTGTGTGCATTGCTTCAGTGTTGAAACAGCGTTTCAGTATATGCGTGTGTATTTAGATGTATCTATGTATCTCATAAATAAAGTTATATATGAACCACAATAATATACCTGCTAGGAGTTTCTTTAAATAGCATGGTTTTCATCGGTATTGAATCATCACTGCTTTCTTTTCTTTCTGCGTCTGGCTTCATAGCTCACCAAAACCAATTTATTACAGCAATGGTCTATCAAGTGCCTGCTTTGTTGTTAATGCTGTGGATTTCTCCCCCCTCTCCCCCCAGATGATCCTGGTACCATAAATATTAGGTACTTGAACTAAAATAAGTTAGAGATTTATCTGAATTATTATTTGAATGAACTTTGATAAATTTGTTTTAGTGGGTAAAACTAATTTTGATGGTAGACTGTTCTTTTTTCTTTTTCTTACTTGGTTTTGTTCTGCAGTTACACTTCTGAACTTTTCTATGAAGGCAAACTGATGGCCAGTGGAAAGCAACCAGCCCACAAGGATTTCTATCCACTGACGTTCTTTACAGCACGAGGAGAAGATGTGCAGGAGAAAAATAGCACAGCTTTTTATAATAATGCAGAGGTATCTTAGTTCCTTTTGCAAATTGTTAACATTTTTCACAGTGATACATTCTGAGCATTTATTTAAAACTTTGGGTTGATAATTTTGTTGACTTACTTTACATGAAAAATAGCATTTAAAATTCTTTCTTATAAAATATTGATCTTCTAAGAAAAATCTATTGCAGAAAACAAATACTTAGATTTACTTTTTTAAATCTTATGATAAAAGACAAAATTGTTGTGTATCACTGAGTTGGAACCGACCCGTAGCTGACCCTCTGGTGGGTTTTCAGAGGCCGTTAATCACACGGGAGGGGACTGCCCATCCTTCTCCCGTGGAGCAGCTGGTGGATTAGAACTGTGTGCCTTCAGGATTGCAGCACAACTTCTTGCCACCAATGCATGACTTATATAAAAGAAAAACAGCATTCTCAGATAAGTCAGTATAAATTGCCCATCTGAATTAAACTTGAGTGAAGTTTTGTAGACCATGGTGAAATGAAGTGATAATTTTAAGCAAGTAAGTTATGAAAGGTCAAATCCTGTGCATTGTACTTCCAGAGAGATCACAGTAACCCAGATGACAATTTCACTTTCTCTCTCTTTTGCTCCAAATCATGGGGTTTCCTTTGCAGTTTCTACCTTCATAGGTTTTAGAGAAATGTACGTGGTATGAGCACTCACATCAGGTGGCAAGCCAAAGCATGTACATCCTTGGAGGGTTGTTTTTAGGTGCTGTAGTCACTCTGACCCTGTGTACCATAGAACGAAGCTCTGTGCCCTCCGGTGCTGTTGTCACGTCTTTGCTGTGTGTAAGCCCGTTACTGCAGTTACTCTGTCAGTCCATGTCGTTGGAGGTCAGTTTCTCTTTCCCTGACTCTGTACTTCTCCAAAAATGATAGTCTTCTTCAGGGATTGGCTCCCCTGATAACATACCCAGAAAATGTGAGAGGAAATCTTACCATCTTTACTTGCGCTGAGCACACTGACTGCACACATTGTCCCAGACAGTTTGTGGCAATCTGTGATGGACTGTAAATCCTTCATCGGTATCAAAATTCAAAACCATCCATTCTTCTTGGATCTTCCTTATTTATTAGCCAATTTTCAGATGCATATGCAGCAATAGAAAATAACCTTGGCTTGGGCCAGATGTACCTTAGCCTTTAAAATGACATCTTTGCACTTCAGCCCTTTGACTTATTTAATTAGGAATTTATTTTCTCAATAGTCTCTTAGTGGGCAAGGAATCCTTTTTTGGGAGGGAGCTTTCTTCTTTTGCATTCACTTACAGATTTGTTATTAATGATAATGCAAGATTGTGTGTAATGTTCGATCCAATTAGAACCAACTTGTACCCGACCCTTCAGTGGGTTTTTAGAGGCTTTAAATCTCATGAGAAGAAATGGCCCATCTTTCTCTCAAGCAGCAGCCAGTGGATTTGAACCACCTAGTCTTGGGTTGCAGCATGACCTTTACCCACTAGAGCTCCCTGTGTCTGTAAAAGCTTGAGGTGTTGACTCTTACTGTCTTTTTCTTGTGCACATCATTGTATCTCCCCTTTCTTTGTTGATAATTGTGCTGATCACCCCCTTCTTGTACATTGCTTTTCCTTTCACCTACCTTGATATGTATCTGTTATCTAGTTCCTGATTTTTTCCTCTGCTCCCGCTCCCATCTCATCTCTGATAGTCATCAGAGAATGTTTCTGAATATAAACTTTCCCTTAGTTTTTAATAATAGCCTCTTTGTGATTGTCTTTTATCACTCAGCATCATGTCCTCCAGATTCATCCAAGTTATGGAGTGTTTAGCAAATTTTTCATTATTCCATCTACATAGCATTCCGTCATGTATACGGCTCGAAGTTTCTTTATCCCGTCATCTGTTGATGAACACCTAGGTGGTTATCATCTCTTTGCTATTGTAAATGCTACAGTGAACATGGGTGTGCATATAAAGATTGTGTTTTATGAATTTTTGTGTTCCCCACTGTGCCAGACATTGATAGTGAATTTATTGACTTAAGATGGATAAAATGACACTAAAAAAGTGTTACCATAATAAAATAAGTGTATCTGAAAACCTTAAGTTGTGTTAAATGTGGGGCTACATTTATGCATTGTCATATATGTCTGGCACAGGCTTAACCAGCTAGAAGGCCGAGGGGTTCAAAAGTCTGTTTCTCTGATCCAGGTTTGTCCAGGTTCCACCTGTGATTTGATGCCAGCTGATGGCCATTGGTATTCTGCTTATGTTGTTATTGTTTTTCTGGTTATGTCAGTGAAGTGGGTGACAACCCTAGATTTCATGCTGCTGGATCTTTGTGGTGGCACTGATTCTAGGAGCCTCCTAATGAGCTGGTTAGTTTTATTAGGCTGATCTGGAGAAAGGGATCTAGGGATGTGGGGATATAGTTTTAAAAATAGGACTCCTTCAGTTACTGTATTCTGTCCTTCAGACACTTGTGGTGACAGTAGCACATGTGTATGTTTGTTTCAAGGTATTTGAAGTGGTGGAACGTGTGGAAGAGTTAAGAAGAAAGTGGCCGGTGGCCTGGGGGAAATTAGACGATGGAAGTATTGGCGTGGTGACTCCGTATGCTGATCAGGTGTTTAGGATACGTGCTGAACTTCGAAAAAAGAGATTATCTGATGTTAATGTAGAAAGGGTGCTAAATGTTCAAGGTAAGTATTAATTAAAATGAATCAAGTAATTCAGATGCTTGAATCTTGTAATGTGTTAAAATATTATTTTAATCCTCAGAATATTTTTTTTTCCGGACAAGCAATTATGTATTCATGTTATACCAAGCACTTTAATGCCAAATTTTGCAATTAAAGGTCAGACTCATTTACATTTTTATTAAATTTTTATGCCTAAATGAAAGAAATATATATAAACAAATGGATTAAGACAATTTCAGTGTCTAATTGTATGAATGCCAGACAGTATCTGTATGCCGCCGTTAATCACAGTAGTGGCACATAACAGAAACTGTCCTATTGTGTCTGAGGGCTAACACGTTTGTAAAGATATTTTTAAACTTTCATTGCCATGCAAATTCTGTTCAAACACACTTTAAAGGCACAGCGTTGAATTTTCATCTATCCTGTTGCTGTCTAGTTGACTTCAACTAAGAGACCTCCCTAAATGAATAACCAGCAGCTTTAAAAAATCGTCTTCATGTAATTAAATCCCTTAAAACTGCTTTTAAGTAAATGAATCAGTACTAGGATGTGGGAGCTAAGTGAAACCCAGTACACTCTTCAGGTTTGAGATAGTGGATGATGTAGGACAAGTAATAGGACACCCAGGTCATGCTGGTCACGGTGGTTATCTTCCACCATGTGTTGTCCAGGCTCACCTAGGACCTGGGGAGTGCGTTTTAGAAGGAGCACAGCTGTGACTAGAAAGACTACGGAAGACCTGTGATAATTAAGAGTGAGACACCACCTGTGGGAGTCAGGAATGACAGAAACAACTAGGGTTGTTGGGCCTGGAAAAGAAAAGGCTAAACACTGCCATTAAAACAGCTTTGCAGTTCTTTGGGAGCTTGTTCTAGAATGGCCCTGGTGGCGTAAGTTGTAGCATGCTGTGCTGCTCATCCAAAGGCCACACCTCCCTTTCGGTTTAAGTCTACCAGTGGCTCTGAGCGAAAGATGGACAGTCTCCTCCGAAGATGAACAGCCTCAGGAACCCAGTGCAGGCTCGCTATGAGTCAGAATTACTGGATGGCAATGAGTTGTCATAGAATAAGGGAACAGATGTGCAACTCTGAGCATGAACGTGAAAAGAAGGACCTGTTAGACTCTCCATAAAGTGGCCCTGTGAACCTGCTGTTTGCCCTGGGTGGACAGAGGCTGGATGCTTTTGCTTTGAGGAAAAGGACTTTAGAGTTGATAATTCCTGAGGTTGGTTCTGGCAATACGTTGTTTAAAAATGCAATATTTTAATGTTATCAGTGGTTTAGAATGACCATCTCAAGTCCTTTTTTCCCCTTATTCTCTATTTTTTTATAGGAAAGCAATTCAGAGTTTTATTTCTTAGCACAGTACGTACAAGGCACACTTGCAAACATAAACAGACACCAATTAAAAAGAAAGAGCAACTGCTGGAAGATTCCACGGAGGACTTAGACTATGGTTTTTTATCTAACTACAAGCTTCTCAATACTGCCATCACCCGAGCACAATCCCTGGTTGCTGTAGTGGGTGATCCCATTGCTTTGTGCTCTATTGGAAGATGCAGGTAATTATGTGTTACTGAGGGAAGAATTAAAGGGGAGATTAAACTAATTTCCATCCCTATCTGTATATTTACCTATGTGACCTCTTGGTTAATTAAAATCAGATTTAGTCTACTATTCCAATACCAATATCCAATGGGAACACAAGAGTATATGACTTTGGGTCTATTCATCATATTGTGTTTTTGTTCGTTCATTTGCCCAGCCATTCGTTCATCATTCACCAGATTTTTTTGAGTGCCTACGATGTACTAAGAGCCCTGAGGATATGTCACTGAATAAAATGGGAAAAAAAAAATCAAAATCTCGGAAAGGGACTTGCATTGTAGATGAGGGTGTGGTAGGCTGGTTTTAGTTTCCAGTAGTGTCGTGAGCCTCCACCTCACTGAGAAGTTGGCACTGGAAGTGAGACCCTGAGCTGGGCCCATGTCTTTGGCAGAGGTGTCCAGAAAGAGAACAGTTGATACAGAGAGCCCTGGTGTCTGTATTTATTGGACTGTTTATATTTTTGGTGATTTTTGTTTCTGCTTTTGTTTTTTTTAAACCTCCATTACTTTGGTTCGGATTTTTATAGATTTCCTTCTGTAGTCTTTGTGTCTACACAAAGATTTTTGTATCTGCTTAATCCAGAGGATCTTAAACTTTTGGGGCAGGAGCAGGAGGAGGCGTTAGAAGTTGTTCCTTGCCTTTGGATGGCACTGGGAGTGGTCATCAAGTTTTAGTCATAAGGTACTATTTTTACTAACACGAGGTAAAGAAGAGCAACATAACAATTTTTTATTGTACATTTGTGACATTAGTAGGAATTTTAACCTTATCAAGCTGGCATTAGAAGACATGGCCTTTGGAGTGCTGAAAAAAATATTCTTTAACACACACACCTCCCACACACACCAGAAACTTAAAATGATGATGTTTTATGAAAAAGAAAGGAATACTCTAGGGATTACTTAAAATTTTATAAGTATTCTCGTACCTGTCAACGGGAGTTCAGAGTCAGTAGAAAGAGTTGTAGACATTCTCGAATATGCCTTCGGTCGTTTCTTCTTGGCCTTAGGTCATTTCTTTTTGATGTGTTAGAATTAAGGTAGACAAGGCCGTTAAGAAGTAGCCCTCCTTAAAAGAAGTTCTCTGTTGCAAAATAGGTTTGGTCCCATTTTATTGCCTGATTTCATGTGTAAGCAGAAAAAATTATTCTCCTGGAAGCAAGACTTTTAAGCTGCATGTGCTTGTGACTCTTAAAGATGGTAGTATTTTCCGAAGGCGGGGAATGCTGTTAACAAAAGAATCAAGTGAAATTTCAGTCTATATGACTACTTTATGAAACAGTCTTTTATATCAACAAAAAAAACTAACACAGTCTGAAAATATTTCCTATTGGTAAATGATTCTGCTGTAAAATGCCACTAACCTCATATATTTGCTGTGTTTGTAGTATTTAACCGTGAATGGCAGAACAGCTAGAAGGAGACTGTATTAATTTCAAGTCACAGCTGAATAGAACAAAGTACGCTAATGAGCCTGCTGGTTTGGCTTTCCTCCTGAGCATTTTACTTTAGTTGTTTCACTATTTATTGAAAGTTTATTTGGTTAGAATAGTGCTGTTGTATTATACCATTTTTGTTTCTTTTTTTTTATTTATCAAATAAGGGGACACAAAATTTGATTGTTGTTGTTGTTAAGTCCCGTTGAGTCGTAGATGACTCATAGTGACCCTATGAACAAAAGACCTGAACACTTGTTTAACTTTCATAATTTCTCTAAGTTCATAGGGTTTCTGGAGGCAAGTTATTTTGGAATTGGATGCCACTCCTGCTTCCAAGCTTGTTTTAATCGGGAAGGTCCACAAAACACTGTCTGCCATGGGAGACCATTATCACATTTGACACATCAGTGTCACAGTGTTCAGTATTATTTGTCAAATAGAGGACACAAAGTTTGATTAGAGTTTAATATCCTAAAATATATAAAGTAGGGCAACCTGCATTAAAGACAATTAGATATTGAAACCGGTGTACAAATTGTCAAAAGCCATGTTGGTTTTGGCCTCTCCTTATAATTATAACTCCAAGCATGTACCAATCCGAGTTGTCTGGTTTTGTTTTGTTTTTTTAAACACATTACACTTTTCTGTGGAGTCATATTACACTGTAAAATGAATGCGATCAGCAGTTTTTATTCCTCCTCTGACATAAATGGTTCCTCTCTCTGAGCAAACAGATGAAGATTCTTCCTGAGGTTATGCCGTCAGCATCAACCACAGCTAATTTTCAACCTCAAGCCAGTGTTACTGGTGGGTTTTTCTTACTATTCAGCTGGTGTGTGTCAAAGGGCTGCACATTATAATTAAGCCACACATTTTCCAGGAGAGAAATATATTGTGTACCAGGCCCACTGCCATCTGGTCGGTTCTGACTCCTTGCAATCTTGAAGTGACAGACTAGACTTGCCTTTAGAGTTTCCAAGGCAGTAAATCTTTATTCTCTCATCCTGCCTCATCTTCCTCCTGCCGAGAGGCTTTTAGGCTCCCGCTGCCAACCGTTTGCTTAGGAGCCACATCCCTTCACTGCCATCCCATCTGAACTCCTTCCATGCATTTTGCCTAGTGTCCAAGTGATCTAGTGCTGCTGTACCAGCAACACCGTAACTGGGTGGCTTGAACACAGCAGCACTGTGTGTTATCACAGTTTAGGAGGTGGACGGCTGGTTCTAGGGAAGGACTTTCTCTCTGGCGCCAAGTCCTCTCTTCTGAGCTTCTGCCCCTGGGTGAATTTCATGTGTCTCAGCGTCTGTCCTCCCTGGCCTCTGCTTGCTGGCTTCCTCTCAAGCTCTTTCAGACCACAGAAGAGATCAACTCTGGATACACCTTATTTGGAGTCTTTCTCATTAACCTAACAAAGCCAACATGTTTCTAAATGGGAATCTAGGCTTAGAGATTACTATTTACAACGCATATTTTTTTAAATTTATTTATTGTGCGTGTACCGTCAAATCAGATCTGACTGGTACAGGAGGGAAATTTTCCCTCCTTCTCCGGCAGAGCGTCTGGTGGATTTGAACCGCTCACCTCTGGGATTGCAGTACAGCTTCTTGCCACTAGGCCACCAGAGCTCCCCCAGTATTTACAACACATATTTTGAGAATGCAGTTCCATCCGTAATACAAAGGTTGAAATAATGTATTCTATAGTTAAATGGGAATTTTAATTATCCATGCTAGTTTGATAATTTGATCATGGTTCCAAACCATGTGCTCATAATTGGAGCATATGGATATTTATTTAATCTTTAATCTTCCTAGTTTTATTAGAAACTATTTTAATATATAAGTAAACCAAGAAGATTTAATGTAGCTCCTAGACACTATAAAAATGGAGGAAGGCACTTTTTGCAGTTTGACTTAATTCAAATTTCTTCCTCTCTCGTTTACTATTTTAAAGAAGGTGTATGATATTCCCACTGTCAATCAACTTTCCAGCAAGTAGTTCTTACACAAATGATACTGGATAAGAATTCAGCCAGTTTTATATTATTTTTCACCTTAACTTATTTTTAAATGGAAATTTTCTAGTAATGAGTAATCAGTGTGGCGAACATTCTCCTCATTCAGTCACTCCATTAACTCCACGATGTGCATATTCTGTTTGCATTTTAAGTGGGCAGCTCCTTAGTCACCCTTCAAGCTTGGAATTACCCCCCTGGCTCAGTGTTGGGCCAGGCTGGCTCAGCTCTCAGCCGAGCCTCGGACAGGTCTGTGCAGTGGACAGTGAGACTGTGCACACGCTCCTTAGAGCAGTCAACCATATGGGATCAAAACAGTGGCTTTTGTCGAGGGATAAAACTCAGAAAGAGGAGGGAAGAAGGGCGAACAGGAAACAGGAGGTGAGAAGAGTGCAGTTACAGTGTGGGGAATTGCAGTCAATATCATGAGTCCTATTGTTTATGATTTACTGAATGGAAAGACAATTTACTTCATAAACTTTCAGTCAAATCACAAAATATTCAAGCGGCAGCTGTATAAAGAGATAAAATGACTGACTTCCTAGAGTCTTGTAGCTAGTCAGTGCCTCGCACAAGCATTTTGGGTTGATTTAAAACATGTGCTCTCTTTTTCAGGGTGTCCCTGCCTTTCCCCGAAAGCAGTGAATACGGATGGCTAAATCTGTGCAGTGACAAGGAGAGAGGGTAGTTAGAGCAGTGCAAATGAAAATGGAGGAACTGAGTTTGCTTTTTTTACTCAATGTAGAATTTTCAACCCAAATATAGAGATACATGTAAATTTGTATACACACTCACCTTTTCCCTAGAGCTGGAGGACACCAATTAACTTTCAGTGTTTTGTCAGTGATTCTAAAAGTGAGCTTAATTTATAAACAAAATTAAGCTTTATGTTCACACAGTGATGGAAAGTACGATTAAATCCTTTAAAAGAAAGAAAAATATATTACAGTGTAAATACATATGTGGAGTCTCTGACCAGCACTACTAGAGAAAATTGTTAACATCATCATCATAATGATAACATTTTGGGGAAAGAATTGAGAATTAGTGGAGACTTTAAAATAAGTATAGCAATGAATTCTTGTCTTGATTCTAGGTGTTTTGAGACTCAGGTGACCTTCCATATCTGTGTGTTGAGACGCTTATAATGCCACAGATAGTATTTCAGTAGGTATCAAGAACATTGTGAATAGGCTTTGCAAGAGCCTTCACAAAGAGACAAAAAGAATAAAAACCTATGAATATTTTTGAAAAGGAAACTACAGTGCAGAAGTCAGAAGTCAAAGTCACTCGAATAAAATATAATGTGACAATAATACTTGTTGATGTTCTGGTTTAGACCTGAGGAGATAGAGGTATGAAGAAGGATGAAGTAGTTTGCTGAATTTACACAGCTGTTAAGTCACAGCTGGATTTGGATCCCAGGTGGTCTGGTTCTGGAGTCCGTGCTCATGACCATTTTTCTGTATTAATAAAGCAATCAGGAGAAAAGTCATTTTAAATGGCAATTTCTCATGCAGTGTAGCTCTTGTTTACCTTGAGTAACTTAGAGTGTTTGCTGTTAGGTGGTGTCCCTCAAATTGAAGGCTACTCCTTTGAGGTTTCTAGGATCATGGAGACCATGGCAACCACTGAACTGCCATGAACACCACTTCCTGTGAAATGTGAGGTCATTGGAAGGTGCTTCCTAACTGAGTGTTCACTTCAAGTCCTCTTCAGTCCAGGCAGGGAAGGAGAGGAGCAGGGTATGGAATTGAAAAAAATAGAGCATGTTCTAGTATTTTGTCTCTGTAAGCTTAAAATGGATATATGTTACAAAGAAATGATACTAGAAATTGAGATGATGATGTTGTGCATCATCAAGTGAAAACGGACTCCTAGCTGACCCTCCAGCACATTTTCCAAGGTAGTTATTTGAGAGGAGATTGCGCATTCTTCTCCTGAGGAGCAGCTGGTGGATTCGAACTTGCATGCCTTTGGATAAAAATTTAGATATAATTAAAGTCAATCTGCTCTCTTCTTGTTTGCTTTTGTAAAAGTTCATCACAAATAAGAGATATCACTCAAACTGATATTTAATTTAATAGTTAGACTAAAAAACTTCATTTTTGTTACATCATATACTTGCATTATATCCAGGATTTTTACAGTTTAATACTGCAGCTGTTTTTGAAAACTCATTCATTCATTGACTTTAAGTGGGGACCCATTCATAGCTGACCCTTCAGTTAGTTTTGAGAGATTGTAATTCACACGGGAGATTACCCATCTTTTTCCATCAAAGCCACTGATGGATTTGAACTGACAGAGAAGTGTCAACTTTATTAGTAGTGCAACTTGCTACAGACTATACCATTTTTATCAAAACAGTGGAAAAATACATGGATTTTGGACCTTCAGTACATACTTAAAGATAAGCTTTACTCAGGCTTTGAGAAGAAACTTGATTTTCTTGGAAGGCTTCTTAACTTTAAAAAGAGAGAGCAGCTTTTTGGTGCTTTTATTAGTCATCCACATACATTTCCTGTAACAAAATGCCTTGATTTCTATGGTCAGAAATACAGATTTCATATTTTATAGCATTTTTACCCTGTTGTTTACATCTCTCTCTCACTCATTGTCATTGAGTTGGAACCAACTCTTAGCTGGTCCTCCAGCAGGCTTTTTGGGGGGCAGTGAATCACACAGAAGGAAATAGTTCATCTTTCTACCACAATTCTCTAGTGGATTCGAACTGTGAGAGAAGCATCCCCTTTGGATTAGTAGCACACCTCCCTACTAACTGTGCCACTGGAGCGCCCTCTTGTTTAAATGTAGAGTTGAAAAAAGAAATTCTAGACCATTTTGATATTGTTGTTGTTGTTGTTATGTGCCGTCGAGTTGCCTGCGACTCATAGCGACCC
>NW_006399798.1:16105404-16123903 GCF_000299155.1 Elephantulus edwardii | reverse complement strand
CATTTTGGTCTTTTTTTCCATATATGTAACTAATATTTTATTATATTTATTTCCCCAAAATAACCATTCTAAAATTTTATTCTCTTGATATAATATTCCAGTGGAAGAATGTAAGGAATGGATAATAATCAATTTTACAGGTTTATTTAGATCTATGCTGTCTAATTGAGCTTCATGTATCCTTTGCTCTATAATCTTTAATTCCTCTTCTCCTTCAGGTGTAAGTTTTCGAGGACTTTGAATATCTGAAGGACCTTCTAAGATTTTGAATAAATTCTGTAATTGATATGTAGGAATACCTAGACTAGGTCATAACCAATTGCTATCACCTAATAATTTCTGAAAATCATTTAGAGTATGCTGAGTATCTCTTTGTATTTGTATTTTTTGAGGAGTAATTTTTGATCTTTCTAATAAAGATCCTACATATTTATAAGGTTCTGTATTTTGTATTTTCTCAGGTGCTATTTGTAATCCATATTCCTGAAGGATTTCTGTAGCTTTATTATATAAAGATTGCAGTGTATCCGAATCAGGACAAGAAAACAATATATCATCCATATAATGAATAATTAAAGAATTAGGATATAATTTTCTTTAAATCTCTAATGGCTTATTAACAAAGTACTGGCACAAACCTGGACTGTTCAACATTCCTTGTGGAAGAGTTTTCCAGAAATATCTTTTGGCAGGTTTCTAATTATTAATAGCAGGAACAGTAAAGGCAAATTTTTCTCTGTCTTTAGGTTGCATTAGAATAGTAAAAAAACAGTCTTTAAGATCAATAAGAATTGTCTGCTCGAAAAACAGAAAGAAAGAGAAACCACCACCTTATCCAAAGAAAAACCACCACCTTGTCCCAAGTTCGGGCGCTAGAATGTTGCAGACCGAGGGTCCCAAAGAATAGAATAAATTTATAATAAAGAGACAAACAACCAGGAATGATATAGAGCAGAGAGCACGAAAAACAGGGGGCCAACAGGTCTCATGACTGAAGGCACTGAGCCATGCCTCTCTGAGTATTTATACAGAAAAACAAGGAAGTACAAAACAAAGGATAATGGTGAAATCTTTTACAGATAAGGCCAAGTTCCTCCTTATGTTAATCTCAAGAGGGAGGGATTCATTTGATAAAAACTAATAACAATGTTGACTCCCAGGGAACGCCCTAGTGTCACAAGGTGACCTTCACCTTATAGTAAGCCTCCCTCATTTCCCGACACAGCACCTGGTCTACTATTATTAAATTTGATATTCGGCCTCCCTCACTCTGTGGCTCAAATTTGTGTTGTGTTGGCAGTTCTTAATAATCCAGCACCCTTTCAGGATGACCCAAGCTACTTTGATGCTATAATTCACTTAATTTAAATCTTACAGAAACACACACAAGAGAGTCTTCCTAGAAATAGAAATTTTCCGTAAAATTGTCATCAGATCCTTGCTTATTGTATAGATAACAAAACTTGTACTGGATTAGTGTAAAGAGTTGAGCGTAGATCATGTTAACTTTCACTGATTAGCCACTATGAATTGAAAGCCTTATTTGTGTAACCCTTATGTATGTACGAGGCATAACTGTAGAATCAAGCTTTTGAAATCTTGTCATCTGGTAGAAATACTGTACTTAAGTCATAGAGATGAATGGTAGATTTGAGAATTTGAGTCAAGGCAAGGATTAAGGGAGCAAATAAAAATTATCATCACTTGCTATTCATTTCTCAATCTACTTAAATTATAAACTGACCTTTTACATTTTTTCTGTAGGAAATTTTGGGAGCGATTTATTGCCCTCTGTCATGAAAACAATAGCCTGCATGGAATCACTTTTGAGCAGATCAAGGCTCAGTTAGAAGCTTTAGAACTGAAGAAGACATATGTTTTGAATCCTTTGGCACCTGAATTTATCCCTCGGGCTTTAAGACTACAGCATTCAGGAAACACCAGCAAACAGCAGCAATCACCACCCAAGGTAAAGCCTCTGCTAACGACAGCCGGTTCTGGGGAGAAAATGCCCAGATGCATCATATGTGTATTGGGCTACGAGTATTGGAATAAAATAGGCTATGTTCGGTGACACGCACACTTTATCCTTTAAGGAAATTGTTTAAATTGAGATGTATGAGTGAAAATATAACAGAATTTTTTTTTTAAATATAACAGAATTTAGGCCTAAAGCCAAACCCATCATCATCATATCTCATCCAACCTCTGTTAATCGAATAGAACAGGTAGAATGAATGGTTCCAGAGGGTTTTCCAAGGCTTTAACCTTTTCAGTAACAGGCTGTCACAACAATTTACTCTTGAGTTTTAACTGAAGTATTTGAACCACTGACCTTTTGATAGTAGCTGAGTACTTAACTACTTTCCCGCTAGAGCCCCAACATGGTTTTTGCCCTACACCCACTACAGTCAGGTTGATTCATACTCATCATGTGGGAATTCCTAGGCTGTAAATCTCGTGAGAGGAGACTGCCATTGTCCCCAGGAGCAGCTGATAGATTCAAACAGCTGATCTCTTGGTTAGCAGCACAGCAGAAAACACACTGCAAGCAGAGTTCCTTACATGATCTTTAGCATTAGTAAATGGTTTGATTAATCAAGATGGTTTTAAATTCCATGTATATTGTATAACTTCTCAGTCTTCTCTACTGATGAAATGGCTTTGACAAGATGAAAAACAACTACCATTTTAAGGATTGTATTTAACTTAAAGTTTGGTTTGGGAGCCTATTATTTATAAGAATAGTGTTCTAATAATATTTGTAAAACTAACATGACTGAATATTTGTGATGTCTGTTTATGATACCACTTTCACCTGGCTTTTGACAAAGGAAATGTGACGAACTCTTGAAAATGGTCATAATACATACTGACCTATATTTGTTATAAGAGAACTTAGTCCATTCCAGGGTTGAAGGAAGGAGACCAAGGCCATTTCTACATTTAAACCATTGTTATTTTGAATGAAGGCAGTTGGCTTATTTGCTAGAGTGCTGAGAAAAGGTGCTTGGACTTGGAACCCAGCAGAAAATGTTAGGAGAAATGGCATGATGAGTGTTAGTTACAGTCATAGTTCTCAGCATTGCCTTCATTTTAAAAAATACAATCCAGGCTGGATGAAAGGGAACTCTGGTGACTGAGTTCCAAGTCTGTTGGGCATTGCGCTGCTAACTCAGAGGTCTTGCTTCTGGCGGTTTGAATCCACTAGTGGCAGCTCCTAGATGGTCAGTCTCTTCCCTTGAGATTCATAAATTCACTGGAGGGTCAACTGAGTCAGCTCTGACTCATTGGCAGTGAGTTTGAGGTTTTGGCTTTTAAAGGTATGAAATTTTGTGGTTTTGATTTTTTAACTAGTAAGCATCTGTGAGGATCCAAGGTGGGCAGAGTATGAGCACAGAGGAGAGGTTGGGCAGAGTCTAATCATAGGGTCGGACAATTTGATGGGTGGAGGGCTGGGTGGGTAAATGAAATGGGAAAGATCTGGGGTGAAGAATGAAGTATACAAACTTTTTAAGCAAACCAGTAAAAAAAAATTTACTTTTTTTAAAAAAAAAGTATTGAATATACCATGGACTGTTGTTAGGAGAACAAACAAGTTCGTCCTGGAGAGGGTGAGGCCAGGCTGCTCCTTGAAGCAAGGATTCTGAAGCTTTATCTGACATACTTTGGACATGTTGCAAGGAGGGACCAGTCCTTGGAGAGGGATGTCAGGCTTGGGAGGGTGGAGAGACAGCACAGGAGGGGAAGACTCTCGATGAGATGGATTGATTCCGTCACTGGGGTAATGGGTTATAGGTGTGTCAGAGACAATAAGATTGACAAGGGATAGATCAGAGTTTAGGGCAGTTGTACATAAGGTCGCTATGAGTTGCAGGTGACTCGACTGAACATAACGACAACATATATTAAATAACCATTTAATATTTTAAAAAGATGATTATGCTAAATATTTAACTGAGAGGAAAACTACTGTGTGGGGATACACTCTTATTTATTCTTCATTTAGTAAAAATGGACCCAACACACAATAATGTGTTAGTGACCTGGTATCACTAATTGGGGTGTTAGGCAGTCTGCATATACAAAGGTACCTATAGTTGGGGGACCAGGAGCTGATCGTCCAAGCTGGCCCTCTGTTGCCTCACCCTTTTGCTGTCATTTTGCTGTCACGACAGCATGTAGATCACAGATTAACTAATATCTCATTCTCCTTAATCACTGAGTACTTAGAAGGAGCAGTGTTTGGAAACTTTGCTAAAAGGCATCATTTGCAGATTCTCTGAAAGCTGTTGAGAGGATCAGCACGATTCATTCATGGCTGGGCTGTCTAAGGAGATCATAGCGGATTTTACTGGTTTTCGTTTGTTATGTCACCACTTACCTCTAGGGAATTATGAGTCCCCATTCTGCAGGCCTCCGAGCACCTTGTTGGGCTTGTTCGTCTTCGTGGTCTTAGTTTGTCACCAGGGAGGGATGTATGGAGGGCCTTCTGAAAACATGTGCAGGATGACTAAGTGGGAAAAGATGAATGAATGAGAAAGAAATAGTTGCATGAATAAATAATTAAAGGAAAAGAAAATTCTCTGATGTGCTAAGATATTCTAAGGTATGTTTGTGTATGTGTGTGTATAAATCTTTGCATTAGCTAGCATTGTGCCAAAAACAGATCTGCTTTTTTGTGTGTTTTATTATAATTTTTTTGGGTTTTTTTTTTATGCTTTGAGTAGAAGTTTACAAAGTGAGTTGGTTTTCTGCTCAACCTTTGATGCATATTTTGTTTCATGGCATTAATTGCAGTACACACAATGTAACCACATCCTTATCACTTCCTCCTTTGTAACTCTCATTTCAATTCTATGTACTGTTCTGTTCCTTCTTGTCTTCTGAACTTTAGCCTTTGATAAGTGTTGTCCTAAGACAGACATACTTTTAGGGTATACTATTAAAGGTTTGTAGTTTTCGCTTTCACGGAGTAACTTCTTTATATAGTTGTGTTAATTGCTGTTAGGTGCCATCGAGTTGAGTATGACCCATAGCGACTCTTCGAGCAAAATATCTGAACCCTGTTCTATCCTGTGCCATCCTCACACTTCCTGATATACCACAGCCCATTGTGGAAGTCTCATTTTCCTCTCCTTCTCTGACCCTTCACCCTTCATGTCCTTCTCCAAGGAATAACCCCTCCTAGCAACACGCCTGAAGTATATGAGGCAAAGTCTCATCATACTTGCTTCCAAAGAGCACTCTGGCTGCACCCTCTCCAAGACATATTTTTCTTTTGGCAGTCCATGAAATCTTCAGTACTCCTCCCCAACACCACAGCACAACAGCTTGAGCTTAATGCTGTATTATTTATTTTGCTTGTAAACTACCCAACACCATATCTTTTGTATATATCAAGTATACTTAACTGTTCTAACAATATAAATCAAAATATACTGAGGATTGTATTCTGTTTTGAACTGTACAGAGTGCTGAATTGCTCCTATGAAATGATAGGCCCCTAGTAAGAGAGTTAGCCTAGACGTGGTTACTTTCTATGTCAGTTTTTTTTACTGCTGAAACAAATTAAAATGAACCTAATAGTTTTTATTTTATTTTATTAATTTAAATGAACATTTACAGAGATTTTGGATTTTCATTCATTCATTGTTGCACTATAGTTTGAAACAATAAATCGACCTCACCATAGTTTGCTAGATCAGCCAGCGTGATTGGCTTCACTGTTTTCTCCACTCAGTTTCACAAAGGCAAAACCAAGAAGGTGGTCAGCAGGGCTCTTGGAGGCTCAGGAAAGAATCCACTTCCAAACACACTGACATTTATCACAGAATCCAAACCCTTGTCTTTGTCATATCCTTGCTGGTTGTCACACGAGAGGGCATCATCCTAGAGGACTCACACGGTCCCCTGCATCTCACAGTCAGCAGCATCATGCCGCCTCTCTTGAGTCTTCTTCCACATCTTTCTCACTCCAGCCAGAGAAATTTCTCAGCTTTTGACTCTCATGTAATTAGATTGGGTCTAGCCAGATTATCCAGGATAATCTTGCACATGTAGGTCCATGCCCTTGCTTACATCTACAGAGCCCTGTGGCCATGGACTAGAGCAGATTCCCAGGTCGTAGAGGGGAGGACCGTTTGTTTTGTGGACAGTGGGAGGGGCCTTCTGCCTACCACCTGCTCCTAAATGATTGTGTGTTCTCCACATGCCTCACAGCCGCCCTGGTTGATGAGATGTTAGTAAGTTACTGTGATACATTTGGAGGCTAAGCAATTGAAATGGTCTGTTATCCTCTTGGAACTGTCAGTGTCACCGGCTCTCCTTTCTTCTGTCAGCGTGTCTGCCACCGGCTGTTCTTGTTGTCACTTCTAATTGCTCATGCTTCTCATCTCTCCACCTACTTCTGCCATCTCTGATGTTTGCCATTCTCTCCTTTTCTTCTGCCAGTTCTCCTTACTCCTTTTCTGTTTTTCAGATGTTTGGTTTTTTAATAGCCAATGCCAGTCAGTGTGAACATTGTCTTCTGTATAGCAAACCAATTATGACTCTTTAGCGATTATATTTCTGACTTTTTGAGAGTAAAACTGCCCTTGCCCACTCTTAACTAAATAACCTCACAAGTACAGTTTTCAAAGCCAATAGGAATATTTAAAGTTCCCAGCAGAGAAAGGTATCATCATATTTGGTGTGTTCTCAGTTAAGTTTTCTTCTCAGTTTAGGCATTATCTTTTCTTTCACTTGCAAACATAAATTCAAATAAAAAGATTTGTGTTTATATATTTCCCAGTTGGCTTAGTGTGTGTCATATTTAGCCAGTGGAAAGAGAAAGAAATTTTTTAAAGTCCAGAAATTTAGAAGTCTTAATGGAAAAGAACACATGTTGTGTTTGAAAGTGGAGACATATATATGCCATGCAGTTGTTTTGAGTTTGCCTCTACGTTTCTAATGGTGTACTGTTGAATCAAAACCAACTTCTAGCCGACCTTTCAGTGGGTTTTCAGAGGCAGTTAATTGCACAGAAGGAAATCACTCATCTTTTTCCGTGGAACAGCCAGTGGATTTGAACCACTTTTTTTTTCTTTTTTCTTCTTTTCCAAGAAATGAACAGGCCGTTATTGTGTGGTCTGAGAGGGACACCATGTGACCATGCATGGAGAAGGTCAGAATGACCCAAACCACTTAGTTCATAACGTCACACTTACAACATAACGCCTTGCCACTACTAATCCATCAGAGCCACCCGTCACTGTAAATGGGAAATGTGCTTATTCATAGACTTTCTGCATATGAAATTCCCTTTCTAAGTTATAATGAGATATAAAACCAAAAACTGTTAAGAGGGGACAACTAGTGATTAGTTCCTTCAGCTTGAGAAATAACAAGTGGTTTCTTCCCTTTTTATTCTTTAATTCCAGCTCTCTACATATTCTATTCCACTATTGCTTTGTCTTCTTGAGCTACCCTTTGAAATCTTCTCAAGCTGAACGAACTGAAAAATGAATTCAAGGCTCAAGTTGCAATGCTGAGAGACACTATTAGCAAAATCTTGAATGATCCAGGAAGCATCAAAGGAAGATCCAGGGATTACACAGATGGAGAAATACTGTCCCAAAAAGAATTGTCCAACACAGAATTACTTCAGAAAGTAGCATATGACAAGAGCTAAAGGTCGTGAAAGAAGAAGAGCAAGCTGCATTGAAGGCATTGGCAAAAAATAAGGCCCTTAGAAATTGAAGGGATACCAATTGACATGTTTCAAATAACAAATTCACCCCTAGACATGCTTACCAATCTAAGCCAGAACATTTTAAGGACAGCTGCCTGGCTGAAAAAGTAGAAGATACCCATCTTTATTTCTATTCCGAGGAAAAGTGATCCAATAAAATGTGGAACTTATCAAACTATCACATGCAAGCAAAATAACTGCTGAAGATTATCTAAAAATGGCTAAAACAGTACTACTCCTAGTTCAAGCTGGATTTAGAAGAGATCATGGCACCAGAGATATTATTGCTGACATCAGATGGATCCGGGTTGAAAGCAGAGAATACCAGAAAAATGTCTGTCCTTTATTGACTATGCAGAGGCATTTGACCTTGTAGATCATAACAAGTTATGTCTGACATTGAGAAGAATAAGAATACCAGAACTTAATTGTGCTCATGTAAAACCTAGACCAAGAAGCTGTTGTCTGAACAGAACAAGAAAAAAAAACACTACATGGTTTAAAATTAAGAAAGGGTTGTATCCATTTCCATACCTCTTCAGTCTATGTGCTGAGCAAATCATTTGAGAAGCTAGACTCTATGAAGAAGACTGTGGCATCGGGATCTGAGGAAGACTCAACAACAGCAACCTGTGTTGTGCAGGTTACACAACCTTGTTGCAGAAAGTGAAGAAAACTTGAAGCACTTAATAAAGGAAATCTAAGACTGTACAGCCTTCAATATGGGTTACATCTCAAGATCAAGAAAATAAATCCTCACCACTGGACAAATAGGCAGCATCATGATAGATGGAAAAAAAGATTGAAGTTGTCAGGGATCTAATTTTACTTGGATACATAACCAGTACCAATGGGAGCAGCTGTCACGAAATGGAAAAAAAAACGTGTTGCCATTAGCAAATCTGCTGTCAAAGACTCCTTTAAAATGCTAAAGAGCATGGATGTCTGTTTAAAGACTAAGGTGCACCTAAAACAAGCCATGATCTTTTCAGTTGCTTCCCATGCATCTAAAAGTTGGACAGAAGTGAATGCCTTTGAATTGTATGGGCAGAGAGTTTTGAATATTCTATGGTCTATCAAAAGAAGCTGCAGTGCTTTCTTGGAGGAAATACAATAGGAGTGCTCCTTAGATGCAGGGTGGTGAAGCTTTGTCTCACCAGTCCTTTAAAAAAGATACCATACGGGGCAAGTTAGAGGCTCACTGAAAGAGAGACAAGAACCTCAAGCAGGTTGATTGACACAGTGACTTCAACAGTGGAATTTTGTGTGACAGAGTGTGAAGGTGCTGCAGGATAAGGCACAGTTCTGATCTATTGTCCATATGGTCGTTGTGAAGCAACGTGAGGGCCCCTAGCAACAGCAGCCACCTTTGTGTTTATTATTTGTCAATACAGTTGCTATAGAGTCAGCTCCAGCTCATTGAAGCCACACGTGTGTCACAATAGAAGCAGGCTTCACATGCTGATTTCTGAGAACTAGAGTCCCACTTTCTGAGACGTCTGTTGTTATGTCCTGTCGACATCATATTGACCATGTGTGCAACAGCCCCGAACCCTGCTTTATTTTGAGCCAATTTCATCATCTCTGGCACATCTACCCCCATTACCCCAGTCACTGAGTCAATCCAGCTTTTCGAGGGTCTTCCTCTTTTGTGCTGTCCTTCCACCCTTCCAAGCATGATGTCCCTCTTCAAGGACTGATCCGTCCTTGCAATATGCCCAAAGTATGTCAGATGAAGCTTCAAAGTCCTTGCCTGCAAGGAGCAGCCTGGTTTCACCATCTCCAGGATGAACCTGTTTGTTCTCCTAACAGTCCATGGTATATTCAGTGCTCTTCTCCAACACCACAACTGAAAGGCATCAATTCTTCTTATGTCATCTTTAGTCACTGAGATGAGCATCTGTGTCCAGATTATTAAATCCATAATTAAATTAGTGTCCATTTTTTATGTTTTAAAATATGCATTGACTGATTTATTTTTAAAAAAATGGTTGCTTTATCCCAAATAAATTATGGAGTACCTCTTTTTCTGTTCCTTCAAATATAAATTTATATTTAAAGATACTATGAATCTTGATGAAATTATCATAAATCCCAAACCATGTGGTATTGCGGTAAAGATTCTCATCCTTAGTTATTGAAGGCCTCTTTTTTTTTAAATTAATTTATTTATTTTTCATTTCAATGAATATCTACAGAGATTTTGGAATTCATTCATTGTTGCACTTTTCTCCCCACCCACTCTGTGTTTTTTTTTAAAGCAACTTTGCTTTGTCATTTAATTCATTGGAATCTATAGAGAGTTTGTAAAAGAATAAAATTTTTATTTCAATCATATTGATGATGTATTTCTTTTTATCAAGAGGATTAATTTAAAACACAAATAAAAGACTTTTGTTGTTGTTAAGTACCATTGGATCAGAATTGCCTTATAGCTGACCCTTGAGAGGTTTTCAGAGGCAGTAAATCACATAGGAAGAGTTTGCCCATCTTTCTTTCACAGAGCAGCTGGTGGATTCAAGCCACAGGCCTTTTGGTTGCCAGTGCAACTCTTTGTCCCTAAGCCACCAGAGCTCTCTAAAAAGGCTTATCTCAATTTGAAGCTCAATCAGCTTGTAGCCCCTGTCATTGATTTGCATTGACTAAGGCCCAAGAAAGTTGACACAAAGCAGTTTCTCAAATTCTGTACTGTGTAGTTGATTCTGACCATTAAGGAGCCCCCAGTGGGGTTCTGAGCCTGGAACTCTCAAGAGGAGGAGATTGCCCTCTTTTCTGTCTGGAAGCCAGTGGTGGATTTGAACAGCCAGACGCTCAACGGCCTTTAACTTAACAGTGAGCAGACTACTGAGGACATCCCCAAGCTCCCTCAGAACATTCTAGTAGTTATTAATTGAACAGTTTCAGAATTTTAATTGCTGCTATATATGTTTGTATATGATTTGGAGAATATTTATTGTTTCTGATTTTAAACATGTTTAATTCACTCTGTGTTTCCTTTTCTTCTAAGGGGAAAGTCCTCCACCATCCCCAGAATGATCATTTCCAAAATGATGGAATTGGTAAGTGGAAAATCAGCCCTATGAACAAGTCATTACATCATGTAGGAAATGTACCTCCAGATTACCCTCAGAAAAAGAGGTTGAAGAGAGAGTGACACCCACACAGACACACCTGGGAATTCCATTAATAACGCATCTGAAGGGAGCGCTGGTGTCCTAGTGGCAAGAAGCTGCTTTGCAATCCCAGAGGTGTGCGGTTCAAATCCAGCAGATGCTCTGCTGGAGAAGGAGGGGCAATCTCCTCCTGTACCAGTCAGATCCGATTTGACGGTGCACACAAAAAATAGTAAAATTAAAAGAAAAAAAAAAATAACACATCTGGTCTTGTGAATGCTTTGTTTGACATGTCATTTCTGAAAAGGATGATTTTCTAGATCCTGGTGTAATACAGAGTTTTGAGGAAAAACACTTAAGCCTTTTATGCAACATAAATTTCTGGAAAAAGGAATATCCTGCACATTTTGTGTAATAGAAATATCAAGGTTACAGTTTATTTTCAAGATTTCACATGTTGCAGAATTGTGCTTTTCAAAGAATGAGAGTGTAACTCTTCTATTTGGATATAATTGCTAATCAATTGGTTCTGAGGAATTGTTTTCCTTTCAGAGAAATATTTATTGGGTGTATATTTGTGCTCTCGGTTTTTGTTCCTGAAGAAAAAAATGTCAGAGAACGTTTTAAATTATACTGGTTTACAAAAAGAGTGCTCTGTATATCTCAAGCTAATTTTAGGGAACATTGCAAAAAGGTTATGTTTTTAATGTATCTTTTATACTGTAATTGTCTAGTTATGAGGTGTATTATGACAAACATAGGAAATACACTTTGCTATCTTAAGTTGTTTTTGTACAGGTGAATATGTACAGCTCTTGAGTGCATCTGTTTTTCCATTTATTTTTCAGTTCAGCCCAATCCTTCTGTGCTTATTGGCAATCCTATTAGAGCGTATACTCCTCCTCCCCCTCTTGGACCTCACCCAAATTTGGGAAAATCACCAAGCCCTGTTCAAAGAATAGACCCTCACACTGGGACAAGTATTCTCTATGTACCTGCTGTTTATGGAGGGAATGTAGTTATGTCGGTGCCTTTACCTGTAAGTGTACTTTTAACTTTCTGTTACTTTAAAAAAAGGCTTCACGTCATCCTGAATGAGTGACCATCCTAAACAGTGTACTGTCTAGCCTCTTTCCCTCCCCTAACTTGACAATGCCTACCAACTTCTTTTAAAGCAACTATTGTTTTTTTCACTGTCATGTTTTGACGTGACCAGAACTTGTGCATTAGTGCTAACGATTATTACTGGATTATTACCGAGTATAAAAAATTTTGTTATCTGGGTGGTTTGATTTAGAAGGCTTTATGTTCTTTTAAAATCTCTTTACAGATTTCCCATTTTGGGGAAAATTGAACTAACGATAACATTGCTATAAAATGGATCTGTTTTATAAAATGATGTCTTTATTTTTGCTTTTTGCTTTTTATACTTTTATGTATCAGTAATCCTTCCTATGAAATGCAGGTCATTGGAGGAGACAAAGAAGGTTGGATTAGTTTTGTTCCCTTTTGGTCTAAATTTATCTGAGGAATTCCTTGTCTTCTGCACGCTTGCTGCTACTTGAAAATACAGTTGGATCCTTTCTAAGGGTGTAGGTTTTAGGGAGCTTTCATCTACTAAACATTAAGATTTTAAAATACTTTGATAATATACTAACTTGCTGAGTTACTAATATAATTCCAAATTCAGGGATGTTAGCCTAGAAAATATTTTTCTTTTAAGGCAGCTCCTCTAATCTCAGGCAGTTATAACCATTGCCAAGAATCCCTGGCACTCCTGCTTGCTCCCTAAAATGGAGAAATGTGTAGCTGCAACCATTGCTCAGTTGTGTGGCTCGTGACAGTTCACAGTCAGAGCAACCAATGAGAACAACCATCAGCATGAAGTATGTAATTTATGCCCACTCCCCACAGACGTTATATTTTAGCTGACTTATTTCTTCCCAGACAGCCTGGCAACATTATACATCATCTGCTTTAAATAGAAAGTCCCTTAGGACTTCTGTTTCATTTTACTAGGTCAAAGAGACTTTCATGATATAAAATTTCCAAGATTCTACTTTTAAACAGTTACAATAAAATAACAGGGACAGAAGCTCAGATTTATTTCTTTCCTTTCTGTCAATATGCGGAGGTTAGCTATCCAGGCATAATAATGAAGTTTTCTGTGATAAAAGGTAGAGTTGAATTAATAAAATGCATAAATTAACATTTCTACCTATTTGTGTTCTATCCGCTGTGAATGAACGAACGTTAAGGGATTCAGATAGACCTGTACCATCGGAATGCCTCGTTTTCACGAATTTGCGTGTCATCCTTGCACAGGGGCCATGACAGTCTTCTCTGTATTGTTCCAATTTTAGTATATGTGCTGCCGAAGTGAGCACTAGAATGTCTATTTTTAAAATTGAGATTCCTTAAATTCTTCCTTAATTTTCCCCATTTTTTATTTATTCTATTAAACTATGTACTTGTGACTTAAAAATGTATTTTGTGATAATCCGTGACATATGTACATTCATATTGACGAGAAATTATTTAAGACTGTAGAATGATTTAGTGCTTCAGTGAATCATTACCAATTTGAAGTCTTTGGTTTCCTTCCAACCTCACAAAGTGTCAACTTCCTCTTATATAACTAAGATAAAGCTGTTCCGGGAGCCATTTTAGGCCAACAAAGACCTAGTAGTATTTCTACCAATTGTAATTGCTCAGATCAACTTTGTAGTTACTTGATTTGATAAAAATGGACATCTGTGAATATTTGCCTTTTCCTAATCAAATGTACCAGAGTCATTTGCTTGCCCAGTGGTTCTTAACATGCCTGTCTCCTTTTCTGCAATCATCTAGGTGCCGTGGACGGGATACCAGGGTAGGTTTGCAGTTGATCCTCGAATCATTACCCACCAGGCAGCTATGGCCTATAATATGAACCTGTTACAGACGCATGGACGGGGATCTCCTATACCGTACGGCCTTGGCCATCACCCGCCTGTTAGTATAGGACAGCCACCCACTCAGAATCACCATCAGGAGAAGGAGCTCCATGAGCAGAATCGAAATGGTGAGCCACCTTGAAGTTCTCATGTTTCCAAATGGTTAGCATGCCAGTGCTGTCACAGTGTAACTTTCTCCTGCATAGTTAACTTCCCTGAGAGAAAATCAGGATAAAAACTACAGGGCCTCTCTCTCAAAGATACAAATATGAATGCAGCAAATGTGCATGGAGTTTCACAGAGTCCTTAAGTTAATCCTGACCATTTATGATTGGTATTACTACTTTCTTGTAGAAATATTTTTATACTCAGAAGACTTTTATTTAAAATTAAAACAACAACAACAAAAAATCTTACCTAGTAAATGTTTTTCCAAAGTATGTTACACGAAGCCCCAGAATCCTTGCCTCCAAGGAGCAGCCTGGTTTAATCTTCTCTACGATGAATCTGTTTGTTTTCTTGGCAGTCCATGGTACATTCAATACTCTTCTCCAGCACCACAGCTCAAAGGCGTCAATTCTCCTTCTATCCTCCCTAGTCATTGTCCAACTCTCTGATGCATAACAAGTGATTGCAAAATCCATGGCCTGTATCAGGCGGACCTTAGTCTCCTGAGAGACACTGTTGCTCTTGAGTATTTTGGAGAGGTCCCTAACCACAGACTTTCCCATCACAATACGTTTTTTTATTTCCTGGCTACTGGTGCCAAGAGTGTTGACCGTGGAGCCGAGGGGAAGACCCTCTATGAGGTGGATTGATTCAGTGACTGGGATACTCGGGATGGGTTTGTCAGGGGCAATGAGATTGGCACAGGGTAGAGCATGGTTTAGGGCTGTTGTACATAGGGTCGCTATGAGTCGCAAACGACTCGACGGCACATAACAACAACAGCAACAGTAAATGTTTTTGCTGACTAAAATATTCTTTTTTATTATTATTATGAATTTCAATGAACATTTACAGTGATTTTGGATATCCATTCATTCATTGTTGCACTTCCCCCCCCCCCCGCCCAATCCCCCAGTACACGCTTCTCTTTGAAAAGTAAAAGAAAAATTCCTTCATTGGTATACAATGCCCCCACAATCCCCCAGTATACTCCACTCTGCAACTTTCATTCCAGACTCTTATGATAACCATCATGCCCTATAATATTGCTTTTAAACTGTTTCTACCTCATCTGTTTCAAAGCAGTATACATAATTCAATGAAATATTTTTAAGTTGATGGGTATTTATATATTTAAAAAGAATGAAATAGAATTTAGAAGAGCTATTAGTTTGAGAATAATTTTCACCATAACTACATACCAGAAAGTTTTTTCTTGATAAACAATTTCTAGTCGTTTATTTTCCCTATTTGAAAACAAAATATAAGATTAGGTGTATATTTTTATGTCAATTTAAAAAATCAAGTTAAAAGAAAGTTTAAAATACCATATTACTTTGGAAGATTCCTTGAGAAGAATGTTCTACACTAACTTAAAATGTCTTTTATTGGCTGATTTTTGAAATCTTTTTGGGGTTTAGTGAACACTAACGGTGGGGAGCTCTGGTGGTCTAGTCAGTAGGGGGCCAGACCCACCCAGCTTCTCCACAGGAGAGGGAAGAGCAGTTTCCTCCCCTGCACCCGCCGGAGGCCCACAGTGAATCCGTTCCGACGCAACAGTCACAGACTTTGAGCTTTTTGTTAAACAAGAATGCTGCTCTGAAGACATATGGTTTAAATTAGTTACTTCATGCACGAGTTACTGCCTCTTACCTGGTAGCATCTTAAATAAGAACAAATCACCCATTGCATTTTTAAAAGTCAGTTTAAGTGTGGTATAATTTACATACAATTAAAAAAAATCCACTCTTCAAAAGTGTAGTCTGATGAATTTTTACAAATGTGCAGTTTCAGCCACTACCATAATCAACTTATGGAACATCTCTACCTTCAGACGTCTTTACAGTCCATCTCCTCTTCTGATTAACACTCTGGCAGCCACTCATCTGATCTGGCTGGATACTACTTTTTTTAAAAAAAAATTTTTTTTTCTTGTGTACCATTGAGTCAGATCCGACAGGCACAGGAGGAGATTGCACCTCGTTTTCCAATGGAGCATCTGGTGGATTTGAACTATGTGTCTTTGGGATTGCAATGTAACTTCTTGCCAGTAGGCCACCAGAGCTGCCTTGTCCGTATACTTTCCTGTTTAGCTAGAATGTTGTATTACTGGATTCATGTAATAAATAACCCTTTATGTTTGACTTCATTCACTTAGCTTAATGGTTTTTGGGATTTATCCATGTTACTGCATTTGTCTGTTATTTATTTTTACTTCTGATTGGTCCTTCATTGTGTGGATTTACCACACTGTATTTATTCTTTCATTCATTAATGGGTTTGTCAGTTTCTATATTTTGACTCTTAAGATCTTGAAAAGTGGGTATTGAAATTTCCAAATCTAACTAGTATTTGTCTATTTTTCAGGTTTGTGTCATTAATTTAGAAGGTGTAGTATTAGCTGCCTGCTTAAGATTTTCTCCTTGATGAATCAATCCATTTGTTCTAATGGAATGACCATGTTAATATTTGCTCTGAGATCTACTTTGCTTGCTTTCATTGTGTTGCCACTTCATCTTTCTTTTGACTAGTGTTAGCACGATACATAATTTTCTTTTCCTTTGTTTTTAACCCATTTATTGTTGTTTGTGTTGTTATGTGCCATCAAGTCGCTTGCGACTCATAGCGACCCTGTGTGCAACAGCTCTAAACTCTGCTCTGTCCTGTGTCAATCGCACTGTCTCTGACACTCCCATCCTGACTACCCCAGTCACTGAATCAATCCACCTCATAGAGGGCCTTTCACTCCTGCGCCTGCCCTCCACCCTCCCAAGCATGATGTCCTTCTCCAAGGACCGGTCTCTCCTTACGACATGACCAAAATATGTCAGACAGAGCCTCAGAATCCTTGCCTCCAAGGAGCAGCCTGGTTTAACCAGGCTGAATTTGTTTGTTTTCCTAGCAGTCCATGGTACCCTCAACACTCTTCTCCAACACCAAAGCTCAAAAGCATCAATTCTCCTTCTATCCTCCCTGGTAATTGTCCAGCTCTCTGACGCATATTAATAGCTTTATATTTAAAATGTATTTTTTAGGCAGTATTTTGATTACTATTAATTTATTTAGTATGATTATGCTGCTTACTTGTTTAGGTCATTTATACTGAATGTGATTATTAATATAGTTAGTTTTGTTTGTGTTCTGTTTTTTATTTTCAGTTTATTATTGTGTCCCTTTTTATTCTGCTGTCTTTTGGATTAGTTGGACCTTTGTTTTGGTTCTTTAACATATTCTATTCCACCTTGTAAATGCTGTTTTACTCCATCATTTATAAGAAAAGAACCTTACATATTCTGTATTTCTAGCCCGGAGGCTACCTTATTGTTGTCGTACATCAACTTTGATAAATAAATCTTGGATACATTCTTAAATTTTTTGTTTAAACAGTCACTTTAAAAAAATTTTGGTGAAAATATACAAAATAAAACACACACCCATTTGCCTGTTTCTGCACGTACAGTTTGATGGCATGATTAGAATCTTTGTATTATGTAAACCATTCTCATCATCTCCTCCATGTTCATTCACCATAATTAAGCTCCTCACTGCCCCCTCGCTTTTATTTGTGTTTTAGAGTCACTGTTGTCTATCTCATTTCATATCAGTAATTCTGTATGAGGGATCAGTATTCTTTAATAATGAGAGAAATCACTGTTTTTTAGCTTAAAGATGGCTTCAGTTCAAGGTTTAATGATTATCGTAGTGCATTATATTCAGGGGTTTCCCCAGTCTCAGTTGGTCTATTGTTTCTCATACTAGGGTTTGAAAATCTTTTACACATTTTTTCTCCTTTTGTTCAGGATCCATCTAATATGTCCTTGATCAAAATGCTCATCAGTAGTCAGACCCCATCCTGTTTCTCTAGTCTTGGAGACAGTTGAACCAGAAGTCCGTTTCCTATTTGAATTCTTAGATCTCCTTCCTCTTCTGTTCCAGGGGAATAGAGACCAGTTGTATCTTAGCTGTTTGCTCACAGGCTTCTAAGACTCTTGGTACTTCTTAGCAAGGTCGCGGGCAGAGTGGAAAGTAGACCAATTTTGAACAGCCACACCTTTTAAAACAGTTTTAAATATGAAAAATGTTTACATTTTTACCTATATGGTTCTCATTTTGTATATTGCATTTTTATACCGTGAACTTGCTTTAACCAGCCTCGTAGTGAGAATCTGTTGGTCATGAATGCTTTCAGCTTTTGTCATGTGTGAAAATGTCACTTTCATCCTTGACATGCATTTTTCCCAGGATTTACACATTCTTGGTTGACAACTTCTTTCTTTCCATACTTTAATGATGTTGCTTTTCTGTTCTCTCCCTTGCATTGTCTCCAGTGAGAAATGTGATGTCTTCCTTATCTTTTGTTTTTCTGTATGCCATGTCTTTTTTCCCCCCTCCTTCTTCTTTTAAGATTCTCTTTTTTTGTCACGGTTTTGAACAATTTGACTTTGCTATACTTTGGTGGTCAGTATTTATTTCCACCATAAATATTAGGTATTGGAGAGATGAGATGGACTGGCATGGGGCATTTTGAGTCTGATGACCATATGATATAT
>NW_006399798.1:16081083-16101990 GCF_000299155.1 Elephantulus edwardii | reverse complement strand
AATGCTCTTGAGATCAGATGGGCAGCTACCAAACTTGTGCGTTTCTCTGACTTTATGACTTCAGAAAAATGTCAGTTCAGCACCTGCTAGGGCAATCTCTTGTTGCTAAAACAGGTCAAGGTGCTCCTGTTTAAAGGCAAGTTGATTGCTCAGATGTGTAGGCACTGGTATGGAGCCAAGTGGAGTGAGGCAGGCAAAGGGTTGGGTGATCGCAAGGGCAGGTCAATCACATGGAGGACCTTGCTCAAACCTCTGCTGTCTCAGTGTGCTCACGACTGGGGTCCTTACTCAAATTCCTGTTGTCCGTTTCATACCCAATGGTTTTCTCAGTGTTCCCTGCCTGGTGGCACTTACACAGGTGCCCTCACGCAACAGCCCCTGCTCCAGCAGGGTCCTGGATCTGACAGGATCCGAATAGTCAAGCTCAACTTCCCACCAACCCGCTAGCCTCTGGCTGGTCTGCAGAGTTCACAGAAGCCAGCTGGCTGGCTCGTTTTCGGTGGGAACCAAAGAAAGCTTGGCCAATTTCCCCACCTGTGGGCACGCCCTTAGGTGCTCTCCCATATAATCAGCCCCAGTAAACACAGATAAGATCCTACCAGCCTTTCTTCTGTCAGGTTAGCTCCACAATAGCTCGGCCTTGCTTCTGCCAGGTTAGTTCCACAACAGCTCGGTTAATAGCTCCCGCGGTGGTGCCCTGAGGTTGCAGGGCTGTGGTGGGGGCTGAGGTGCGTGGAAGCAAGGGACTAGGCGGGTAAGGAGCGCAGGGCTTGGACACTACCACCAAGAGGTGGGGGCAGGGCTTGGGCACTGCTGGTTGGGGGTCACACAGTGGCGGGTAGTCTTCGCTCCTCTGGGGTTCCGCGGTGGATGGCTGAGTATTGCTCTTCCTGGGTCTCTTCCCGGCCCATCTGGCGGCGAGACTCCGTCTCTGGTGGCGGGACTCCGTTTCTGGCGGCGGAACAATTTTCATCTTTTTTTTAAAAATTTTTATTTTATTATTTTTGTGTGTGTGTACCGTCAAATCAGATCTGACTGGTACAGGAGGAGATTGTCCCTCCTTCCCTGGCAGAGCATCTGGTGGATTCGAACCATGAGCCTCTGGGATTGTAATTGCAGCTCCTTACCACTAGGCCACCAGAGCTCCCAATTTTCATCTTTTGAAGTGTAAGAATAAAGCTTGTGAATTTATTTTCAAATGTTCCAGGGATATTCACTTAAGAATGCCATTGAGCTAAGAACTCAAATCAGAGATTTATTCAATGAACTTTAAATTTCAGCATTTAGTTTTTGTAAATAAAAGACCTTTCAAGTTCATGAAATAGTATTATTTAAGTCTACTCTACTTAATATTTTAAATATTAAACCTTGGTTTTGTTCATTCTGTTACCACCCACATATTTAAAACATAACCGCATCCCTTCAGAATATATTTATTCAGCTTAGATTATTTTATTGAATCACATTGACACATTATTTGGAGGTTTTTTTGCATTTACAAATGATCATTGAACCTATATTGGTAGACAGAAATGCCAAGTGTGTGTACGTTATATGTCTAGAGTAAGAAAATAACTCTGTCAGTATTTGGAGATTAAGTAATTTCCTTTGGGATTATTTGATGTGTTTTTGGGTTTTTTGGGTTTTTTGGGGGGGGCGGGGGATTATTTGATGTTTTAAAGTTATTTCCTATTGTTTTCTTTGTCAGTGAGTTTTGCTTCACTTAGAAATTTTCATTCTTGTAGGAAACTGCCATTCTGAAAATTTAAGAATAAAACCCAAGCAGTTATATAAGTTCCTAACAATGACTGGAAAAGATTTTAAATAGTCTGTGTTTCTATTTAATATTGGATAGTCACTGGAGAAAATTTATAAGGGTTTTAAAATATTTTCTTAGGTAAAACTGATACAATTAATCCTGGACCTGAAATTAGTAAGATTCGAACACCAGAGAAAAAGCCTACAGAACCAAAACAGGTATGCTGCTTACATTTGGTGAATACATTTTTAAAATTAATTTAGTGTGATGAAACATGTTGGGACCTTGTGATATTTAAAGGAAATAATCTCCTTTTTAATGTATATTTTTATGTTTATTACCCTACTAGTGTCTCATGTTGTGCGCCCTATCACTCCACTTTGTCTCTGGCTCCATTATTTCATTTTTGTAGTATACTTCTCTCAAATTCTCTTATCCACTGATAGACTTGAATTTAGAAGTGTTTCATGATGAAGTGGTCAATGACAGCCCAGCAGTGGAATGGGAAGACTCTGGGTCTGAGAATGGAAGCACTTGGGGGGGGGGGGGGCGGCGGATCAAGAGGTAATATAAGTGCTTCTGCCTTCTCATCCATCCTGCTGCTGCTTGTGTTCTTCCCTCCCATCAGTCCTTTCTTCGGTGGCTTGTAAACCCGGGCTTCTGTGAGAAGAACATGGGAAGTCTCATGTTCTAGTCTCCGATGGATCTGCAGGACTCTCCCACATCCATTGCCATATATTTCTCTCCTTTTACCCAGTTTTCTTAGTGTTTTTCCCCAAACTTCATCATCACATCACTTCTCCTACCTTTATTATCAGGCAGTG
The DNA here is from genome assembly GCF_000299155.1 of Elephantulus edwardii. NCBI lineage: Eukaryota > Metazoa > Chordata > Mammalia > Macroscelidea > Macroscelididae > Elephantulus > Elephantulus edwardii. The sequence continues at coordinate 16,099,407 of NW_006399798.1, read as the reverse complement.
TGACTTAGCTTTAAATGTAATTCTTCAGGATTTCACCCTGGACATTACTTTTTCTGCATCTTCAACTGCCCTTTGAAGATGAGCATTCCTATTGTGACTAATAATACCTCTTTCTGTCACCTCACAGACTTGGCTCTTCTCATGTATCTGTAGATCCTTTCTTGCTCCTTGTTCTTCATAATCAACCTTTAAGATGCTTACATCTCTTCTGCCCTAACGTTGATTGATAGGCTGCTTTATAAAGACAGTTTCTTTTACTTTTATAATGTGTTATAGCTACTGCCCAGCTTCTCCTTCCCATTCGTCTCCTTATTTCTCTTTAACTCATGAAGTCTTGTATTGGGGTTTAGCATTTCACTGAACCTGTTACGTTCCAAGTCACCAAATCTTATGAAACCCTTGTCTTTCTGTGTCCGTAGTCTCACTTAACTCTGCTTTGCTAGTTGTCACTATCTTTAGCTGCTGTCTTCTTGACCATCTTGTGTTTGTGGTTTCTTTGACACAAGACTTACTCTGCATCTTTTCCAGTTGCCCTACCAAAGGGACAAGGGAGCAGACTCTACCTTTATCACCAGTATGGCAAGGACCAGCATCAGCCTGATTTCTGACTGGCAGTGAGCCCAGGTCTCCTTACCACTTCTCCTGTGACTCTTCTGCTTTGACCCTAACCACCCAGAGTTTGGTCACAGCATCTCTAACTACTCAGAGCCAGGTCAGCAGATGCCGGTTGTACACTGAGAAGTCTACACAGCCTGCAGCTTTTTAGATCAATGAGTCTTTCCTTTTCACTCCCTGAGGCTACATCTCAAGGAAATACAATGCTGTTCTTCACTGATTGCCCATACAGCCTTTCTCTGTCACTCAGCCACCCAAGACTGTCCTTACAACAGCCTGCGTGCCCTGAGCTAAATCAAGAGTCCTGTTCCCCCCTTGAAGTTGTTAAGTGCCATCGATCTGTCGTCAGCATATGACCAGCACATCTGAACCTTGCCTTGTATGCACCATCCCCACAATCTCGGATACGCTCCAGTCCATGGCTGTAGTCACCATGTCAGTGCATCTTGTTAAGGGTGTTCTTCTCCTTCTCTGATCCTTGAGTTTTCCAAATATTATGTCTTTACTCAGAGACTGGTTCCTCCTGACAGCATATCCAGAGGAAATGAGGTGAAGTTTCACTATTCTTGCCTTCCAGGAGCACCCTGCTTGTACTTCCTCCAAGGCAATCGTTTGTTTGATCTCTTAGCAATTGATGGGGTTCAGTTGTCTTCTTCAACACTACAAATCTAAGTTGTCACTTGTCCTGTCATCCTTATTCATTGACTGATTAATTGCTCTTGGTGGCTAATTATCCATAACAGCTGACAAAATATATGAAGACCATCACTTGTACTTACAGGTACTCACTTTTTATAACTAGAAAGGATGCAAGCGAGTGAACTGCTCAGGCAAGGCTTGAGAGAGAGAGATTCCAGCGTGTGTCTTCATTGTCTCCAGCGATGCGTCACCTTCTCCTGTATGTTCTCAACAGCCTCCGAGTCCTCTGCCTTCTCTTCCCCCCGCAAAAAAACCCCTGTTCTCTGTACCCATTTGCTTATGTTCCACAAAACCACAAGCGTATATTCAGACAGATCCATCTTGGAGGAAGTGTAACTAGATTGCGCCTTAGAAATGAAGATACTTGTCTCCTGTACTTCAGATATGCTATTAAAAGAGGTTAGTCTCTGGAGAAAGACATCGTGCTTGGTAAAGTGGAGGGTCCGTGAAGACGAGGACAATTCTCAGTGAGATGAATTGATACAGCGACTTCAACTGTGGGCTCAAGTGTGGCTGTGAGGATGGTGGGCAGTGTTTGCTTCTGTTGTACATGGAACCATCCCAGAGGCACCTAACAGCAGCAGCAGCGGTGTTCTGTGAGCACCTCTGACTCACAGTTTCTACAGCGTGGAAGGATTCAGCACCCACGGTGGACTGTGAGCAAGCTAGGGGACCTAGAAGAGCACAGGAGGAGTGCAGTGGAGGGCCATCGCACGCGTCTGGTGAGAGATGCAGAGGGGCAATGAGTCAATCCTGCCAACCACAGTCATGGAAGAGACAGCTTGGGACAAAACCTGTCTTAGATGTTTTCTGAGCAACAGAATCCAAGATAGTTAACTGCCAGTCATGTGTTTATTTGTGAATTTGTTATAAACCTTCATTGTTAGGGAATTACATAACCTGACAGACCTCTTTCATTCTCTTTTCTGCTTAGATTACCTTGTCCTGCAGCCCAAAGATAATCGCAGTGAATTTCTTGCTCTCTTTAACTCGGTTCCTCGGTATTAGGAGCAGAATGGTAGAGAATAATCTCATTCTGATCTAATTGTGAAAATAGTAGGTGCAAGCCCCTTCAGCCTTCCTGCCCTGAAGCCTCCCTGTTGCTGTGTTATCAGGTGTCATTGCTTTACTTTCAGCTCGGTCGGCCTAGTGAGCCAATTGTAGTGTTTTCCAGGTATCACAGTCTTGCTCTAAATGTCTAAATTTTTATGACATAGACCTGCCGTCTTCTTCCTGTCAAAGTCAAAAGTAAAAGAAACAGAACAACAGCCTGAAAACAAAAAAAAACAACAGCCTGGCCACGAACCTGGACATCTAATTATCGTCTCCCTTACGTAATTAAGTATCTGTAACTTCTTTTGAGAGAAAAGCATCTCTCAGATGGGTGATGATTAAAAGTTATTAAAAAGATGGTAATTTATTGGAAGAAATGTTTTCGTTATGAGGACCATAGCCAGGTTCTGAGACATCTGAAGAACAGATAATTGCAGCTGCTTGGGAAACTGGGTCAGAGTTGTCATCCTTCTCCTTTTTGAAGACAACTTACATGCACTGCTGTAATCTTAAGGACTTGATTGACCAGGCCCAGTTTAAGACCAGTTGATGTGGAACAGTGAATTTGCTATGAGGGTGTCCCTGGGGCTCAGTGGTCAGTTTTCATCATGCGTTGCAGTGGCTCAGCCACTAGGTAGAAAGAATCTGATGTAACCCCTCTTCAGTGCAGGGAGGGCTGCTTGTTCTCTTTCCTTGGGAACAGCGCCGTGCTTGACTGGAGGCCTCTGGCACGGCAGACACTTTCAGCCTCGGAACTTTCAAGGAGTGTGATATGCCGAAGTAGCTCATTGAGTGTTTTGACGAAGATGGAAATGAACCTCATCTCTTTCCACCTTGTATTTCTTTTTTCACATTGTCATCGCTTACGATCAAGTTTGTTCTTTAAAAGGATAACAACACTCCAGCATGAAAACCTTACTGTCACTTACAAGGTTGAAAAAAAAAGTGTTTGTGCTCAATATTGAATCATTCAACGTCCTGTGAAATTAGACTCTTAGTTTCATCTGACGTCAGGTAGAGGAAACAAGATATAAAAGTGAAGTCACAGTTCTGTGTACATAAAACGTCTCATGCTCTTCAAATCTGCCATGCTTTTTCAATACACTCTACCTTGTACAAGCTGTTCCCTTCAGCTCCAGTCCCTTCCCTCCCTGGCAAATCCCAGCTCTTCTATCAAGACTCAGTTCCAGTGTCATAACCTCTGTGAGCCTTCTTTCATTGTTTTTTCACGCCATTCAGTCCCACAGTGCGTTCTTCTGTAGCACCTCAAGCTCTAGGCTCCACCAGACTCTATGCTAGTTTAGTGGGCAATGTCTGCGCAATTAGTCAATCTTTGAGTTTTCTGGACCACATTGTGTGTGTCGCAGCCACTCACCTTTGCCACTGAGTGTGGAGGCAGCTTGGGACAGTGTGCAAATAAATGCATGGTGGCTGCGTTCCAGTAAGATTGTATTTGCAAAATTCTTTGGGCCGGATTTGGCCTAGAGGGTATAATTTGCCTACCCCAGCTCCAAGCTCTTTAAGGTATAGATAGCCTTATTATTGGTGTTTAAATCCCTGGTCCAAAGCACAGTGCCCTTGGTGCACCTCAGTCAGTTCCTCTTCCAGGAATTAATGTCAGTCGGTATATAGTGACAAAATTTGACAAACTGGTTACACATGGGTCATATATAGTGCTCATTTTTTATTCACTTCAAAGCTTTTTTCTATGGAGAGAAAATTTCATATTAATATGGATATATTTGAAGAAATAGATTAAATGTCTAAAAAAGATCCAATAAAATCAGAAGGAAGGAATATATTTCAGTGATTTATATCAGAAAGAAATAGAAATGAATGGCTTATCTTTCCAAGGAATAAAGTGTGAAATTAAAAATAATGTTCTTAAAGAATTTAAAATGAATATGCTAATAAAATGGCAGTATCTTTTCTTACAATTCAGATTTAATGTGACTCTCCCGCCCCCCCATCCCCACCCCCCATATCCTCTTTCTTAATTTGAAAAACTAACCCCTTACTGACTGCTGGTAGGTGATTGACATGGTACCCAGCACCCCTGCTGTCACTGATAAGCTTTACCTACCTAGTCTTTCAGCGTGTGAAGGGTGAGACAAAGTTGGCCTGCCACTAGACTCTGATCTGCTGCAGTTAAAAAACACTTCTTCTGTTTTTCTAGGTTGATTTGGAATCAAATCCACAGAACAGAAGTCCTGAATCACGTCCTGGTTGTATTTATCCCAATACCAAATTTCATCGCAAAGATAATCTCAACCCAAGACACATAAATCTTCCCCTTCCTGCTCCCCACCCGCAGTATGTAATCCCTAATCGCCACTTCCACGCCCTTCCTCAACTGCCGAGACCACCATTCCCTGTTCAGCAGCAGCACAGCTTGTTAAATCAACCGCCGAATAATTTGTCTGAACAACCAAATCCAATGCCACCCCAACCAAACCCTGTGGTCCCGCAGCAAAATCCATTGAACCAGCAGCCCCAGCCGCCTCCACCTCAACTCTCTCCCGCGTTCCAGGCCGGGCCCAGCAGTGCTTTTCTTAATAATGCCGGTTCCCATCGACCACAGTCTCCTGAGTCTGTGGTTCCTGAGCAGCAGCCCCCGCCCATGCTGCACGAAGGTCACAGTCCATTGAGAGCCATGGCGCAGCACAGCCCCATGCTGCCTTCACACCTGAGTAACTTCATGGAGGAGAGTGCCTCAGGACTGCCTCTCGGAGAAGCTTTAGGTAAGTGCTCCCTCGCTTCCCCACCACAGCCACTGCCAGGTCTGAAAATGTCAGACTGTTCCATTAAAATGACACGCATTGTCATAAAATGACAGTGTTGGAGTCAGGATTGGCTCATTTATGTAATGTCGGTAATCACAGCTAGTTGGGTGGGGTTTTTTTTTAATTAAAAAAATTTTATATTTTAAAACCAACTCTTCTAAGTATGTTATAAATTAAATTATAAATTTTCCATATAAATAGCTTTATAGTCCTTTGTTTTTTAATTTTTTTATGTTTCTCTGATTTATTTACAAAGTTTGAATACATTGTTTTTCACAAAAGATCCTTCCCATTTCCTTTACCCCACCCATCAATCAAATTGTGCAGCTCTGTGATTAACACCCTGCCCCCATATCCTCACCCCTCTTATTTCCACCCTCCCCCCCCACCTTGAATCCTTATATTCATTCTGCAATAATGGTTTTATACAGTATTTGTCCTTGTGGGACTAAGTTAGTTCTCTCAGCATAATTCACAGTTCTAAATGCTATGTCATATTAAGTATCGGGGATCCAGCCCTGATATGACGGGAGAATTCCACCAAAAGGAGGCACCAGGTTGAAATGAAGACGCGGAGAGGCTAATTGCTGATGACAAATAGCAAGTTTAATATTCTGGCAAGGGTGTGTATACACGTCTTGGGAACATCCTGCAGGGGTAATTGCATTATCTCTTATCTGTCCTATGTTGACTGGTAGATCAAAGATTCCCAGACCTCAACACAAAGACATCTTCCAGGATATCCTATGATATCTATTGGAAAACAAGAAGGTATCACATTCCTAGAATTCTGAGGGCTTTGGTCACTCCCTATTCATTAGCATACTGCTTCCTGGAGTTGTTTTCTGCAGAACAGATGAACAGAAAGGTACCATTTCACCTGGAACATGGAGGCTCCACATTAGGGAACCTTTTAGACTTTGTCTTACAGCTGCTCCTGCTTTGCATGTTAGCCAGGCCCTGACAATTAAATATCCAGGGACTCTGGTGCCACAACGATTAAACATTGGGCTGCTAACCAACAGGTTAGGGGTTCAAATCCACCATCCATTCCGTGGGAGAAAGATGGTACAGTCTGCTTTCATACATTTGCCCATCCTTGGACATCCTGAGGGGTCAGACCTGCTTTGCCCTGTAGGATCATTGTGGTGGTTGTGTGCTGTTGAGTCAGAACGAACTCAGACCCTTCAGCAAGTTTTCAGGGGCCGTAAATCCCACGGGAGGTTATTGCCTATCCTGCTCCCTCAGAGCAGCTGGTGGATTCAAACTGGGTGCCTTTGGGATTGCAGCACAGCTGCTTTACCGCCAGGCCACTGCTAAGTCAGTGGTGTCACTGAGTCAGAATCAGCTCAATGGAAGTAAGTGGATTTATCGGGCACCCAGTTGAGCACAGGTTACACCATTTTCTGGGTAAGGAAGACTCATCATCATTGCCTTAACTCTAGGCTCTAGCTTGTCTTCAGAACCAGTTTCACAAAAGTCGTTTCTGTGTCTTTGTGGACAAAGTTTTGTTTGTGTAAACTCCTGAGAAAACTAACCTGAAATTCCAAATAACCTAGAATCTGAAATTTGTCCTTTGCGATTTCACAGATCGAATGCACGGGAACGTAGCCCTGGAAACATTGCGGCAGCAGCAGGCACGGTTACAGCAGTGGACCGAGCATAGTGCTTATCTCAGTCAGGGCAGTATTCCATACCCACACCCTCACCCTCCCCATCCCCACCTCCAGCACCTGCCTCAGCCGCCCATGGGCCTCCATCCACCGCCAGTGAGGACCGACTGGAAGCTCAGCAGCAGTGCGGAGGAAGAAGCAGAAGCAACATACTCCAGGTATTTTGTTGTTGTTAGATGCTGTCGACTTCGCATAGCGAACACGTGAGCAGCAGAAGAAACCCTTGCCCTAGCCTGCGCCCTAAACTCTTCCCTGTGCTCAAGCCTTTCACTGTAGTCACAGTGTCCGTCCATCTCAGACTTTTTTGCTGATCCTTTTGCCCTGTGCCTTCTGATAATGTCCCCAAAGTATATACGTCCAAGGAGCATCCTGGTGCACTTCCTCCACGATAAGATGTGTTTGTTTTGTTGGCTGTCTGTGAGATACTCAGTACTCTCTTGTCAGCACCACCATTCCTAAGATGTCCCTTCTTTCTTGGTCTTCCTCATGCATTGCCTAACTTCCTCATGCATACTAAGCAATTAAAAATACCGTGGCTTTAAAAAAACCAAATACCATGGCTTGAGATAGGTAACCTTCTTCTTTAAAGGGACATCCCTGCTCTCTCTTTAGCACTGTAAAGAGGGCCTGGACAGCAGGTTTTGGCCAGTGCAGCAGGGGTTTTTATTGCTCGGCTGCTTCTACCATGTGTGTTGATTATGGATCCAAGCAAAATGCAGCTCAAAATGGCCTTTAAGGAATAATTCCTTCTGATTGTTGAATATAGTTCTTCAGGAACAAGTTGGATTGTTATCCCAAAGAAACTGTGTGTTGATCTTGTAACGGAGCGAGTCCCCCAAAAGACCACCGAGCCAATTCCGGATTAACAAAGTTTATTTCGAGTTTGAACCCGGGCTCCCGCGTGCTGACACAGCAGCATCCACCCGAGAGCCCCGATTGATGTCTGCCCCTCCTTTTATACCTCTGCTACTCCCCTGCCCAACCATACACGCCATGCATGATTGGCCATCCACAGTAGTTGGGGTATTTGTCCACCTTCAATTGGCTAGCCATAGCTCAGGGAAACCGTTTGGAAACCTATTTGAATCTGCTCAGTTACTTCAGATACAGGAATGCGGAAAAATCCCTTGTGCCCTTAAAAAGAAGAATTCCATTTTATGGCAGTTGATCAATCAGGTTGGGATTTACCACAGGTGGGGGTTGTTTGTTTGTTAAAAAACCACTCAAGCGGGTGGAGGGGGTTAACTGTACTTTACCAGAAACTGAGTTTCTGATAACTGGTCCTTTCAGATCTTTTAGGCACATGCTACAAAGTTCCCTTGAGTGACTCTGATGTACAGACAGTATGTTTAGAAATAAATAGCTTTTTACAAATCTAGGCAAAGACCATCTACTATGTTGTGTAAATTAATGCGGCTCCTTGCTTTTTCATCTCTTTTGTGAGGGAATCATACTATCGTTGAGAGGTATGGAAAGTTCTATGTGGGTTTTTCCCCCCAGACTTATTGATATGAAAAAGTAGTAGAATAAGTTTTACTGAAGAAAAAAAATTAAAACTTAGAATATAGACATAAATAAATAGAAATTTATTGTTGAAAACAGTGTTCCCTTCAAGTAGCTGAGAACTCTGCCTCCTTATCAGTATAGGTGCTTAATGGGTGTGCGGTCATCCTGCCTTAAAACTAGATTTTAGGATTATTGTTATGAGAATGCTGTGCCGTGTCTCTGATCTCTTCAGAATACAAGTAACCAAAGGTGTATAGGGACAAGGGCAGTTGTTTTTGCTTTTAACGCCAAAGGTAAGGAAAGAAATGATTTTTTTTTTAATTGGATACTTGCGCTTCTTCAGTGTCTTTAGTTCAACATTCATTGAGTGTTAATACTTATGTCTGAGATTAAATCAATTAATGCTCGTTTCTAATTAAGTATGATGAGTTTGCTTGTAGAAAATACATCTCATCAGCCAAGCTCTCCTCAGTGTGATGAAGCTGTCCTTTTGTTTCTCATTATATTTCATCTTCTTTGTGTAGGTTTCAAGACTTAATCAGAGAACTGTCTAATCGTGATCAAAGTGAAACACGGGAACTCACTGAAATGCCACCACCACAATCAAGACTTTTGCAATATAGACAAGTTCAGTCTCGGAGCCCCCCCGCAGCCCCATCCCCCCCATCCAACTCAGACCATAGTAGCCACTTTTGTAACTTTAATGATAACACCAGAGACATTGAAGTGGCCAACAATGCCGCAGCATTTCCTCAGCGCCTCCCGCCCCAGATTTTCAACCCACCATTCTCTTTGCAATCCGAACACCTAGTTCCTCCTCACTTGAAGTACCTGGCACACGATGGAGCATGGACTTTTGCTAACTTACAACACAGTCGTCTGATGGGGCCAGGCTTCCCCTATGGCCTACCTCCTCTGCCTCACAGGCCACCACAAAACCCTTTTGTACAAATACAGAATCATCAACATGCTATTGGTCAAGAGCCATTTCACCCATTATCATCTCGAACGGTATCGTCTTCATCGCTCCCAAGCCTAGAAGAGGTAAATTTGGGGGTTGGGAATGGTAAAGAAAAAAGTACTTACTGATTTGATAATACTAATGGACAAATCCTAGGCCATTTAAGCCTGATAAAAGTGTTTGTTTCCTGGGAATAATTTGAATTCCCACCCTCTTCTGGTGAAATTTCGATTTTGTAGTACAGTTGTACTGTTGAGGCTTTTTAGAGCTGCATACGAATGTTCTAAGAAGCGTTTGTAGCGTTGTACCAACTGAACCACCTGTGGTTCACCAAGTGTCCGTGGGCAGGAGGTGAACAGCCTCCCCCCAGGAAGACTGACAGCCTGAAAATCTGTGGAAGAGCACTGTGTGTTGAAATGGGTACTCAGTGGGTGTTACCATTCTGGAACATTTACTATCTGACTGACTCGATGAGACATTCGTTCACGAGCTCTGCCTTTCTAATTTGAGGAGATTGTTTCCAGTGTATTACATATTCATTAATTAAAATTTCTTAAAGGTGTTGGCTTTTCTTAGTGACAATGGCCTCTTCCTGGTGCCTTGTTCGCTTTCTTATTTTTGTTGTTCCATCGCATTGTGTCGGAACTAACTGATAGCTGACCTATGGTGGGTTTTCAGTGGGAGTTAATAGCATGGGAGGAGATTGCCCATCTCGTGGAGCAGCCGGTGGCCTCAAACCACGTGCCTTCTTGCAGTGCAGCTTCTTGCCACTAGGCCACCAGAGCTCCTTCTTTCTCTTAGTGCTTTGATCAATTTTGGATAGTTGATAGATAATGATGTTCTGATTCCCAGATGTTGGAATTTGCATATGTTCAACATAGAACTTAGACTCCTAAAGTAAAGTGTTCGGTCTCTATGATGAACAATTAATCTGAACAAGTAATCTGAGAATTGGACCATGTAAAGAAGAATGGGGCATCAGGATAGGAGGAAGACATCAACAGCCTGCAGTCTACACATGTTGGAACCTGACTTGCTGAAAGTAAAGAGGACTTAAAGCACTTACTGAAGAAGACCAAGACTACAGCCTTCAATATGGATTACACCTCAACATCTAGAAAAGTCTTCGTGACTGGGCCAGTAGGCAACATCATTAAAAATGGAGAAAAGATTGACGTTGTCAGTGATGTCATTTTACATGGGCCTATGATCAGCATCCATGGAAGCAGTGATCGAGAACTCAGACGTCAGTTGCATTGAGCAAATCTGCTACTAAGAACGTATTTAAATTTTTCAGAAGCAAGGATGTCTGTTTAAAGGTGCACCTGACCAAGCCAGATATTTTCAGGTGCTTTGCACACATATGAAACTGGAATAAGGAAGAATGAAGACTTGTTATCTTTGAATTGTGATGTTATTGAAGAATCTTCAGTCTACTATAGACTGCTAAAAGAATGAGCAAATCTGTCCTGGAAGAAGCCTAGCCAAGGTCACTTCTTAGGGATGAAGATGGCAAGAGTTACTCGTACATACTTCTGTGTATGTTGCCGGGAGAGGCTTGTCCTTGGAGAATGACATCATGCTTACAAAAGTAGCAATTCAGTGGAAAAGAGGAAGACCCTCAAAGCGATACAGTAACACAGTGACTTAGAAATACATCTAGGTGCAGCAGAGATTACGAGGATGAGGTAAAATTGGACTGGGTTTAGGTTTGTGATACATGGGTTCACTGTTTGGAGCCAGAGTAAAAGCTGAGAATAACAGTGAGAGGAGATTGCCTATCTTTCTGGTGAATTCAAACCCACCTTTGGATTGGCAGCACAACTCCCTACTCGCTAGGCCACAAGACCTCCCTATAATAAAAGGTAGTTGAGAGCAAAAAACAAAACCAAATCACAAATTAAGCATTTTAAATAAAGCAAATGGAATTTTTGTTTTAAAATCCATAGATGTTTCCTAAGAGCATATTTATGGACTTTTAATTATAAGAAAAAGTATTAATTCTAGGTAACAAAACTTCTAAAAGGATATTATTTGATAAATAGTATAAAAATACTGTCAATAAGATTGCAGTGGCTAAAGATAGCACGCAGAAGTGGTATGACCATTATGTATGTCTTTTTAAACCAATGACAATGCTAATTTTTACAAATCTTTTTTATGTTAGCTTTATTTAGCAATTCCCAAATAATTTCTAAAGAGACATTGTTATTGTTAGGTGTTGTTACATCAACTGTGAGTCATAGAGACTGTAATAAGATAACATGGGGACAGCCATATCTGACTTTAACTCCTCAAGAGAAAACTATCTCCATCAAGAATATTTACAAATTTGAATTGCACTTCCACCATCTTTCCATCCCTTAGTCACATGGGGCACAGAGACACTTCTGGAAGAACCGTCACTCTGGCCGCCCAAGGAGAACCCCAAGTCCAGTTCAAACTCGCATTGGTGGGTGATGGTGATACTGGAAAAACAACGTTCATGAAACATCTTCTGACTGGTGAATTCAAGAGGAAGTATGTAGCCACCTTGGGTGTGGAGGTCCATCCCCTCGTGTTCCATACCAGCAGAGGACCGATTAAATTCAATATGTGGGATACAGGTGGCCAGGAAAAATTGGGGGGACTGAGGGATGCCTATTATATCCAAGCCCAGTGTGCCATTATAATGTTTGATGTAACGTCGAGAGTTACCTACAAGAACATGCCTAACTGGCATAGAGATCTGGTTCGAGTATGTGAAAACATTCTCATTGTGTTGTGTGGCAACAAAGTGGACATTAAGGACAGGAAAGTGAAGGCAAAATACATAGTTTTCCACTGAAAGAAGAATCTTCAGTACTATGACATTTCTGCCAAAAGTAACTATAACTTTGAAAAGCCTTTCCTTGGCTTGCTAGAAAACTAATTTGATACCCTAACTTGGAGTTTGTCGCCCTGCCTGCTTTTGCCCCACCAGAAATTGTTATGGACCCAGCTTTGGCAGCACGGTGTGAGCATGATTTAGAGGTTGCGCAGACATCTGCTCTCCTGGACGAGGATGACGATCTGTGAGAGAATGAAGCTGGAGCCCAGTGTCAGAAGTCTAGTTTTATAGGCAACTGTCTTGTGGTGTCAGTGGTGCCACATGCTTGCCACTTATTATCTAGCTAAGCAGAACATGTGCTAATCTTTGGGATGCTGAAGGAGAGATGAACGGGCTTTGGAGTGAGTGTGGCAGTTAAAAAAACCCTTCATTTTTTGGACCTGCATATTTAGCTATTTTGAAAGGCAGTTTCCTTCTTGAGTTCCAAATACAAGACTGCTACAGTCAGATCACAATATTCCATGGTAAAATCTTGTTTGTTACTGTCATTGCCATTCTTTTCATTTAGAACCAGAATAAAGTTGTATTTCAAATATCTAAAAAAAAAAAAAAAGAAGAATATCTACAACACAGAACCAAATGCCATGACGTTAGACATGTCGCTACACTCCTGCATCTACTTCTGCTAATTCCTACTGCTCCAAATTTGTTGCAATAGCTACACAGATCTCACAGATCTGTGTGTAAAAATAGGGTTATGGCAAATTAACAGATTGTAGCTCAGGTTGGCAACAATATCTTTTCTGTGTCAAGCTAGCTTCTGAAGCATGCTCACAGCCCCTTCAGCCTTAGGCGTGTGTTACAAAGCTCTGTTACCCCTGTCAATTAAGACATCTCCACTCCAGTCCTTCAGCAAATTTGGGTGAAGGCCCCTAGCCCTGGCTCCATAGGGGAGCAGTCTCAGGTCAGTTCTGTGTCACATCAGGTCTCTGGTTCTCTGCTCCAGCTGCTTGTGCTCTGTTGCAGGCTGTGATCTGAATGATGTAGGGCTCTTAGGCCCCAGAGGATGTGCACTGTGTTCTCTGCTGCTGCTTCTGGATGGTAGTGAGATTCCTAAATTTTGATGCTGAACTTGCTCGTTTCAAATTTGGTGAAATAGCCAAACTATCCAATCCCCCTGTGAATAGACTTAACACGCCTTTTTTGCATCTTCCTATCTAACTGTATGACAGAGTCAAGGGCAGTGGCCTACGAAAGCCATTTTGGATAGACCCATTACACGACAGGGACTCTGTAAACAACAGGTTGAAATCTTTCCTGTCCTTCACCATCTGCATCATACTTGCGCTCATTTGTTGTAGTTCTGTCTACTAAGGATTGTCTTCTCTTTTGCCTTCTCTCTACTTTTCCAAGCATGAGGTCTTTTTCCAGGGATTCATGCCTCCTGGGAATGTGTCCAAAGTATATAAGACAATATTATCGTATTCTTGCTTCTAAGTACCACCCTGGTACAGGTCCTTCAAAACATATTTTTCCTGCAGTTCATGGGATATTGAGAACTCTTTGACAGTATCACAGTTCAAAGGCATCAGTTCTTCTTTGATCTTCATTATTCATTGTTCAGCTTTTGCATGTGTATAAAACAATTGAAAACACCATGGCTTAGGTTAGGCATTCCTTAGTCTTTAAACTGACATCCTTGCTCATCAGTGCCATAAAGATGTCCTTGACAGCAACTTTACCCAATGCAAACACATTTTTAAATCTTTTTTTATTGAGGCTACATGTGTGTAGATACAAGTAGAATTTCTTTTACTTTCATTTTTTTTTTGCTTTCTTTTTTTTTAAACAATTATTTGATTGACAATGGTGATCCTTTCTCCAGCTGTCATGATGTTGCCCATTTTTCTAGTGGTGAATTTTATGTATTGATTTTTAAAATATATTTCTGGATGTTGAAATATAATCTGTACAAGGCAGTAGTCTTTGATCTACTACAGTAAATATTTCAAGACCTCTTTGCTTTCAGCAAGCATTGTTGTATCTTCTGCATGATGTAAGTTGTTGAGTCTTCTTCCAAACCCAACCATATTCTTTTCCATATGGTCCAGCTTCTTGAATTATTTGCTCAGCAAATAGATTGACTAGGTAATGGGGAAAGGATACCATCTGACACACACTTTTCCCGATTTTAAACCATATGGTATCCCTTTGTTTTGTTCAAACAACTGCTTCATACTTTACGTGCAGTTTTCACATGGGCACTTTAGTGGTTTGCAAATGATTTATTATACATGCTGATTAAAAAGTAAAATTTTATAAGAACAGCTCTGTTTTGAACTTGTAAGGTTTAGGAAGTAATATGTTCAAATTGTTCCAGTTCTCATCATGTCTCTATAACAAAATGCAAAATCATTGCTGGTGAGTTGGTTCCCACTTAACAGCAACCCTCTATCGAGTTTTTTGGAACTAAATATTCCTAGGAAGAGAAATACCCAGCAGATTTAAACTGCTGACTTTTCTGTTAGCAATATAGCATGTTTCACACCAGGCCACCCCAGTTACAATCTTAGGTTTCTGAAATAAATTGTCAGCATAATAAAAGATGAATTGGTATTGGTATATGTATTATGAGGATCTAGGAATTTAGAACAAAGGCATACTTTACAAAGATTTGACACATGTTTGACATTATTTCAGTCTATAATGGAATGGCTTTATAATAGAGAAGTATTGTAATCTCCAGTTAAGTAGTGTTTTTATGTATAGATAATCTCCATTACTAGCTAGCTAATTATTTGAGATAAAGTCCACATAGCATAAAGTTAGCAATTTTAAAGTAGAGGATTCAGTAACTTTGAGTATATTTACTGTATGTTCAACATATCTGTTCAGCAGAAACTCAGTACTTAATTAAGCCCCACTCTAGTCCCCTTATTTGGGAGACTCTGAAATCACTAATCTGTTTCCTTTCTTTATGGAGAAATTTTATACAAAATTTTTGTGTAAATGAAACTTAAATTATGTGGCCTTTTGTGTTTGACTTCTTTTACTTTTCTCTCTTGTTGCCATTGAGTCAGTCCAGTCTGACCCCTAGTGACTCCCAAGCATGTTTCCAAGGCTGTCAGTCACATGGAGGAGACTGTCTGTCTTTCTTCTGAGGAGTGGTAGTGGTTTGGAACCCCCCAGAAAAGTGCAGTCTTTGAGTCAGCAGTGGTCTTTGCTACCAGAGGTGTCCCTTCTTTCATGCTGTTTTTACTGGGGGAAGCTGATGGCCTAGTGGTAAGGAGATGTGGTGCAATTTTAAAGGCAAGCGATCCAAATCCACCAGCTCCTTCCTGGAGGAAAATGGACATTCTCTTCCTGTGTGATTAAACAAACTTCCTCTAAAAACCCTCTGAAGGGTCAGCTATGAGTCTCTTCTATCTCGACAGTACACACAGCTCCAATAGGCCTTTAAGATATGCCTTTATGCTATTGGCATCACAAATCATATTTTTCTACATTATGTGCTCATCAGTATGTTTTATAGTTATTTTATGCAGTTATCTTTTAAGCCATATGATGTTATGTGCTTTTGAGTCACCTATGACTAGTAGGCTAGAGCCCATTGTTACTGTCCCTGTGTCACTGTATCTTGTCACGATTCCTCCTGTCTCTTTCTGACCCTCCACTTTTCCCAGCATTATGTCTTTTTCTGAGAAGTTACAACCCAAAAGGAAACTAAGAGGCTTTTATACTCACCAATGTAGTTGCTTTTACCAGAGTTTATCTTTTTGTATGTTTTTGAGGTACTTTTCACACATGTTTTAATGTCTTTTCACTTCAGCTTAAAGAACTTCCTTTAGTATTTCTTACAGGATAGATTTACTAGTGATGAGTTCTTTCAGGTTTATTTGGTTGTTTTTTTGTTTGGTTTTGTTTTTAATTTGGAAACACCATAGTTTCTGCTTCATTTTAGAACAGTAGTTTTGCCAGGTAATAGAGTTTGTGGTGGATATCAGCTGTTAATATTACTAATGACCCTTTTATGTAATGAGTTGTTTCTCTCCTGGGAATGCTTTCAGAATTCTTTTTTCTTTTCTTTCAGTAGTTTAAATGACTTTTATGTCTTGATGTGAATCTCTTTGCATTTGTTCTGCTCGGAACCTGTGCTTCTTGAAGGTGTCGATTAATGTTTTCATCACATTGGAGATGTTTTTACTCCTGTCTATTTCTTTTTATTCTCTTTTCATGTATGTTGGTTTGTTTGATGATGTTCTAGGAACTCTGAGACTCTAGTTCATGTTTTGTCTTGCTCCTCAGACTGGCTGTTCTCAGGTGATTTTTCTCTACATTTGCTACCACTCTTTTCTCCTTCCTTAGTCTGCCTGTGGAAACTCTTTAATGAATTTTTCATTTTAGTCATTGTACTTTTTAGTATCATAGTTTTCTTTTCTATATGCTTTATTACTAGAATTTCTATTTTTTTATTGATGCTGTCATTGTTTCCTTTAATTTTCCAGATATGGTTTCCTTTAGTTTTTTGACTATATATATAAAATAGTTGATTTAAAGTCATTGCCTACCTAGTCAGTCCAGTGTCTGGGCCTCCTCTAGGACAACTTGTGTTGATAGTTTTCCACTGCCCATCCCAACACCTCCTCCCAATGTG
Source organism: Elephantulus edwardii (assembly GCF_000299155.1). NCBI lineage: Eukaryota > Metazoa > Chordata > Mammalia > Macroscelidea > Macroscelididae > Elephantulus > Elephantulus edwardii. The sequence goes on along the minus strand of NW_006399798.1, from coordinate 16,082,654 downwards.
TGGGCCATTGTTTTGTTTCTTTGCATGAATTGTAATTTTTTTTGTTGATAAGATAGATAGTTTGAGTATTAAATCTCTCAAAGTTTTTGACAAATGTTTATCATCTCCCCTCCTCTACCTCTTTAACAGTGACCTCTTTAGCCCTCTGCCAACTTCTAAGTTAGGTGAGATGAGGTGAGTCTTTTGAAATGGATTTCCATGGAACCCCCAGACAGGGTAAAACACCATTACAATTTATTGAGGATGAGTTCTGATTTCTGTATTAGGAAGGCAATGGTTCTTTATAAGACTACCATTGAGTTGGGGAACAGGGGATGGAACCAGGTTAAAAATGCCACAAAGCTTAACAGGTTTGTGGGTTTTGGGGGATTTGTTTTGTTTTTAATGAGCATAACCTGATTTTCTTAAGTGCTTCCTTGATTGTGACAGAATTTTGGTTAGTTACCTGACTTCCAAGTGTCAGTTCCTGCCAGTTGGAAAAAACGTTTTTTAAAGTGCTTTTGTGGAAACACACTTCTAATAGAAGACTCTTCTATTTTTTTTTTTTTTTTATACCACTTCTAAGTTTTTGATTAGCCAGTCAGGTGAGCTTAGAATATGTGAGAGAAACTTCTGTGCCAAAGTTTTATAAAGGTTTATACATTACAAAATGCCCTGGCCCGCGGGGACATTTAACAGTGACCCTAGGAGGGGAAGAAAGAGAATGGGGGGACAGGAGGCACAAAAGGAGGAAGACAAGTTGAGAATCTCCAATCAAGTCTTCATTTTATTGAAAACATTCACAGTTTATATATAGGAACACAATGGGTAGAGAAGTACACAATGGGGGAGACTAACAAGTTGTTTCCAGTACGCTGAAAGTTAACTGGTGAACAGAAACTTAGCAGGGTGGTCCCAGTAAACAGAAACGTATCCTCCCAGGGAGGGGCAACATGTCCAAACATGTTCTTAGAGAATTACAAAATGGCTTCAGCTAGGTAGAACAAGCGGCTCGGCCCCCAGCAGATCCTCCCTTCTTTCAATAATTATTTGAAGACTGCAAAAGCGCAACAGATTACCTTTGGTGCTCTCCTGTTTGACCAGGTATGAAACCGGCACCTGTCTTAGGTTGGACACCGCACCTACTGATCTTACCCGTCATGGGCTAACCCAGCAACTATGGCAGAGCGCCTGTCTTAGGTTGAAACGGGCTGGTGTCTCTTACCCGTCTCTGGCTGCCCGGTTTATTCGCTTGTATCATCAAGGATTTTCTTTATCGGCCGGGAGGCTATGGATAGGACCTGCTGCTTGATAAAGTGTGTAAGCCTCTGAATTGCCCAGGGGTCAAAAGAAATAAGCAAAAGAAAGCCTATTGAGGACCTCCAAAAGGAGTGACTGGTCTTTGACCACGTCCCCTTAACTTTTTGGCCATAATTGATTGATTATACATTCTTTTGCTTTAAATTTTTTGTCACAATATGCACTAACCCAATTAAAAACTTAGCCGTGTGGACTTCATGTGTTGAAGCTACAGCAGAAGTAGAGATGGCAGCAATCATAGGGATAAGAGAAACAATTTCTACAATAACAAG
>NW_006399798.1:16078574-16079784 GCF_000299155.1 Elephantulus edwardii | reverse complement strand
TTTTTCATTTCAATGAACATCTACAGAGATTTTGGAATTCCATTCATTCATTGTCAGACCTTTTATAGTCATCAGAAATTAAAAATTTAAAATAAATTGTAAGTGAGAAATATAATTATTTTAATTTAGGGGATATAGTATTTCAATAATTCCTCCTTTTTTATTTAAATAATTTTTGATAGTAGAAAGAGTACATTCTATAATACCTTGTTTTTGAGGATTGTAAGGACTCAGTTTTATGACATAGTAAAATATTTACAAAAATTTTGAAAACTCTTGCTGGTATAGCTAGGAGTATTATTAGTCTAGATTATTTTAGGAATTTCTAATAAACAATGCTTTATAACATTTTTAGTTTGCTTTTTCTGATAAACAAGATACTACCACAAAACCAGAACTGATATTATTCAAATTTGGGAATGAGAGCCACATTTACTTGTCAAATATAATTTGGCAATAATTCTCTAGGACTCACCTTAAAATGTGGAACAGGTAACAGAGACAAACATCTTACACATGATTTTACAATATACTTATTAACAATTGTATATGAAGAGATAATTATAAAACTATAGAATTTTTTGTTTTGATAATATATACTGCATCAATAATTGGAAATGCATTAACTGTATAAATTACGTATGTATATATATATTATATACTTTTTGGACTATAGACTGAGGGTAAATTATTAATACTTGCTCAATAGCTTTTAATTTGGCTGGTATGCTGAAAATGATGAGCATTCAACTGTATTAAAGATCTCCAGTTGGTTGAAAAACAGCCTTTTCTCAGGAAGGTCCATCAGTAAATATTACAAAAGCATCAGAAATTGGTTGATAAACAAAAACTTTAGGAAATATAAATGAATTTTTATTTGCAAAATATAATAATCTTTTGGATAATGATGAGTAATTTGACCAAGATAATTGGCTAATGCAATTATCTATTCTGAACAGTATTGATAAAGCCAATTAACTTGTAAAGTATAATAAGGGATAATGATTTCATAAGGCCTTACATCAAAATATTGTCTTTCCTGACTGTGCTATTAATTGAGATACAGCCAGTGGGCAAGTCCGCAAAACCTCTTTAGGTGAATGGGATAAATGAATTCATCTTAAAAGAGCATTCTGTCAGAATACAGCAGTAGGCGTCCTTTTAGCATCTAAAATACACAGCAATAACTTTCTGCTATGATTTATACAAG
>NW_006399798.1:16074718-16075249 GCF_000299155.1 Elephantulus edwardii | reverse complement strand
TCCTGAACTTCTTTCAAAGCCCAATGAGCCTCCATAGTTAATGCTTCCCTAGAATTAGGATCATTATTTCCAATTGGAATATTAAACAATGGTTAGAAGTCCTGCTCAGTCAGTTCCAAAACATGGATTAATTTAATTAATATTTTGATATAGAACAGACAGCATGAAAAACAGGGGGCCAATGGCTCCCATGACGAAGGCCCCAAGCCATTACTCTCTGAGTATCCCCCAAGAATAACAAGGGAGGTAAACAAAGTAAAATCATAAGGAAGTACAAAACAAAAGTAAAGGATAATGGTGAACTCTTTCACAGATAAGGACAATTTCCTCTTTATTCTAATCTCAGTAGGGAGGGATTCAGTTGATACAAACCAAGAACAATGTTGACTCTTAGGGAATGCCCTAGTGGCACAAGGTGACCTTCACTTTACATTACGCCTCCCTCATTTCAAGCAAAACTACTTTCATTTTAACTCTTAAAAACAAAAAATGCACAAAACTTACTACCAGTTATTCTGCTTATCCCCTTGA
>NW_006399798.1:16063731-16074618 GCF_000299155.1 Elephantulus edwardii | reverse complement strand
CCACCCCACCCCCCACCCTGCAGAGGGAGTGTTGCTTCCTGAGCTGGAGTTCACCCTGAGGCATCAAGGCAATTCCCAGGGACTTACCGAATTCTTGTATTTGTGAACTCCTCCCTCTGGAGCCATGCAGAAGGTTTTCAATAGAGAAATGTATTTTATGCTTTTCTTTTAGAAACAATAAATACGTTACTGTGCTCAGTGTGTTCCTGAATGACGTCAACTACTTTTAATGGTATATTTTGCTCCAACTGAATTGATTCCATTATTTCTGATTTTTAAATGGCATTTGTATTTTCACCTTCATTCATTCTTTTTACCCTGTTAATTATAACGCTAATAGCACTCCTTCAGTATTGCTATGAAGATAGGTCCTTTTAAGGGCTGCTTAGAAATTATCTGTGTGATAGTGTGTGAGTTTTCATTATGCTGGTCCCAGGTACTTAACCATATCTGAAAATAAAGCTCTAATACCTTTATATCATTAAAAAAAAAAGAGAGTGGCCTCATCTGCACTGAATTTTCTCTATGATTTACTTCCTGATAATTCTTAATAAAGATACAGAGAATCTTGGCTAGGGGTCCTCAGTCAAGAACTGCTGGCCCCCTGTTCTAAGCTCTGTGCCCCATTTCATTCCTGGCTGTTTGTCCCATTATTAATAACTATAAAATTATTCCATTCTTTGGGACCCTCTGTTTGCAACACATAATAATAGTAATATCAATATCTTCATCAGATCTTCCATAAAGCTAAAATAGCACATAATTTGCTTTCTAGTACTGATTTATAAAGATATGATTCAGTATTGAATTTGTTAATATTCCAATATTCTATTTCTTCCATAATTAGAAACATCTGTAAAAACATTAGGACCTTTATGATATATATATAGGTAAAGGCAAAAAGATATGTTTCTGAAGAATTGAAAAGAGTCTATTAGAAGGAAAGTGATCATTAAACAGTGTAGCTTTGACTTAACACAACTAGGTTCAACACAGGCAAGCATTAATTAAGGGGCTATAGTGGAGAGTTTTTATTTTTACTCCTACAGGTTTTCATTTAAAGTAGAGCAACTAACACAGACACACACAACTCACATAGACTTGTAGTGCCGGCCACTGGCATGTGTATTTTACAATACTGGCTGAAACATATGGAAATTTCTACCTAAGCATGTAGATACCGGAGAGAATGCATGGATATATGAAGGTGATAAGAGGATGCCAAGAGCTGATTTTTCAAAGATCTCTTGAGACAAAAAGTCTCTTTTAGCACCATGAGATGTTTGAAACACCCTCTCCTAGCATTTCCTCGCCTATGAGATTTGAAATTCATACAGATAATAACTTTATATCTGTCTCTACTAAGTCTTGTTTGTTTTTTTTTTACTGAAACCTTTAAACTGTACGAGCTCATCAGTGTTATAACTTTGAACGCAAGACAAAAAGACAACAAAACAAAAACGGCAGACAAAAGAAAAAACAACACGAACATTGAGGCCTCTTATAACATCTTTCTCATTATTCTCAACTGTTCTTCATATTTCTGTTAACACGGTTTTCTTCTTATTCTTACCCATATTTTAGACCCTTCTGAGTTAATAACAAAGTTAATTAATAACAAAGGAGAATTCCAAAGGGAGTTGCAGGTTCTATATCAGCCTTTCTACTAAAAGGGCAAGACTATAGAATTGAGCATCGGACAAAGCAGGGATAGATATAAAAGCTCCAAATTATTTTAATAAATTTCTTTCCCATAAATTAGCACTAATGTATAGCACATAAAATTGCATTTGAGCCTTTTAGTCATCAGGTTCTGCACAATCATAAATATTCTTAGACCTTTGAACATTGAGAGAGGTTCCTAATTCAGCAAGAGTTAATGTTAATTTTTTGCAAAGGCCAATTATGAAATTAATTATTTTTTACTAATAACAGACACGATAGCTTTTATATCCACAAGACCTGTAAAAGAAATTTGATTAACAGAAAAAGAGAGGATTTTTGATCATTAATGACGGTTTTTCCAAAACAGGTATTTCTCAGTACTTCCAAATCCTCTTCCTTTTGATCTATTAATAGTAGGAAATGCATGATAAGGGAGAAGCAAAAGTTGAGCAATTATTTAACTGGTTTGTAGGAAAAGGAACAATATTTTTATTACTTCTAATGAAGAATTTAAGATACTAAAGAGCTGAACAGAGGATTGCAAAAGCGGGTCGGAATGACAAGGCAAAATATTACAATGAAATGTGCGAGGAGCTAGAGTTGGAAAATCAAAAGGGCCGAACTCGTTCAGCATTTCTTAAGCTAAAGGAACTGAAGAACAAATTCAAACCTAGAGTTGCTACAGTCAAGGATGCCTTAGGCAGAACACCAAACGATCCAGGAAGTATTAAAAGAAGATGGAAGGAATATACTGAGTCATTGTATCAAAAGGAATTGGCAGATACAGAAGAATTCAATGAAATAACTTATGAACAAGAGCCTATGGTGATGAAGGAAGAAGTTCAAGAACAGCTAAGATTTTGTTAATGAAATTTTAGTAAGAAAAAGTAGTGACGGGAATTTTCACAGGGCCAAAACAATGGTAATAGTCATTTAAACAATCCCCTACCCTATGCCATTGCTTAGAATCAATAGTTACTTCTTGCAGAAACCATGGGCAAATATCTTCTAAAAACAAGAAAAATTTCTTTAAATCTTTTTTAGTTACCCTTATACCTCGTGCCTTGAGGGAATCCCTGATCCCCTTTTATGAACAATTCATGTTCACTTAATCCCTGTCCCATAATTTCACTGCACTTACCTCCTCTCGTGCCTCTCTCACAGGGCAGGTAATCCCGTGGCGGCAGCTCCATGCCTGTCTCACAGGGCGAATAGTCCTGCGGTTGGCAACAATGCGAGTCTTCACTTGTGGTCCCCGACTCACAGTGACTCAATGGGTGGACCGGCCGGTCACTTCTAGCAGGCAGCGTTCATCGTTCTTCCCCATTCCTGGGCCCCACATTGGGCACCAATTATGCCCCGGCCCACGGGGACATTCAACGGTGACCCTAGGAGGGAAAGAAAGAGAATGGGGGGACAGGAGGCACAAAAGGAGGAAGACAAGTCAAGAATCTCCGATCAAGTCTTCATTTTCTTGAAAGCATTCACAGTTTATATATAGGAACACAATGGGGGGAGGAGAAGTACACAATGGGGGAGACTAACATGTTGTTTCCAGTAAGCTGAAAGTTATCTGGTGATCAGAAACTTAGCAGGGTGGTCCCAGTAAACAGAAACGTATCCTCCCAGGGAGGGGCAACATGTCCAAACATGTTCTTAGAGAATTACAAAATGGCTTCAGAGAATTACAAAATGGCTTCAGCTAGGTAGAACAAGCGGCTCGGCCCCCAGCAACAAAATAATAATTAATAATGAATAATGTAATCAATTATCCATTTTAAAAATTGATATTTCAATTCTTTATACCCTGATAGTATTAATAATGTGGTATTGTTCTTCAGTTATGCATATATGAGTAAATCACATCAGTCACTGGGTTCTTAAAATGAAATTACTTCTACAGAGACACTCGTTCACCTTTGTATTGATGCATGAGATTCACAAATGATGATGAACTTGCAACACTGAAAAAATACTTTGACAAGGAAAATATTTTCCCCACTTTGCTAGTTTTGAAGTTTTCATTGCATGAGAATAACTTTTGTCTTTTACATTGTACAGAATAATTCTGCATGAATCAATAGTAACAATATAGCAGAATGCTTTATTTTCTTCCCCACTGTGAATTCTTTTATTTCTAGAAACTTTGGCAGATTAATCTTATGTGAGATGAAAACACCTAGATGTTAGTGTAACAGTTAATTTGATTAGAGATGGTTTTTATATTACGTTTCACTGGTTTTTTCCATTTTCATAATAAATGTGGATTTTTATCTGTTGGGTTTTTTGGTTCTTTTTACAAATGTACTACATCGACAGAATGACAAATGTAGATGTTAGGAAATTATTTAGAATTTCACCATACAATGGTTGCTTTTACAACATTTAGCCTTTTTTACACTTTTGTATGTAGAAGGGAACTTTGTAATTGGTTTATGGAGGCATTAACTTGTTGGGGAAAACTTGAAGCACTATTTTTTCCAGTTGTGGTACCTAGCTACAGCATCCCAACAGACCTTTTTCCCCTGCTCCCTGGTCAGTCAAGGATTAATGGATTCTTGGTTAAAATGCATTAATATTTTTGCTACTTTCAGGTTTTCTAATGTTTTCATTTGAATGATTAAGACTTAAATCAATAACAACAAAAATAAATTTTATATATGTATTTTTTTAAAAGGTGAACACTATGCATTTCTGAGAAATGTATTTCATTGCAGTTCTTTTTTTGGTAGCAATGGTGATACTTCAGGGAAAATACAAATAGCTATGGAACAAAAGAAACGAATCCTGTGAACTATTTTATTTCCTACTCAAACATTTTTTCTTGTAGTAAGAGGTGCTCTGTTCTGTAATTGACAAGCTGATTGTAAATTCAAGAAGCGTAAATGAGAACCAGCCAGATTCAGGGTAGCTCAGATTGCCAAGGGAAGGGGATCCAATGTTTCTTAGATGTAGTGCATCTTCTCTTACCTCATATATGTTTGTAGCACAGTAATATTGCTTGGTGGGAATTCACAAACTGTAAGCACCTTTGCCTTTGGGATGGTTTCAATGATATTTTTCTTTAACAAGGCCTAAATTCGTTTAATCTACTTTCCTACAAAATGAACTTTCATTTCTGTATGCTTCTCTTGCTGCAAAAAAGGGAACAAACCCTAGATAAAATATATCATAATTTTGCAAACTAGAAGAATGTTTGCTTCTTTCTGTTTGAATCTTTAATGAACGTAATTTGAAATGTTAAAAGTTTTTGAAAAAGAATGCATTTCGAGTTTTAAATGTTCATTTTAAATAATACTGGGACAACATTGTTGTTATCCAGACAAAAAGTTGATGTTAGCTTGGACTGTGCAGCAGTAGAAACACTCAGAAGTAAATAAGTTTGAGAGCTTTGTGGGTGGAACCTACAGGAATTCCTGATGGATTGATGATTATATGTGACTTGTGACGGAAGGATAGAAAGTAAGAATACCACCTGGGTGGTAGGCGTGAGCAACTGCCGGGGTGGTGTTGCCATTTACAGATAATGATGGCTGGGTAAAACAGCACATTTGCAGAGACTGAGGCATCAGTATTTTATTTTGCAAAGTTTGAAGTTGAACTGGAGCCTGGATCTTAGGGGAAATGTCAGGTTTGGAGAGACATATTAGTTCATAGATGGCATTTCAAACCATGCACTAAATGCAATTGTTTAGAGAGGTAAGTCAGCCTTGGCAAAATATATATGTGTGTGTGTGTGTGTGTGTGTGTGTGTGTGTGTGTGTGTGTGTGTGTTGTATTTACCATTATGGTTCAAAACTGTTTTATGGACAAAACTAGGGGGAGGGGGGAAATAGAAAGTACCAGAGACATAAGAACAGATGACGTGGCTAACAATTTTTTTTCTGAACAATTTTAACAGAGAAGATAGGACATTGGATCAGAATTTGTTCCGGGGTCTTGTACAGTTTTTACAAGAGCCTGGGGCTGATTGGCCCCAAGGGCCGTGAGAAGTCCCCCAAAGTCTCTAATACGCTTCTGTGCAAAGTTTAGCACATGTTTGGAGGTCCCTGACTTCTTTCATAGGGCCTCGCTGTCCTTAAGGATGTGGAAAGGTGGCTGCTCCCGCATCTCTGCGGGCAGAGGTCTGGTCCTTCGCTGGTAGAAGGGCAGACCCCTCCCTCCCCGCAATGTGGAGAGGGGTAGAACCTCATACAGCTGGGGTATTGGCAGGTGGAGGGGGTCACTCCACAGCAGGAAGTCCCTGCCCAGGGGACCTCTCCTGTGGATGTCCAGTTCCTAGAAGGGGTCTCTCTGTGGTCCCGGATGGGGTCTCAGTAGAAGGGATGGGGAAACGCTCTCCGTTCAGAATGGGGCTGATGTCCATGAAAGGTGTCCTCATGCAAGTCCATTCCAGGCTGCTGAGGCTGTTAATGGGATGCAGGCCGGCTACCCCCATGGTCATGGGGATGGAGGCCAGGGTCCTCGGGTGGACATTGGCCGAGGAGGCGGATGGCCGTGGCTCAGAGGCCTGGTGGACTTGTGGGGCCTTAGGGGGCAGTTCATGGTCCTCCTTGTGCTCCTCCTTCACCTTGACCTCGACACTTTTTTTGGGGTTCCCATAATCCTCCTTGCTCTTATGCAGCTCTGCCTTGCGGCTAAAGGTGCAGTTGGGCCTGGTGCCCTCCACTGCCGGAGTCGAGTGTAGGTGGACGGCCCACGGGTCTGCTGCTTGGCCTCTTCAGCCCCGGCGCTCCCCTCGTGGCCATGCTTGGCAAAATCTGGAAGCATTTCCATAGAGGTGAAGGGCTAGCAAAGAAACAGGAGACAGAAATGTCTGATAAGAAATATGGAAACATAAGGTTATTGAGATGTGTCTTAGCTTTCTTTGAAAAAGAAAGTGATCCAGTACATCTGATGCAGATTAGAGGTCAGGCCAATCAGAATTTTGTAATAATCAGTGACTATTTGTCACCTTGATGAGAATGATTTAGGCAGATTAGGAAGAATTTTTTTTGTATGACAAGTGACATGATCTAATTGAGAAGAATATTGATGATTTAGGAGAGAAAGAAAATGATTGCAAAAGTAAAACAAAACCCTGAAAAGGTAGGAGAATTAGAACTCAAAATCACTTTGTTAGAAATGATTTGAGGAGGTAGAACTTGCATGTTTGAAAATAACTTTATTCTCCCCTCACATATGGCTCACATTTGTTGTTTGGGAATAGAATTTAAGTTGGAAGTAATTTTCTGTCTGAAAAAATAAAATGTCTTCTCATATCAAGTGTTTGCACTGAGAGGTCTGGGGTCATTCCTGAGTTCTTCCCCCCTGGACTCCTTTCAGTCTCCCTCCTCCTTTCTCTTCCTTACACTCATTTTTGGCTTGTTTTGTAAGTTTGTAATATGCCCAAATACGGGTTTGGTTTTTCTCTGTTTATTGTCGTGGTTTCTGGTACCACCTTCCAGTCTAAATTCTGGATCTGCTGTGTCTAATAAAGTAACCCATAGGTACATCTGATGCAAGTTGCACTACATATGATACAGAGGTGGATATTTAAATTTACATTGTTTTGTGTGCTGTTGAGTCAGAACCAACTCATAGCTGACTCTTCAGCAGGTTTTCAAAGACTGTAAATTGCAGGAGATTGCCAATGTCTTTGTTGCATGAAGCAGTTAATGGATTTGAACCCCATGCCTTATGGTTGGCAGCGCAAGTTCTTACCACAAAGCAACGTTGTTAGGTGCCATTGAGTTGAGTACAACTCATAGGGACCCTATGAACAACAGATCTTGGTCCTGTTCTATCCTGTGCCATCCTAACACCATCTCTGTTACACTGGAGCCCATTGCTGCAGTCACCATGTCAGTCCGTCCATCTCGTTGAGAGGCTCTTCCCTTTCTCTGACCTTCCACTTTTCCAAGCATGATATCCCTTTCTAAAGAATAGCCTCTCCTGGTCATATGTCCAAAATACAGGAGACAAAGCTTTTCCATTCTTGCCTCCAAGGAGCTTGCTGAGCACACTTTTCTCAAGACATACCTGTTTGTTCTTTTGACAGTGCATAGGAAATTCAGTACTCTAACACCAGAGCTCAAAGGCCATGATCATCCTTCTGTCATCCTTATTCATTGTCCAGCTCTCAGATACATAGCAAGTGATTAAAAAGACCATGGCCTGAATCAGGCTCAGTTCATCAACCAACTAGCCACATTTCACGTGTTCAGTATCTGTATGTCGTAGGTGGAGGAGTCACGGCTGTCCGTCTCTGTTATCACTACAGAGTCTTTTGGGTTGCTACTCAGGAGAGACTCATTTTCCAACCTTTTTTTTTTTGTAATTTCCTTTTTAGATGTTAGACTTCTTGAATTCTCCAAATCTCTTTTCCTCTCGTATTTTTCTATCTTTGTATTATGCAGGGAAATGTCCTTGATTTTCTCTTCTTACCATTTCTTTGGATTCCATTGCATTTGGACTCTCATTTATTTATTAGTTGTTGCACATTTCTCCCCCCTCTTCCCTCAGCCCGCCCTGCTATGCACCACTTGTTCCAGGTTGCTCTCATACCTATAACGCCTAATCATACATTCCCTTGGGGCAGTTCTTCTCCTCATCTGGTCTAATGCAGTGTTCATTATCTGACCACTCTCCCCCTTCTCTCCCTGGACTCGTGTTTCTAAGGTTCAAAAGTTCTTTGTTTTCGCCTTTTTCATAGCATCTTGTTATTCTTTCATGAATGCTGTGTCTTTTTTTTTTTTTTTTTTTTAGGATACCAATTAGAAGGCTTCTCATTTAGTTTTATTTTAGATTTTCAGTAAGACCGAAAACAGTACTTTAAAAAACATTTCTTTCTTTCTGGGCCTCCCTTTCCCCCTGTTCATCTTTTTGTGGCTGTCCCTTACAGTGGAGACTTCCCTTAAATGTACCTTTGACTGTCACTGAACCACTTCCTTGAAAGCAACCTGGAAGGTGTCTGTATGTGGCAGGATTCCTGGACTAGCAGGCTCCACCCTAGCTTGGTGGGTGGAGAACCAGCCTTTCCTCTGGGGACCTCTTAAATCTTAAGTCTCTGTGGAGCTAGTCCATTTTCGTAAATTTCTGGCCATTTCTTTTTTGTCAGTGGTGTTGGCATCTGCCCATCTGTATTTCACTGTGATAGCAGGGGAGAAGTGGAGAGTGAGGCCAGCCATTCCCTGTACAGATCTGTACGTCATCCTTTTGATTGTGTCCCTTCTACCTCCTTGGATGATTCAGTTTGGCCAGCCCACTCATTTGGAGTTGTGGAGGACCATTCACTTCTCATCTTGGAAGTAGCTGTGTAATTTCATCCTTATTCCACAGATAATTTCTTCATCTTCTTCCAGTGTCTTCCCAGAATGCTCTCTATTGACGACCAGTCATCTGATGACGGTTACATAGCTTTTACAAGTCTCTTGTTGTCATTGCAACATTTCAGGCAAAGTGTCACTTTTAAATGGGAATCCTGCCTTTTTAAAAAATAATGTTGTATAATTAGTCTTATTAATTCAGTGACATTACTGTTCAGATTATAGTTTATTCACCACACACAGGCTTGTTAATATTGATTGTTTTTAAACCTGTAGTGATATTCTTCTCTTTTCTCCTTCCTGTTTCTTTCTGGGCAACTCTGTACCTCTCTACCAAGCTGTAGTTCATTGCTTTAAACATAAGTAATATTTAAGCTATATGGGTAGTTTATTTGAAAGAAGTTAATAGAATCTAAGTCTGTTCTAAAGATAGAACTTTCTTCTTCAAGTCTTAGAAATTAAATTTTTTTAAAAGATATGGCATGTGTTCAACATTTTGATTCTCATATCAAATATTTATTAAGAACTCTTATGTGTTGAACACAGCATTCTGGGGAAACATAAGTGAGTGAGAGCCAATTTTGGACCTCAGAATCTTTGCACATCCTTGGCATTTCTTTTTTAGGTCAATGTCACACTACCTGCCCTTGGATTATACAATTTCAGGCCTGGTACCTTTTTTTTTTTTTAAATCAAGGAGAAAATGAAAGCATCTTTTAAAAAAAGTGATGATGATGATAATAATAATATTGATTTTACTGATGTATCAGCAACTATCACATTTTGCAAGAGTTTAATTGAAGGGGATGTAAAACAGTGGGATTTGGTGATCTTTTAGATCATCAAACTAGTATAAAAAATTTTAAGCACCTCAGTGGCTCAGAAGTAAGTATTGTTTGACTCAAAGGGTAAAAACTGACAGTGTGGCTTTGCTTTGTCTCACTTCATGGTTTTCAGAAAATTGAGTTTGTTTCGTTTGAGTGCTAGATGTGTCTTCTGTTGTTCCTCATAGCACAGCTTCCCTGTGTGAAACCTGCCTCTCTTAAGCCTTTTAGGTTACAGGCCTGGCTCTATAGGCCGTGAGATTTTTTTATATTCTCATTTGAATAAATTCTAAAATAAGATGCCACTATGCAATAGAAGACTTCTGATGACATGGGAAAATGTCTGAGATACTTTAATGAAGAAATTACCAAACCAGTTATGATATAATCTCATTTTAAGTAAATATGTCAGTTTCTTGCTCAGTCATTACAGTAATGGGTTGGTATTTGGCAGGCCCCAGAGATTAGGAGTTGAGAGATTCGCCCTTTTTCTTTTGGATTGTTGTTATAAATCAGATATTATCATAAACTTGTGTTTTCAGTTCATTGTAATCATTTACTATTTGATGCATCATTTTATCCTTGGCCAGTGGGGAGTCCCTTCATGTTGGGACATGTTTTCCTTTGACAGAACCCAGTAATATTTCCCAGCTTCCTTGTTTGCAGGCCTGACAAGATAGACCTACTTCATTTTGCACTTATTCTTCAGACCAGGAATCAGTTATTTGAGATTCCATAGTAGAAAACACTATCTGGTACAAGAATACTCATTGCCACTGGGTTATCACAACCTCTTCACAAAACAGAGTGGGAAAATACTATTTTTCTGAAAAAGAGAAAAATAAACCATGCATTCATATTGATATTTCCAAATTGATTTCTTAAGTACTTTTTTCCTTTGTAATAAAATTAGTTCCTAATGAGTGTATTTCTACATTTTCTTTATCATATGTAGATACATATATATGTAGATGTGTACATGATTGTTTAATAATGGTTTGTTGTTGTTGTTGTTATGTGCCGTCAAGTTGCCTGCGACTCATAGCGACCCTATGTACAACAGCCCTAAACTCCGCTCTGTCCTGTGCCAA
>NW_006399798.1:16029615-16061851 GCF_000299155.1 Elephantulus edwardii | reverse complement strand
TTCTGAAATTCAGGTGGGATAGACTCAAGGTCATATTTTGGTTGCCTCAGATTTGGTTTAATTTTCCTCAACTTTAGCTTGAATTTGCATATGAGTAGTTGGTGGTCTGTGGTACCATTATTAATAATTAACAATAATATTATAAGGTACAGTTTAAGAAAGATCTTTGAGGTGTGTATCCTGTACTGAGGCTATTTCCCATAGATACATAGTTAATAGTGGATTGTTAAAGGGCTTTTTTATTCATTGTTGCACATTTTCTCCCCCACCCCTAGCCCACCCTACAGTGTGCTCCTTGTTCTAGATTGTTCTCATGTTGTTGTTGTTGTTAAGTGCCCTTGAGTCACAGGTGACTCATAGCGACCCTATGAACGAAAGTCCTAGACACCTCCTGTATAACTTCCTTCTTTTCTCCAGGTTCATAGGGTTTCTTGAGGCAAGCTATTGTGGAAGTGGATGCCACTCCTGCTTCCAAGCTTGTTTTAATGGGGGAGCTCCACCAAACACTGTCCACCATGGGTAACCGTTATTGCATTTGACACATCGAGTGTCACCATGTTCAGCTTCACAGCAAACACGAGTTACCTCTGTACAACAAGTGGACAAACCAGGGCTATACGACCTAGAAGAATGTTTCACCAAAAACAAAGGCAGGCCTGAGGGTTGTGGAGTAGTCACCCACCTTTGGCTCGGGAACCCCAGATTACATGGGTTGATACTGTATCTAGGGCAACGGAAATGGATGTGTCAGAATTAGTGAGACTGGTTTAGGCAAAGGTTCAGAGTTGCTGTACATAGGGTTGCTGTAGGTTGTAGGAGACTCAATGGCACATCACAACAACAACGTACTATATTGGGGGTTGTTGTTTTCATTTAAGCCTCTTGTTTAGTGTCAACAAGACCATGAGGAGGGCCTTTGTATTTAAAATTTGTTATTATATTTTGGAGGAAAATTCTTGTAAGTGGGGCAGCACTCTTCTGTAAATATGCTATACTGAGGTAACCTGGGGTTGCTGAGATGCTGAACCTTGTGCCATTGGAGTTTCAAATGGCATAACAATTACCCATGGTGGACAGTGTTTGGTGGAGCTCTCAGTGTAATACAAGTTTGGAAGCGGGAATGGCATCACTTGCTAAACAACATGCCTGTGGAACTCTATGCTCTTTGATAAATGTCAGAAGTTATAGAAAGGCTTCAGGCCTTTTGTTCATAGGGTTTCTATGAGGCCTGCTCAACTCGGTGACAGTCAACAACACCACATTACTGATAACACGCCTCTGGAAACTCTATGAACTTTGATAAATGACAACAGTTACAGAGAGGCTTCAGGCCTTTTTTTCATAAGGTCTGTTATGAGTTGTGAACGACTCAGTGGTTCAACGATTCAAGGGCAATCAGCAATAACAACAACATATTTACTATGTTTGAAAATGTACATACATAGTTTCCTATATTTTAAATGAAACAATAAGGTAAAGAAGAATTCTGTTTCCCTTTTTGCAAGTTGAATGCAACATGCTGTTTGGTTTGCTTATTGGTAAAGAATTGTGCTGCCAACACAAAGGTACACAGTTTGAATCCAGCAGCTGCTCCAAAGGAGAAGGCAGGGCAATCTCCTCCTGTGTGATTCATTGGCTCTGAAAACCTGCTGGAGGGTCAACTTGGGTCAGTTCGGACTCGAACCATGCACAACAACAACATACAAAGAAAGTTCAGTCATAGTAGAGACACAGGCAGCATTAATTTTAATAGCCTTTTCAGATAATTACAGGTATTTTTTCTATGACACCCAAACTAGGTAATTGGTAGTTTCCAAAAGATTGGTTGCAATACACAATTGGAAACCATATCAGTGACTTTTTTTGTATTATTTCATTACAACCCATTAAATTTGTCTTACATTTTGAATGACTCTTTACCAGTCCATGATTTTGTAACATATGTGGATTTTTGAAAAATATTAATTCACTGACATTGGCAGCTCATGAACTACTGACAAATTTCACTATACAATATTTTTAAAAATCACATGCATGTCACCACCAATCACATCATAACCATCTTTTAGGTATTGGGAATCTGTCATGCTTACTGTGTATACAAGTTTTCCAGTATTTTGAGTTTTGCCCAATTGTTTGAATTTTCTCATTGGCAATAAATACTGTCAGTTGCTGTTCTTGATGTGACAGGCTCACTTTGTACTTCTCTAAGAAAATGCCTACCAGCTACCCAAAGCTGAATAACCGTGTTTTGTCTGTCACTTTTTTTTTAAAGTAACAGTTGTATTCTGTTGGAAGTGGGGAAACCCAGCTAGTTCAGACTGCAATTGAAGTAACCACATAGGTGCTTTTTCTGTCAAGAAAGACATCATTCTCATACTTCAGTTTGTGGCAGAAGTGCATTAAATGTGTCTGCCTTTCAGCTCCCAGAACATTTAAGATGCGTACTTATGGGCTGTGATTTCATAAAATGTAGTGAAATTTGCTGCTTTTTCAGAAGGATTCCTCCACAAAGCTGATACCCTCCCTCAGGGGCATGGTGATGGAGAATCTGTGAATAGCCGTGTAGCCTGATGCACCACCTTCATTTGTACTAAGGGATCAGCGGCTCTTCTAGCGGGACTCTTGCACTGTCAGTGTAAATGTTCACACAGTAGGAAGGGCCTTAGTACCTTAAGAACAGAACTGCCTTCTTTTCAGTTAGTAGTCTGATAGAGCATTTAAATTCTCAGGGATTTTTAATATATGGCATGTATATGCATATGAATATGCATGTCAGCCTCTCAGGTTTTTAAAGTTATCAATATTTATGCAAACTATCAATATGTAAATGAATAATTAAAAGAATAAAATATAATAAATACATAATTTGTTAATATAAATAATGTTTTTATGAAAATTACTTCCTTTTTGAAAACAAGAATATTGAGTGAGGAGATGTCTATATACTACTGTAATGACCCTATACTAAATGACCCTGTGCTCCTTTTTGACCATACAGGACTCTGAAAGTACATTATTAGGGATATCCTTGGGTATTTAAGGAACTACAAGTCAGTGAGAAAAAGATAGACAGTCCCATATATAAATTAGCTCTGGTGGCCTGGTGGTAAGAAGATCTGCTGCACTCGTTAAGGCACACAGTTCATATCCACCCGGTGCTCTGTGGAAGAAGGATGAGCAGTCTCCTCTCGTGGGATTTACTGCCTCTGAAAACCTGCTGGAAGATCCACTACGGGCCAGTTCCAACTTGACAGCACACAAGAATAACAAAGAATGAATAGGAACAAAGAAATCACAGAAAGAGAAACCCAGATACCTCTTATAACAAAATTCTAATTAAAAAAAAATAGCTCAGCCTCCCTCATAGAGAAATGTGTTATAAGATAAATTCCTGTTCTGCACCAGCAGGCTGGGACAAATACACAGGTCAGGTAGCGCCAGGAGTGGGTGATAAGGAAGATGAAGGATGACAGGAGCGTTCACACATCTGAGATGAGAGCAGATGTGGCGGCAGCCACCTTGGAGAGCAAACTCACATCAAGATTGGAGATGCCCACCACCCAGAAATCCCTCCACCAGACACAAACCCTGGAGAAATCCCAAGGACACTTATGCAAGAGTGCTTACTGCAGCAGTGTTCACAATACAGAAACAGAGAAAAACTAAGTGTTCTCAGCAGGCAGATGGAAAAATTAATACATTCATTGAATGGAATGCAGTTAACACGGCACTTCAGAATTAGCATGCAGATATCTCCAAAATACAGTGTTCAGTGAGGGTTAAAATAGTCAAGTTGCAAAATGATGTAATTTATGGCATTTCTGTATAAAAACATGCTAAAGTAATATTTTTTTTTGTGGATACATTATAGTCAAAGTATAAGAAGTACATGAATTTGTATATTCGACTGTCAAGATAGTAGTTTCCTTTAGGGATGTGTGTACAGGGCATTCGCTGTAGCTGTAATGCTTTTGTTAAAAACAAACCCAAAGCTTTGGGGAAACTATAAAAGAATAATGGGATTTGTTACTACTGGAGATGGGACTTTCAGCTTCCTGTTTGTTTTTGTTTGCATGTAATAAACATTTCTCTATTTTAAAAAGTGTGCATCATCTGTAAGTGGTGAGAACAAGAGTAATTTTTTTTCTTTTTCTTACAGCAGTGTATATAGTTTTTTGTAACAAGCATGTTATTTTCATTTTTAAAAGGTAAGAAAGTTGTCTGGTGGTAGAGGCAAGGTGGCCAGTATATGAAATGCAGGGGGATTTACAGGAATTCTTAGCAGTGGTCCAAGATGAGAAGCAGAGGTGCTGAGAAGTGGTGGAATTCAGGGTCAGCGTGCCACGTTCCACTCCCAGCAAGGAAGTGACATTTTGAAACATCACCAGTCTCATTCTAAGAACCATTAAGCCAGATCGCTGCAAAGTCAGTTTTTCTGAACACATCAGAAAGCTGTGGATGCAAAGAAGCCTAACTGAACTAAACTTGAGAAACTAATGAGATCTTCAGAGGAGGGGAAAAAAATTCATAGCTTCTCTCCAGCCTGGCAGAGCAGTAAGAGGAGGAAGATTTGCCCTTTTCAAGACTGGACTAGCAAGACAGATTAAAATTCTGTTAAAATTCTGAGGTGCTGAGTTAGGTGCAAAACTAAACCCTTCCTCATGCTCTTTCCTGAAAGTTTTCATGAATGCCCAGAGGTAGGACACCAAAGCTGGAGTGCAGGCAGGACTGTTAAGAGAGGTCACTGTCCTCAAGTGTGACAGTCTCTCTGAAGAGTGGGAGAGCAGTGGACTCACGGAGAGCAGGGATGAGTGCGGAGAGAAAGCGGCCCAAAGCGCTGTCATCTTCTAACTGCAGAGAGAGGGGAGTGGAATAGAAAAACAATCACAATAGAAAAATTAAAATGGCTGTGATATAGCTAAATATCAGTGGAAGGTCAGAAAGGAAAACAGACATAAAACAGCATCGATAAACAGCCGCTCGTTTTCCTGTGCTTTGTCTTTGGCATGCATTTCCCCATCCTTTTGCTTTTGACCATACCTGTATCCGTATAATTAAAGTGTGTTTCTTGAAGTTAGTACTTAGTTGGGACTTAAAAAACAACACCTTTACAATCTCTGACTTGTAATTGGTTGGTTTACATCACCTACATTTAATGTCATTATTAGTATGTTTGCATTTAAATCTACTTATTTCTGGATTGTGTGTGTTTATGTGTATGTATATATAATGTTTTTGTGTTGTATCCATCAAATCAAAACACCCATAACTGACCCTCCAGTGTGTTTTCAGAGGCAATTAATCGCACGGGAGGAGATTGTCCATCCTTCTACCACAACAGCTGGTGGATTCGAACCATGTTCCTTTGGGATTGCAGTGCAGCTTCTTACCACTAGGCCACCAGAGCTCGTAGCGCTCTCTCACGCACTCTCTCTGGCTCGGTGTGTGTCTCTCTGTGTGTGTATATATAATATGTTGTTGTTATTGGTTGCCTTCGTGTCGAGCACGGCCCAGAGACCATGTGAACAAAAGGCTTGAAGCCCCTCTACAACTATTGTCATTTATCAAAGTTCATAGATTTTCCGGAGGCATGTTATTTAGGAAGTGGATGCCACTCCTGCTTCCAAACCTATCATAGTATGTTGTTGATTTTATATGCCATTGAGTCACTGGTGATGAATAGCGACCCTGTGTACAGCAGCTCTGAACCTTTCCCTGTCCTGAGCCAGTCTCACTATGACACACCAAACCCCATCGCCCCAGTTACTCTATCAATCCCTCTCATCTGGGGTCTTCCTCTCCTGCACTGTCTGTCTGTCCACCCTTCTAAGCATGATGTCCTTCTCCAAGGACTGATCTCTCTGGCCACGTGCCCAAAGTAAATGAGGCAGAGCTTCCAAATCCTGGCCTCCAAGGAAAGACTTGACTTCACCCTCTCCAAGATAGACCTGTTTGATTTCTTGGCGGTCCATGGTATGTTCAAGACTCCTTTCCAGCATCACAACTCAGAGGCATCTCTTCTTCTGTCATCCTTAGTCATTGTCCAACTCTGAAGCATAACAAGTGATTGAAAAGACGATAGCTTGAATTAGGTTCACCTGTGTATCTAGACTGACGTTGCTCTTCAGCACTCTGGAGAGGACCACGATAGCAGATTTTCCCCATGCAGTTCGTCTTTTGATTTCCTGACTGCTGGTGTTAAGGGTGTTGATTGTGGATCTGAGCAAGCTGTAATTGTTAACAACTTCAGTCTCTTCTTATCTAATATGGTGCTGCCAATTGGCCCAGTGGTGAGAATCTTTGTCCTCTTGATGTTGAGCTTCAATCCATATTGAAGACTGCAGTCCTTGACCTTTTGCACCAAGTGCTTCAGGTTGTCTTCAGTTTCAACAAGCAAGGTTATGTCATCTGCATATCGTAGGTTAAGAATCTTCCTGCAATCCTTATGCCATACTCCTCCTCATAAAGCCCTGTTTCCCAAATGATCTGTTCTGCATGCAAATTGAAAAGGTACAGGGACAGGGTACATCCCTGACACACTCCTTTCCTGCTTTTGAATCATGCACTGTTTCCTTGCTCTTTTCTCAGGACTACTTCTTGGTCCATGTATAGGTTTCTCATAAGCACGATCAAGTGCTCTGAGATTCCCATTTTCGTCAAGGTTAGCCACAATTTATTGTGATCTACACAGTCAAATGCCTTTGCATAGTCAATGAAACACAGGTAGACACTCTTCTGGCACTCTCCACTTTCTGCCAAGACATTGACAATAATGTCTAGTGCCACAGCCTCTTCTAAGTCCAGCCTGTATGGTATTCTCCATCAGTGTACTGTTCAAGTCTTTTCTGGAAAATCTTCAGCAGTATTTTGCTAGTGTGTGATATTAGTGATATTGTTCAATAATTTCCATACTGTCAGGTCACCTTTTTTTTGGAATGGAAATAATTATAGATCTCTTCCAGTCAGTTGGTCAAGTAGTTATCCTCCAGATTCTTGGCACAACTTGGTAAGCACATGCAGAGCTGCATCTGTTTGCTCAAATGTGTCAGTTGGTATTCCATCAATTCCTGGGGCCTTATTTTTTGCCAGGTCCTTCAGAGCAGCCTGCACTTCGTCCTTCATCACCACTGCCCCTTGCTCATATGTTGTTTCTTGAAATTCTTCTGGGTCAGCCAGTTCTTTTTGGTACAGTGACTCTGCATACTCCTTCGGCCTGTTTTTAATGCTTCTTGAATCATTCAGTATCCTGCCCATAGTATCCTTAAGCATTGCAACTTATGGCTTGCATTTATTCTTTAGTTCTTTCAGCTCAAGAAATGCTGAGCGAGTTTGGCCCTTTTGATTTTCTGATTCCAGCTCCTTGCACATTTCATTATAATATTTTCCCTTGTCTTTCTGAGCAGCCCTTTGAATCTTCTATTCAGCTCCTCACCTTCTTGATTTCTTCCCTTTGCTTTGGCTTCTCGGCCCTCTAGTGCAAAGTTCAGAGTCTCTTCTCACATTCATTTTGGTCTTTCCTTCTTCCTTCTTAATAATGACTCTTTACATTCTTCATGAACGGTATTCTTGATATCTTCCCACAGCGTCACTTCTTCATTGGTGTTCAAGGCTGCAAACCTAGTTCAAAACCAGTTGGTTTTTTTCATGAGCGATAGACTCAAGGTCAAATTTTGATTCCTGTAGATATGATTTAACCACCTTTAGTTTTAATTTGAACTTGCATGTAAGCAGTTTATGGTCTGTTCCACAATCAGCACCTGGCCTGATTTTCACTGCTAATAATGGTTCCTTCCACAGATGTAATCCATCTGATTCCTTTGCATCCCATCAGGTGAAATCCATGTGGATAGCCTGCATTTGTTTCTTATAAAAGGTATTTGCTATGAATAAATAATTGATTGTACAGAATTCTATCATTCTAACACCAGCCTCATTTCTGTCACCAAGTCCATACTTTCCAATTACTGATCCCTCTTCCTGATTCCTATCTTTTGCATTCGGCCCCCCATTATTATTAAAGCATCTTGGTTACCTGTTCGATCAATTTCTGACTGACTGCAACAGTTGATAGAAATAATCTGTTTCCTCTTCTTTGACTCTGGTTGTAGGCACATAAATTTGAATGATATTAACAGGTCTTCCTTGTACATGTATTAATATTATCCTGTCATTCACAATATTGCATTTCAAGATGGATCTAGAAATGGCCTTTTAAACTATGAAAGTGACCCCTTTTTCCTCACCTTTTCATCTCCAGCATAGTAGATCACATAATAAAGGTCAATTCATTAAACTATTCGTACACATTATAATCCTAAATGTGTATACACCTATAACAATAGAATCTCAAAAAACGTGAAGCAGGAAATGTTTGTCTTGTTAGGTGCCATTTGGGTGGTTTGTGTCAAACAGAAGGAAGCATTATTTTGTCCCGTCCCATTCTCATCGTTGCTGTGGGTGAGCCCGCCTACAGCTGCTGCTAACCCTAACCTTAACCCTAACCCTTAGTCCTTGATTAAAGCATCTTCCTTTTTTTTTCTCTGATCCTCTGCTTTACTGAACTGTGTTGTCTTTGTCTAGGGACTAGTCCTTTCTGACAATATGAATAAAGTGCGCGACGTAAAACCTTGCCATCCTCTCGGTCTCAACTCAGATTACCTTTAAGAACTAACTCCAAAGTAGCAAGTTGTTTCTTCATGCAATTTATTTATTTCATAAGAAATAGCTATGCCAATTAACCTTTTAAAGAATATACATAAACATAAGCAGAATCTTCAGTATATGTAACTTTAAAAACATTCAAACCATTTCGTACTTTGTGTCTCTTTTCTAACATCAATGATCGACTACATTGATAATATAACTTGAAATTGAATTTCATATTTCATTTCACATTTTTCTTTGTCATTAGTTGCTTGGAAACTTAACATTTGCTACGCTGAGCTTCCCGAAATCCTACTGTGCACCAAACTGATTTCTTGGGTTTCAGTGAAAGTTTAAAAAGGTGCATATTTTTTGTTACATTTAATTAAATATTGTCCCCATCTTTCATATCAGCCTTTCATTTCCTTCTAATTTTTACCTTTTTCCCTTTAAACCAAAGTTCATTTGTGTAATCTTTTGGGGGGGGGGGAAGTTTGTTTATACTAATAGCTTATGGATGTTCATTATTTAATTAAAAAGGGCTTATAAAATTAACGTCTGAAATTCATATAAGCACATTTAGTATTCTGTATCACCAGGAGATTTGATTATTATAATCTTTTTAGGGATTGGATGGTTTGAGATCATAGCAAACATTAGTTTGCATTTATAAGACTCTAGAATGGAATTCCGTACAGTATTGTAAGTGAACTGAACACTGCTGGTGGAATACATTTTTATTTCAAATCTAACCGTCTTCCTAGCCAGCCTTGACAAAGTAGGCACACTGTACCAGCCACAGTGACCAGTCAGTCACTGAGGGCCACAGACAACATAAAACAAGTCCATTTTTCTACTCAGTACGCTTACTGTGATGGGACCAGGCAAGGCCATTTCCAGTGCACTGATGTGTGCAGTCGGCAAAAAACTAATTAATATTCCAGAAAACTAGAGTCAAATCAAATATTACCTTAGCCACTAAAAAACTGCTTTAAAGTTAAGTGGATGGAGAATTGAGTATTATGCTAAGAGATAAAAGAACAGTAACAATATATGTATGAGAAAGGAAATTAACTAGGTGGTTGTTTTACCTCTGACCTTTCTCATTCAGTAGTTAAAACTTTAGGAATGCAAAAATCCGTGAGACACTCACTGTTTAATAGTGGAGGAATATTCGCCTCCCACCCTGTCCTGCCCCTGCTGCTTCCTGATATAGCCCTTTCCACAGTGCAAGCCCACGTGGTTACACTGCTCTGTTCCTGTGCTCTGTCAAATTGGAACCAACCCCTAGCTGACCCTCCAGCAGGTTTTTGAGGTGGTGAATCCCACAGGAGGAGATGGCCCGTCTTCTCCCCTGGAGCAGCTGGTGGATTTTGTGTTGCAGTGTGATTACTTACCACTTAGCCATCGGATCTCACTGTGGTTTTCACTCTACCCACAGTAGCTATGTCTCATTGGTCTAGCAATATTTGTCTTTTGTTCATCAGAAATACCCACTATTATTGCATCAGTTTTTTCTCTCTCTCTCTCTTTGTAAATCCAGCTTCCAGTTCCTGATTTTCAGTCACTGGTAAAAGAAAGATTATGCAGAATCATGTCTGAACACAAACGGAATAAAACTCCTAGATAATTCATTATAGAGGAAGAAGAAAGAGGCAATAAAAAACCAAGTCCATTCTGTTAAGGGGAATTATCATTTCAGATCAAACATCGATTCTTCTCTTTGTGTGGCCCATTAAAGTCGTCAGGGAACACTGAATACTTCCTCAGTGCCAGGAATTTTTCTAAATGCTGAATTTCATTATTTTATCTTCGTAGTACTACAAAGAGGTAAAGGACTATGGATAATTCGTTTTAAAGGTAAAGTTCCCAAAAGGTTAATTAGAAATCCAGTGTGTCGTGTTCTTGATTATAGGACAACCTGACAAGGGCCACAGCTAAGTTTTGAACCCAGATCTCTTGACACATGTCCAGAGTTGAGTTTGGGTTTTGTGTGGTTTTCACAGTTCTGTGCAAGGGCAGTCTTCAAGCTTTCTGTACAATCCAGCAATCTCATGCTGTGGCTTACAAGGGTGGAGGTGGACTAGGGAGCGTTGATTTATGAAGTGTCCTTTCTCCTTGCGCAGTATGAACCCAGAGGACCTGGCCGGCCCTTGTACCAAAGAAGAATCTCGTCGAGCGCAGTGCAGCCTTGTTCTGAAGAAGTAAGCACTCCTCAAGACAGTCTTGCTCAGTGTAAAGAGCTTCAGGACCATAATCATCAATCTTCTTTCAGCTTTTCATCCCCGGAGTCCTGGGTAACCACCACCTCATCTGCCCCCTACCAGAACATTCCGTGCAATGGATCCAGCAGGACAGCTCAGCCCAGAGAGTTGATAGGTATGAGGGGGTGGGCGGGTTGCCAAATCTGTGCTGTTGCCGTTCTTTATATTCTTCTCTTAGATATTTATGGAGTTTTTTTTCTTCTACCCTCTCCCCCTCATCTCCCAATTTATGTTACTAGTTTAAATAATGTTTAATGGGCATAGCTCCTAGCAGCTTGCCTCAGGCAGATATATTTGCTTTGGGGCTGTTGTTGTTGTTAATGTGCTGTCAAGTCACCTACTGCTCATAGTGACCCAGTGAACAGTGGCCCTTAACACTGCCCTGTTCTGAGCTAACCTCTGGTTCCATGTTACGGAAGGTAAGAAGATGCATTCATATTTAATCATTTTTAATTCTGACTAATGGAGAAAGTAATAAAATGTAAAACATCTGGCTTAGGGAAAGTTTTTTTCTGCTGTTTGGGTTTTTTCTCGAGGATTGGGGTGGGAGTTGGTTAGGTTAATAGTAATCAGTTTTCAAGGATTTGTTGTTAATAAAACTTTTGACAGTGTGCTATATAATAGTTTGGCTGTGAGAGAAATCAGCCAAGTCCAATGTTTTCAAATGTACAAACTTTGTGAGGTTTGCGTTTTTTTTTTTTTCCTACCTTGTAGTCCAACAGAGAAGTCTATGCCAAAAGGGAGCAAAATTGTCATGAAAAGGGATAGGAATGGACAGGTTGTGAACTTGCCCTGTGTGGTGGAAGGGGCTACCCTTTAACCTTGACTATGTATATACTTTCATCTTTCTTTTCTCTTTGGTCATGTTGATAGTAAAGAAATTAAGTTGTTTGACTTCTGTAGTCTTATTCTTTGTAGGCTGCAGACATGGTATTTGCCTGTGATCTCTGTGTGATACATTTCTGACTTTGTAGCTTCAGTCTCTGTATCTGAAATTGATTTTGTTCATCTTTAGAATGTGAGTTCGTTGATCCTGTAACTGACTCAGTTTTTAGGATAGACATCCCACTGCCATCAGGTCTATTCAGACTCATAGTGACCCTTTCTCAGTCCCAGAAAAGATTGCCCAGCTTTCTTCCAGAGAGTGACTGGTGAATTCAAACTTCTAACCTTGCAGTTAGTAGCCTGATGTATTACTCACTTTGCCACTAGGGCTTGCAGAATAGCAGACATCTTAGGACAGCGTTAACAATTTTGGGTTTTGTGTCTTGGCTAGAAACGTGGTCATTTTAAATCTTTTTTTTTTTTTACATTTATTATTAATTTCATTCAAAATTTACAGAGACTTTGGGTTTCCATTCATTCATTGTTGCACTTTTCTCTCCTCCCAACCCTACCCCCTAGTACACTACCCTCTTGGAAAAGTAAAAGAAAAATTCTTTCATTGTTTTACAAACCCTCCCCCAGGTCCACTCCACCACGTAGCCTTCGCTCTAGACTCCTGTCATGACAGAAATACCTAATCACATATATCCCTTTTAAACAGTTTTCTCCTTCATCTGTTTGAATCATTTTAAATCTTGAAGCATTCCTCTGTACCTACTGTGTGCTTGAAGCAGTCCTCTGTACCTAGTGTGTGCAAGCTAGAGCCCTTGTGGTACAGTGGTTAATGGGTGAACATACCAGGCTACCTGAGGGAGATCTGGTAGCTCACTGGGTAAGGAGCTGCACTACCAAACCAAAGGGAAGCCGGTTTGAATTTCCCAGCTGCACTGTGGGAGAGACATGGATCATTTACCCCAAGTGATTTACAGCTTCCCAAAAAAAACAACTGCTGGAGTATCAGCTTTTGGTTGGTTCTGACTTGATGTGGTGAATAACAACAACAAACTATTCAGTAAGGGGACGATGGGCAGTCTACTAAGGATTTACAGACTTGGAAACCCTGGGTACAGTTCCCTGGCCCATAGGGTTGAAAGGAGTTGGAACTGACTCTGTGGCAGTGGGTTTTTATGTATAAGCTGCTATAATTTTTTTTTCATAATTTTCATGAACGTTCACATAGATTTTGGATTTCCATTCATTCAATCCCCACCAGCTGCTATATTTTTGTACTTAAATTCTTTTATACCTCTGAATCTGTCTCTGGACTTTTCAATGAAGTTGTGGCTGGTTTTGCACAGTATAGTTACTGTGGTTTGTTCTAAATTCTTCATTGTTTTCTTCCTAGATATAGAAATTCTAGGTGTTGACCAGACTATCTACATAATTAAGCAAGCCTTGGTGTATAGTATGCAATATATCACGCTATTATCCAAAAGGTCAGCAGTTCAAATCCACCAGTTACTTCTTGGGAGGAAGATTGGCAGTCTCCTTACAGCATTGAAAACCCAATAAAGAGCTGGAATGAGGCAATCTGGACCCGACGGCAGTGGTTTACTTTGATGTTTTAAAGGTTGAATATAACCATGCTCATACTATCATTTGAATTTCCTAAGAAACATCTAAATTATAATTCATTCTTCCTGTGGTCTCCTCAGTCATGTTCTCAGGACTCATTTTACCTGATGGCATTTATTTGGCCCTCGGCCCAGGCCACTGCCATTGCTGTGTACTCAGGTTACACGTTTGTCTCTTTCTCTCCAGTGATGTCATGACTTCCTGAGAGACCACTTCGTAGTGTCCTTGTGCCTAGCACAGCACTGAGTATCTGGAAAATGTCAGTAAATATTTGTTGACTTAAATTGAGGTGGTAATACCAGGTTTTAGAAAGATAACTGAGCAGATTCAAGATAAGAGAAATAACCTATGAGAGAACCAAGAAAATAGAGATGAGCTAATTCACTGAACAACAACAAAATCCTCTACACTCAGAAGACTGTTCATCTGTCTCCCACAGAGCAGCTGGGAGATTCAAACTGCTGATGTCTGGGTTAACAGCTTGGTACACTACCTACTATATAGTAAAGGCTATCTAATTATGTAGATGGTCTGGTGAGAACATCTAGAATTTGTCTAGGAAGAGAATGATAAAGAATTTAGAATAAAGCTACTGTAGCTAAACAGTACAAGTGCAGAAATAGACACAACTCTTTGTTGTGCCTAGACTTATTAAAAGGTCCTGAAGAATTTAGTATATAATCAAAGAAAGATCCACATGGCAAAGATGGATTATTCAATAAATGATAGTGATTGAGTTCTCTGTCACTCAGGAAAAATATATAGGTGGGCAAAGTTATACCTTAATACCAAATAGTGAAGAATTTTAGACAGATCAGACATCTTTAGTTGAAGGTATGAAATGATAAAAAAATTTAAGGGGGGGAAAATAAAGTAAATATCTGACCCTATGAAGATTTATTTACATAAAATCTAAAGTATTTGTTGACAAAACGGAGATTTATGAAGAAGTACAAAGTAAGCAAAAATATTTACAACATACGACAAAGTTGATATTCTTCATATATAAAAAGATTTTACAAACCAATTAAAGTAGCACACAAGCACTCAAATAGACTAATAGAAGCTACCTCGAGGCAGCCTAACACTGGGTAATAAACAAAAATGTCTGTAAATACCATTAATCAAAGAAATGACAATTAAAACTACACCAGGACAGTTATTCACTTTAAAAATGGGATAAACTTTAAGAAAATAATATCTGCAGCGCTGAGGGAAGCAGTCACACTTATCTGCTGGTGATGTGAGAATAATGACACGAGGCAGTATCTCTTAGGAGAGAATTTAATCAGAGTTATTAGCAAAAGCTTCAATTGTGTTTATTCCCAGACATTACACTTCCAGTAATTTATATTAAGGAAACGCAACTCATTCCTGTCAAGTTGGAACTGACTCACAGCTGAACCCTCAGTGCTTTTCAGAGGCTGTAAATAGCACAAGCGAAAATTGTCTGCCAGATTCAAACAACCAGAGAGGCATTTCGGGGTTAGCAAGCCTTTGGCATCTTTCTATGGACTGTTATGTACTTGTCGAGTTGAGTACAACTCACAGGGACTCTGAACAAAAGATCTGAACCCTGTTCTATCCTGTGCTATCCTCACTCTTCCTGACACATGCGAGCCCATTGCGGCAATCACATCAATCCACCTGGTTGAGCATCTTTCTCTCCTTCACCTACTGTCCACCCTTCCTAGAATAATTTCCTTCTCTAAGGAATAGCCCCTCCTAGCAACAAGCCCAAAGTATGTGAAGCCTTCAAAGAGCATTCCAGCAGCACCCTCTCCAGGACATACCTGTTCTCTTGGCCGTGCGTGGGATATTCAGTGCTCTTCTCCAACACCACAGCTCAAAGGCTTTTTCTGTTGTCTTTATTCATTGTCCAGCTCTCATATGCATAGCAAGTGATCAGAAAGATCACAGGGCTAACCACCTGTTCTGTCTACACCCACAAAGTGTAAAGGGACAGCCCTAAGTTTTTACACTTCAAGTAGTTCATCATGGTAGCCAGAACAGGAAGAATTATGAGCAAAGCCTTGGACTGGGAGCCCCAGAGGAGGAGCCTAAAGCGGGAGATGGAGTGCTGAGGAGAGCAGCACCCCACGCAGCCTCCAGCTTCCGGCGCCCTCAGCCAGGATTGACTGGAAGCAACCTGCTTGAATCTCTGCTTAAAAGAAATTCTTCATCGTCGTTATCTTCACCTGCTGCACCTGCAGCTCTGAAGTCATGAAAAAGGCTTCAAGCCTTGTCTTTCCTCGCACTAATGTAAGGCTCAGTGAGAACCATATGCTCCTGTCTGACTTACCAACAAATTCTTAAAAACACATGAGCGACTCTTATGTGTGACCCTGGGATTTACCCTTTGCAGTCCTTAAGGATGTGCGCAGAGGAAAACAGACCAGTCACTTCAGGCTTGTGTTTGGTATTTGTGAAAATTCATTTTCTTCTTCAGACTTTGCTGTAATTTCCAAATTATCCCAATGAAGATGTACTTTACTTTATAAACCAATAAAATGTTATA
This sequence comes from Elephantulus edwardii, assembly GCF_000299155.1. NCBI lineage: Eukaryota > Metazoa > Chordata > Mammalia > Macroscelidea > Macroscelididae > Elephantulus > Elephantulus edwardii. Next base: position 16,045,963 of record NW_006399798.1, on the reverse strand, counting down.
TTGATATTTTAAGAGCTTGAAAACAGACACAATATTGACAGCAAACTCATAGTGAGATTAAGTGAGCAGTAAAATAAGTTTGGAAGGGTGGATCCAGGTTTTTGAAACATTTAAAGATTATTAGAGGAAAGGATATTAAGTTATGATTGTGTGGTTTCTGGAACATTTTTCTCCTTTTCTTGTTCATTGGTTACTTAATAAATATCACAAGAAAGAGAGTAACATTTTTAACAAATAGAATCCAGTGTTGTTATTACTTAGATTAATAAGGAGCTGTTTTGACCAAAGTACTGAAGAGCAGTGATGTCAGACTGTAGACTTAAGATGCACCTTAACCAGGCCATAGTCTTTGCAGTTATTTGCTATGCATCCGAAAGCTGGACAGTGACTAGGGACGATAAAAGAATTGATGCCTTTGAGCTGAGGTGCTGGAGAAGATTATTGAATATACTATGGACTGCTAAGAGAACCCTAGAGAGGGTGAGACCAGGATGCTTCTTGGAGGCAAGGATTCTGAAGCTTCGTCTGATATACTTTGGACATATTGCAAGGCAACCAGTCCTTGGAGAGGGACATCATGCTTGGGAGGGTGGAGAGACAGCACAGAGAGGAAGACTCTCAATGAGATAGATTGATTCAGTGACTGGGGTAATGGGGGTAGGTGTGTCAGAGACAGTAGGATTGGCACAGGATAGAGCAGGGTTTAAGGCTGTTGTGTTTAAGGCTGCTATGAATCGTAGGCAACTCAATGGCATAAAACAACAACTACACATAAAGTTAATTTTTCTGTTGTGTTTTTAAAATACATTTTAAATTTTTTAATTGTTATTTACTTGAGTGAAAGTTTACAGAACAAATCGGTTTTCTCTTAATTCTATTAACAATTGTCTGATGACATTGGTTGCAGTCCCCACAAATAGCACTCTTCCCGCTTCCCCTGTGTTTTGCATCTCCAGCTGTTGTAAACAGATTTTTGAGAAGACAGTGTTTACGTGTGTGCGCGCACGTGTGTGTCTAAGTCTGTTGGCATTTCTGTTGACCTAGTGGCAAGAACCCGTGCTGCAATCCTGAAGGCAAGGGGTTTGAGGCCACTATCTGCTCCATGGGAGAAAGATGGGCAATCTCCTCCCGTGCAATTGACTGCCTCTGTAAACCTGCTGAAGGGTCAGCTATGGGTCTGTTCTGACTGAGGTACACAAGTATATGTATAAATATATACACTGAAACTTCTGGATGATATGCTAACTCTATTTTATCATTTGAGTATTTGCCAGGGAGTTTTCCCACAGTGAAGGTACCGTTTCACAGCCCATCAGCAGTAGATGAGACTTCCAGTTACTCCACAATTAAGCCTTATCTTTAGACCAGTCCACCAATCTTATGACAGTATTTTTAACTTTCTTTAAAAAATTCTCATTTTTAAGTTATGAACAGTTAATGTAACATTAATATGGTATATTAGCATAGTAATAAATAGCATATTAATGTAATACATATCAAATAGTACAGTTATACAAATTTTATTATCAAGATTTTAATTAAGACCTTTAATATATATGAGTTGTTCGAGTTCATGAGGTTAATTCTTTGTGAGAATGTGTTCATACAATAAAGACGTTCACTTCGATGTGTTCTATTTTCAACAATGTCTGACAGAATTTGTTTGTCCTTGAAGCTATGCTGTGGAAGAGTGTCCCCGTACGTAAGAACAAGGCCTCGGTTGAGACAGCCTGCCTTCCCTTCAACCGTTCTTCTTTCTGCTCTCTGCTTTTAGCTCCTCCCAAGACTGTCAAGCCCCCTGAGGAACAGCTAAAGCCCGAAAACCTGGAGTTGTCCAGCTGCTTCAACTATACTGTGCTGCAGCATCTTGGCCAGTTTCCACCCCTCATGCCCAACAAGCAGATCGCAGAGTCCACCAGCAGCAGCAGCCAGCAGAGCTCTGTGGGGAGCAAGCCCACCATGTCCTATGCCAGCGCTCTGCGGGCCCCTCCCAAGCCCAGACCCCCGCCTGAGCAGAGGAAGAAGAGCAGCGACCCTCTGTCTCTCTTCCAGGAACTCAGCCTGGGCAGTTCCTCAGGCAGCAACGGCTTTTACTCCTATTTTAAATAATCACTTTTTCCCTCTTGGGAGAATGTTTTAATTTTCTGTTTGTATTGATAGAATTAAGATAGTTGGACTTCATCTATAGAGGCACAGTTCCCTTTGTTTTTAATATTAAATATGTTCTCACTTAATTGCTTTGCTGCTAGACTTGCAACTAATTTTTCAACGTATATCCCATTATTTTGCATTTTTGATGTGTCAATTTTGACAGCTTTTATGTAGAATAAAAATATTTTTAAATTTGTGTATTGTTACTATGTTTGCACCAAGCTAGCAGCTAAGAGGTTAATTGTGCAACTATAAAAAAAAAAGAGAAAAAAGTTTGTCTAAAATGTATTTAAAAAGAAAAAAAAATTGTAAGTAGCATTTACATTTATTCAATAATATTACCATAGGCTGGGTTTCTGTACCAGAAATGGCCAGTTGATGTACAAAATGTATGTTATTTTTGCTTAAATTCATTTAAAATTTTTTAAAATAAAGGGGCAGCATCTTCTAAATACTTTAAGTTTTATCAGTTTTTGTTTTTTTGGGGTTTTTTTTTTGAGGGGGGATAGGATGCTGCATTCTAAAACTTTTATCGTTTGAGGGTCTGTATGATGTGCTGTTTTAAAACCATCCGTGAGGATAGAATTAAAGGCATTCTTTGCAGGAATACTTAGTATGTCACTGGTTTTTGGGTTTTTTTTTAAAGTGAAATAAAAAACATTGACATACTTATTTTTTTGGACAAGCTACACTGTAAGCTTGTTTTTAATGTTAATTTGATAGTGGTTGTTTTATTAGTTTGTTGGGTTTTTTTTAAACAAATCATGAAGCTGAAAAATTTTTAGGATTGTTGGTGCTTGGTAGACTTGATAACTATTTTAAAAATGCGTGAATTCAGTAAGCTCCTTTCGCCCCTCACTATGCATGTGAAACCCCCGCTATCTGGCCTCGTCTCCCCTTTGCTAGTGGTAAACACACTTGTGCTGCTTCACAGTTTGGGTTCCTCTGCCCCCACACCTCAGCAAAAATTTTGGTACCTTATTTGATGTTTACATTAAAATGTGACATTACATATGGAAATTCAGATATTTTGCTAACTTTTTTATTTTGTGTGAGGAACATCGTTAAAGAAATACAATGTCAAAGAGATATCAAAATTCATCTAAATCTGGGACAGAAGACTACCCTTATTTTTTGCATCTTTTGGTTTTTCTAAAGTAACCCTACTAAACTTGTGCAAAAATGTGGAATTTAAACAGCTCTCTTAATTATTCTGTAGTCTGAAAATGGTTTTGAAGGAATTTTGGTAAAACCCAAAGGAAAAACGCCCTCGTAAAACTCATGATCTTGTAACATTTTTGAAGCAATGCATGTCCTTATCATGTCTCCTGATCTGTTAATACTATTACACTTCAGAGATTGTGAAACTACAGTATACCTCTCTCTTCCTCCCTTTCCGTAAATGAGTCTGGGAAACGATGCACATGAATCCAGCCTTCCTGGTGATCTACTCAGAATTTCTTTTTCTTGGTTTGCGTGGTCTTTTGAATAGGCTAGGCTGTCCTGAATGCAGTGGACATGTTTAAAATGCACAGTAACTGGGGTGCAGACGAGAGGCTCTCTCTTGGAGCTTAGCCTGTGTCTGCCTCCCACAACCATAACCCTGGATGGTTGGGGTGAGAGGGGTGGAAGGTCCTCGAGCCACAGGACATGTGAGTGGTGCCTTGTTCCCTCCGCTCTCACACTTGGCTCACATCTGTATGCGGCTCCGCATTACAGGCTGCAGGTCTCAGAGCGAGGTGACAGATTCAACCTGTGGGCTGCAGACTTCTCAGCGGTTAGTGTGAATCACAGCTGGACAGCCACGCAGCCTGCCCACCTCCGGTTTTCCTTTGTGGGAGATCAGAACACTCCATTCAGCTCTGTCCCTTTTCACTCAGCATAAGAAGAAAAGAAAAATAAAAAATACCTTTTAGCTCTGTACATCCAACTCTATATAAAACTCAAGTCATGGCCCACATGGAAATTAGGTGTCCTGATGGGAGGGTGCTGTGGAAAAGAATGTACTGGGTGCTGATGTCTCTTCCCCCTCCACCCCCAGAAGGCACAGGGCAGGCTCCATAGGTGGACAGTGGCATTGAGACCACAGGAAGGCAGGACATCAGTACACTTTCCACGAAGTAATCACCTCATTTCTCTGTTGTCTATACTTGAACCTTTTGTGTTTTGTTTTTTTAAAAAAAAATCTTTTTTATTTCTATTTACTTAAGGGAATCATATGCATGCCCCACCATCTTATATAAAATATATGTCCATGTTGGCAAAAGAAGCTGTAAAAGTATTGTGATATCCCTAATCTAATAGATTATTTCTGAAGACCTTACAGATCATGGTCCCTCACATGCCTGCAGCTGTGTTCTCAGTGTCCACGTGTTCCTGCCTCACATTATTAGCTCCACAGTCACAGATTCGAACATCATTTCCATCTGACACTCTTAGATTCTGCACTGAATGTTTACCTTAACCTTGAACAAGGTCTTTATTGTTTCATACCATCTCTTCACTGGAGCTTTAAAGAATCTATTATTTAGCTGTAGTATCTTGTAATGGTTTTGAGCAAGTTGTACTGTAAGAATCCTTGCAAGTTTCCGTTGAAATGAGGCATGGCTTCTGAATATAGTTGATGTTTGGGTATTAATTGGATAGTATTAGTAATTGCTCACAAATTAGGCTTACAAATTATAACTTTATATCGTAGATTCAGCCTTAGAGCTCAGATGAAACACACATTCTAGACAAAGCTTGATGAAAGTGCGCTGATAATACCAAATATTACCAAGTTCATTTCCTTCCAGAACAGATTGCTGCAGGAGGTTAATTATTCACACACTGTCTTTCTGCTGCTTTTGTTCTTTGTATCACTCTGAAGTTTCCTTTTTTTCTTGCCAGAAACATTTTTTTATTCTTTTCACTTTTTAATTTCAATGCTTCTTGAGATTTTCCTTTTTTACCTTGAAGAAATTATTTTTGGTGATAGAGTTGGTAGAATATTCATGCAAAATTTTTTTTCCACCCCTCAACAGAAAAAAGAGCTTTTGTTAAAGTTTGAAGAGACTCATTCAGTAGAACTTGGCTACTTCCTGGTGCTTTTTTAAGAGGTTTCGGTCGGTCGTGGTCATTTTGGCGTAGACTTTGCCCCACCATTACAGCTGAGCTGTGCTTTGATTAATCAGTAGTTAATTATTGACCATCTAAACTGACATGAACTTACTGCTCCTTTTCTCACAGATAGGCTTCTATCCAGGCCGTCTTGGTCTTGTAGCTGTGGAATCGCAAGCTGCTGTGTGTGAGTTGTTGTTGTTTTCTTCATCAGAATCCAGTCTCTAGAATAAGTTCAGATTCAGTGTAAACATCAACTGGTCATTTCAGTACGAAGAATTGCAGAATAAGTGAAATAAGCAGAATTCCCACTGTAAAAGCATTGCCTAATTAAACCAGCAATATCCAAGACCTACTTATGAAAGCAGCCTCCTTGTCTGTGGAAGCATTGAAGTTGCTGAGAAAGCTAACTGGATCCCCTGCCTTTGGGATAACAGATAGTAGTTTGTGGTTCTCGTGTAACTTGACGTGTTAATATTTTCCGTGTACATACATCTCAAGAGCAAAACTATCAACATATATCCATAGCCGGCCACCTTGGTCCAAGGAGAGCCGGCGATTTCATGATAAAGTTTCCGTATCTTAACTCTCCTTATTGAGAAATTGAGAACTGCCAATTTTAGTCATTTTAAAATCGGCACCTGGTAATATTTCGCATTGTTGCATAGTGGAGTTGCTTTTAAAGAGAGTATCCCAGAGGCGGTACAGCAATCAATACAAGGTAAAAACTTTAGATCGCTGCCCTAGCGTGTTACGTAGCCTAGCCATCTGGTTGTTTTCTTCCCACTCCTCAGATGTTGATTTTTGCCTTCTCTCATTTATCAGATTAGTGCTTGCTAACCATCCTGTTAATATATGAAAACCCTCAGTTTCTACTCCCACTTGATAAGTCTTCCTCCATCTTGAAGTAAATGTTTTAATGGATTTGATTTTTCTCCCCCCCTTTACCATCTGAAATTAGAGAAACAGATAATGTTCTGTGATTTCTTGTTCAAAACGTAACTTAACGGTGCCCGTCACATACTGTCAAGCTGTCACGAGAGGAGGTGGCACGCTGCCTTCAAAGTGCTCATTATGCTGGGCCTCTCACGCCTCCCAACCACTGGAGTATTTGCTGAGATTTTACTGAGAAGCTGCTAACTTCACACTTAACTCCTTTCATACCTGTTTAATTAGCAATTTGGAAACTGATGTGACAACAGATGACTCTACTGTCTAACATTCTTAATGAAAATGTATTGAGGAAATGGTGTTGCATTATTACTGTAAAACATCAGACTACGTTTGAACAGGTTAAAAAATAAGTAATTCTGACAACATTTAACGTTTTTAAGCTGATTGAGAAAAGATCTACTTTGGAGTGAGCTGTTAAGGAAAAAAGTCGCTCCGTGTGAGTTTCTACCACCTTTTGGAAATGAGGTACCTAGTAGAAGATTCTCTAAGTCCAGTGAGTCAGCGGGAGTCTGAAGCTTCTGAAACTGGAGTATTAGGAAAATCCAGAGAAGTTCGTATAATTCAGAGTTCGTGTAGTCACTCAGCGAGGTAGGCCAGACATGATTAACAAATTGTTCAACAGATATTTTATTTTGATACAAATGTTTAATGTAAAACATAGTAAGTTTTCTATAATTCTGTGAGTTCATTAAACAATACTTGGATTTTTCATTATGTTCTTGGGGAGTCTTTTTTTGGTATTTTTGGCACCTCATGTATGCAATTCCTTCTGTATTTCATTTCCTATGTTAGCATCTGGCCGTCTGCTTTAATACTCTGTAGGAGGGAAAAATCACTAGTAACCTTTTTAAAAGTTTTCATTTTATAAAATGAAATTTTTTTTTCTTCATGAAAAAGTAAAGGCTCAGGGGTGTCGACCTCCCATAGTGGCACACTGTAGGGAGTGCAGACCCAGCATCTCTTGACAAACCTGTCCTGTTTTAGGCTTGTGACGAGTACAGCAGCGATTCTCAAGTTGGATCATTCGTTGGAATTAACCAGGAGGTCTTGTTAAAATACAAACTGCTGCCCTGAGCTTGATACTAGGGCCTCTCATCCTAGAGCTTCTGATTCTTTGCACGGTGGTCTAATCCCGGGCGATGCTGCTGGTCCAGGGGCCCCCCAGGATAGTCACTGGTGTGCAGAGACTAAAGGTCCTTTGACCGTTCTTGTGTGTGTGGTGGTGACGTGTGGGTGGAGCCTGCGTGGACCTGGAGCTCAGTTGCCATCAACCCCCGCCCCTCTCCCGTTGGGATCTCGTATTAGCACTTTAGGTGGCTCTGGTTTCATGTACACTGCTGCCCAGGGCTTGATCTGGATGTGTGGCATTTGTGCGAAATACTTGGAGGTACTCTTGATGAGTCACACCCAAGGGGACGTGGAGGAGGACGTGGTGGAGGTGGAGGGAGCCATTCCAGTGGCAGGAGAATGAGTGTGGCATTTACAGAGGTGCTGGTCCAGGGGGTGCTGTACCTAGCCTGGTAGTGACAGGATCGTGGATGACAGGAGCTAATCCCTAGATGATGGATTCCGAGCTTTTATGGTCTTTTTTTTTTCTCCCCTCTTTGAGGGGAGTGGGACATGAATGCAAATAATTTGGTTTTGAAAAATTGTGTGTTTCTCAGGTCAATGATAATGTTACTTTGAATTCTCTGCTATGCCAGCAGGTGTTAGAAGAGTCAAGTATTGTATATGGTAGAACATTGATATTATCTCTGATCACTTTGCTCCCTTAAAAAAATGCATATAATTGTTTGCAAAACCATCGAGGGGAATTTTCCACCGACATGGCATGAGTTACTAATAAGTCGTAGGTGCAATTGTATGAACAATGTTGCTTTTAGGGGGGGAAAACCCTACCTAATAATGTAATTCGTTCCAATTGGGCTTTGGCTATGTTAAAATTTGTGTGTGGTCATCTTGTCAGCATTCAGACATTGACCCTGTACAGCAGCTCAGGCGATACTGGACTCTGCCTCTGATTTTTTGTTTGAACTTTCTGAGATACTAGAGGGTGGGGGAAAAGAATATATTTTTAAAGTAATAGGATATAGAATGACCTAGACATGTCGGTGAACCTGGTGACTGTTTTAGAAGGCGTGAGGTGGACACCCTTCCTGCAAGACTTGATGACCCTCAGTGGGACTGTCTCAATGTTGAGTTGAAGTTCCTCTGTCCAAGTCCACTTCCCAAGAACCTTCAGCTTCACATTTTGCTTAGAATGCCTTGTGGGAGCCCTCTTTATACCTTAAAATAGGTCAGAGGGCCCTTTTGTCCAGGGTACCGTCCCAGTGTGTCACTTACACCTGAGAATGTTCTCAGTCCCCTCCCACAGAGGAAGGGTCCTGGGTTGTCCTAAATCCAGCCCATACTTGCTTCCTATAAATCCATGTATATGACCTTGTACTGTATCCACTGTGCACTCATCTGACTTGATTCTTTGAAACCCAAGAAGGTACTGGTTATACCTGAGTAGCAGTAGTGTCCTAGGTAAATCTGGTGATTAAAATACCTCTCTTTAAATTATAAATGTAATGGGGTTTGCATTTTATTAAAGGTCCTATTACTAGCGATGCAAGGTTTTGGTTTTGGTTGTTTTTGGTAATGCTTCAGAAATGTCATTCTTACCTACACTTGTTCTGCTAACGTCATATGATTACTTAGTGTGCAAATTCATATTGGGTCTTATTTTGAAAAGTCTGAAGGAGGCTGTCTAAGACCGAGACGGTCCGTTTCCATCTCACAGATAAAAAGTACCAGTTGTGCAGCCATCAAATGAAGTTTCATTTATGGAAAAATTATAATAAAGTTATTCTTTTTCTTTGTGATCACTGATACCTCATCTGAGAGGTTCTAATAGCAAGTTTAGGCTGAAAAAAATGACTTTATACCATAAGAATGACACCCCAGAGTCTCTCGCTAGGGCTTGGGGGAGTTTGGTTTTGTTTATTTTTTCATGAATTTAGTTTTTCAATTATTTGAGTCTCTTTTGTTTCAATTTGGGGTCTGCAGTTCCTGCAGCGAGCTCATTGTCTTGGTGAAGTTCTTTTGTTTGAAGAGATTCATGGTAACACAAAATGTATTTTACTGCTACAACTAAAAAATGTATTTATAATAAAATGCCTTTTTAATAATTTGGAGATGTGTTTATTATGGGTGAATCACAGCACCTCTTCCACTTCCTTTTCAGAACCAAGGCCCTGAGAGTTAAGCACAGCACTTAGATTTTGCACATAATAGTAGTAGTGCATAACCCATTAGACGCCAAACAAAAGGTCGAGGGTTTGAATCTACCCCCTGCCCTACAGGAGCAAGCTAGTCCATCTTCTCTGCGTAAGGGTTTCCAGCCTCAGCTGCCTCACGGAGGAGGAGCAGGTTTGCTCTGTGCTCTGGGGTCGCTGTGAATCCGAATCAGCTCAGGAAAAGTGGTGACGAGTTAGGTAAAACCCACGAATGGGACCGAGAACACACTATTCAGTTATAAAGTCGGAGCTCTGCTTTCCGGTAGCTAATAATTCAGCTGTAATTCCTGAGCTGAAGCTTCACATGCTACCTCATAGCTCCACCGTCCTTCGTGATCAGTGGTCATGAGTTCTTTTCAAATTGTTCTACAACATGCATCCTTGGATTTAAAAACAAACTACAAGCTGTTCATTGCTTTTAACAAATCACTTAATGCTGGGCTTATATGGCCCTAAATTAATCTCAGAGCTCACAGACTCTAGTGTATGCCTGTATATTATGTGGGAATAACAAGCAAGTATTCATTCAACTATGAAAAAAAAACACACCACCACCAAAACCACCCCTACACTGCTGGCTGTGCACAAAATCTCCCTGAGTTAGGGTCTTCTTTTTGTTGATAAAATAGTGCTTTGCATCCGCCGTAACATGATTTTGAAAAGCAGTAGCCGGTCCCAGAGCGCTCTCTGTACCCTCACTGTGTTTATTTTTAACATCCCATTAACGTGGCACCATCAATCCAGCGTGAATGCACACCACGCTTAACTTCTGGAAATGTGAGGAGATGGGGCAGGCAGCCTTTCACAAGGGTGATTTCTAATTCGTGTTGGGTGCAGTGAGGAGTTTTTAAAACTAGTTGGCTTTCTCTGAGCCAAGCTAATGGACTTGGAAGGCTTTGAAGCTTTCTGCGCTAGACGCAGTAACCCAGGGCTCTGTCCTCCGAAGGAAAATGCAAACGTGGCTCTCTCCAGGCCGTCCTGCTTTGAAGCATTTTTCTGAGAATGCCATCAGGGCGGCCAGGTATTGAGCTGGGTCTGGGGCACAGGCAGTGTGAGGACAGGCGGCTTGATCAGTGGAAACAAAAATGGAGCGAGTCACATTGGCACTTGGTTGGAATGTGATGTCCAAATCCCTCTGGGGCTGGTGGTCAGCTGTCAGAGAGCCCTTGGTTCCAATGCATTCGGCAGCTTGGCTTATGCTGTATTGTCCTAACATTGATTCCCTGATGGGTGGAATTCTTATCATTTGAAGAACTCTGTGTTGGTTGCATTGAGCTCTGGTGGCTTAGTGGTAAGCAGTTGCACTGCCAATGCAAAGGCATGTGGTTCAAATCCACCCGCTGCTCTGCGGGAGAAAGATGGGCAGTCTCCCCTATGATGTACACCCTCTGGAACCCACTGGAGGGTCAGCTATGAGTCAGATTCCAACTCTGACACATACTAATAACCACGATCATCTCAATAGCAATTCATCTTTCCAGCTACAGCCAGAGGAACGTTTTGGAACAGATCTGATCATGTCCCTCTTTCTGAAAAGCCCCCTGTGGTACCTTGTCACGTCCATATTCTTACCTGCCTTTCAGAATAAGTGCAGATCCCCCAAGCCTCTCACTTGTACCTCCCCTTCCTTTGGATGCTAGCCTTCAGCCCTCCCACCACTGGTCTCCAGGTCTGCTCAGTATTTAGGAGTCCCTGGTGGCACAGGCCTAGTCAGTTTGGAGCTGCGCTGCCAACCTAAAGGCAGGAGGTTCGAGTCGAGTCTGCTAGCTGCTTCGAGGGAGGAAGATGGAGAGTCTCCTCTCCTGCGATTTGCAGCCTCTGCACACTCGCTGAAGGTTCAGCTATGAGTCACTTCTGACTTTGGACGTGTGATCTGGAAGTGCCGTTCCTCAGGAAGAGATACCCTGCTTGGAAAAAGGAGAGGGTCTGCAAAAAGACCCTCAACCCTCATGGAGAGGGATTGACTCAGTGACGGACTTGAGCACAGCTGAGCTGTGAGGATGGTGCAGGAGCGGACAGGATTTGTTCCATTATGCATCGGGTCAGTGTGAGTGGAGCAGACTCGACAATGCCTCACAGCAACAGGTAAATGCTCCTTTTTTTCCCCTCCTTCCCCCCCCCCTTTCTTTTTTATTAATTTTAACGAAAGTTTACAGAGTGAGGGTTTCCAATCATTCATTGTTGGCACTTTTCTCCCTGCCCACCTCCTCCCCACTAAACTCTCCTTTTTATATTCGCCGGGTAGAATTAGGTCAATTTTACTTCGAGCCTGCAGTTGAATCGAGCCCCTCCATTGCTTGAGGGGGCCCCCGGTGGCCTAGTGGTAAGGTGTTGCACTGCCAGCCCCGAGGCACACAGCTTCAAAACCACCGGCTGTTCTGCGAGAGAAAGCTGGGCAATCTCCTCCTGTGCAATTTACCGCCTCAGGAAGGAGGGGTTGACTAGGAGTCAATTCCAACTCAACAGCACACACCTTCCGTCACTGAGGGGCCCTCATGGCACAGTGGTTATGGGCTTGACTGCTGACCGAAAGAGACTTGGGCCCAGTCAGAGAGAGATGTGACAGTGTAGCTTGATAAAGATCACAACCTGAGAAACTGAGGCAGTTCTGGCTCTAATCGGTCCCGTAGGGTCGCTGAGAGTTGGAATAGCAGGACAGCACTGAGTTTTCTGTTAACTTTCAGTGTTAATGTTTACAGGGAGCCCTGGTTGGAAGCAGGAGAGGCAGCTACTTCCTAAACATGCTGCTGGAAACTCGATGAACTTTGATAAACGACCGTAGTTTTGGAAGGGCTTCAGGCCCGTTGTTCATAGGGTCGCTATGAGGTGTGCTTGACTTGACGGCAATCAACCACAACATCTGGTGGCCTAGTGATAAGAAGCTGCACTGCAATCCCAAAGGCACATGGTTCCATCACCTTCTCCGCAGGAGGATGGACAGTCTCCTCCTGTGATTTGCTGCCTCTGAAAACCCACTGGAGGGCAAACTATGACTTGGTTCCGGCTCAGCACTACACAATATTAGCATTTACAGGTAGTTAAGTTTGTGATCTTCCAATGGCCACGCCCAGTACCCAGACCACTATCCCCCCAGCACCGCACAATGAGTGCTGTGTAATAGCCAGCCTTGGAAGGATGATTTCTAGACTGAATTACAGGCTGTGACTGGGAGAGGAACAGAGAGGGTATCTCCTCTGATATCCTGTCCTGCTGCAGGGTGGCTGGTGACAGCACTGGACTGGGGTGCAGGTCAAGGAGGCTGTCCAGAGCAGTGACATCCCCTCCAAACAGTAACAACAGTTCCCTGCTAGAGGATTTGTGTGTGATCAGATGGGTACCGCTGTCAAAGCCTGAGCTTGCCAGCCTCACCATGGTTACGTCAATTGTGATGGATGCTGCCTACTTTGCATATTATCCTGGTCTGTAGGCTTATACCTTGCGTGCAGAGGCTGGGAGAGTGGTGAATTCCCCTTTGTCTGAAGCACTGGTTGATTTTAAATCCGCAGAGGGAGGCAATTAAATTGAATCGAAGCAGCAGCTTGCAGCATCTGTGGTATTATCCCACTCTTAGCTCATTAAAACGGATGTGCTGAAAATTGATTTGCACCTTTGTTTCAGCAAACAGTGCTGCTGCTGAGCTCTGAGAACAAAGTGGCTGTGGTGATTGGGGGCCTCTGGGAGTTGGTGTGGTCACTGTCCCTCTCTCCGCATCACCATATGGGCTACCCTGAGCGGGAAGCAGAGGAGGTGAAGGGGCTTTAGGGAAATGCAACCTGAGGCATCTTATCTTGCCACAAGGAACCCTCTCTTGTTGGAGGTGTGCCTTGAAGCGTGACAGACCTTCCAAAGGAAGCTTAGAAATGCTCTAATTGTTGTCAGTGACCCTATGACCAGCAGATCTGAACCCTGCCTTAGCCTGTGCCGTCGACACCGTCTCTGAAGTGCTCGTTACCCCTGTTACAGTTACCATGTCAATCCATCTAATTGAGCATCTTCCTTTCCTTCACTGACCGTTGACTTTTCCCAGCATGATTTCCTTAGTCTCTGGGATTTTGCTTCCTTTATTTACAAAATACCCAGCCAACCAATTGGCTTTAAGTCCATTGCGACTCATGACAGCCCTCTGTGTGTCTTCAAAACTGTGATCTTAGAGAGGAAAAACGCCAGAACTTTCTTCTGAGGGGCCTTATTTGCTTGGGTTCAAGTGGCCAACTCGCTTGTACCCCCCAGGAACTCACGGAAGACACTGGAGCCTGTGGGGAAGCACCTGGAGTCCCCTGCGCACATGGCCGTGGCTTTGAACCTGGATATTAGGTCTCTCATCTGTTTGGAATTCAACCATGAGCATGCTTTTACAAAGCTCGGCAGAAGCAGCTCCTGTCCGATGAGAAAATATGACAGATTCGGTGTTCTGAGCTTTGGGGCCAGGCTTACGGCACACATCCTAACCTGGAATAGTGGTTTCCACCCTCTGAAAACCTTCTGGACGGTCAGCTATGGGTCAGTTCCACCTCCACAGTACATAACAGTAACCGCCCAACCTGCTCTAACAGGTATCGGAAAGGTAGCAAAGCGCACAGATAGTATCTCAGCAAATCAAATCTGCTGCTCTGGGCAATTCCAGAGGTCTGCTAGGATCAAGATAACCCCTGTCCCCTCAAAAGGATGGAAGATAAACTATTGTCAACAGGTTTTGATAAGGAACTCAGGTGACAGTCTGTAGCATGTTGCACTGCTGACCAAAAGGCTGTGTGGCTTCAGTGGTTCAACCCCACCAGCTACTCCGAGGGGGAAAGACAGGCAGCCTCCTCCCCTAAGTATTTACAGCCTTGGAGACCCCATGGAGGCCTGTCGTGAGTGGGGAGTGGGGGTCCACGACAGCAGTGGGTCTGTTTCTGCACGGGGGGCCGTCGTGAGTGGGGAGTGGGGGTCCATGGCAGCAGTGGGTCTGTTTCTGCACCGTGGGCCGTCGTGAGTGGGGAGTGGGGGTCCACGGCAGCAGTGGGTCTGGTTCTCCTTGGTTAGCGTGAGTCAGGTTGGTTTGAACCTTCTGGCGATGCGCTTCGGAAGTCTGCTCTTCAGGGCTGTCAGCTCATGTGCTCCAGCGGGGAAATCATCTCGCTGGGAAGCGCACAGTCGTGTGTCTGCGCTCGCTGTAGGCAAAGGCAGCTGGCTCGCTCTGACGCCTGACTGGGGCGCAGCACAGGGGCTCCGTGCCTGGAACACCTGAGGCCGGACGCCCAGCTGCCAGCGAGCCCTTCCCCACGCCCGCACACCCCGATCCTCGGACCCGCTGCACCCCCACACCCCCATCCCCCCTCAATACCCTTGCTGCTCCAGGCACTCATTTGTCTTTCTAATTCTCATCCCTGACCCCTTCCTCTTGACCCAGGACCCTATTCTGGGACCCCTTTCAGAGTGGTCAGCATGGTAGCCGGGCACCATCTAGCTCCTCCGGCCTCAGTGCTGTGCGGGTCGGGATTGGCCTGGTCCATTAATCCTTTGCATTAACGGTTTCCTTGAGCCTTTCACTTTCTTCCCTCTTCTTTGTTCTGCGCAGTGAGATGCCAACACAGAGCTTAGATGGCTGCTGGAGACTCTTAAGCACTCAGCCACCACTCACAGAAGGAGGACGCACAACACTGGCTTGGGGGACCTCGTTATCCACAGAAACTATGGTCCTGAGGACCTAAGACCCTCAAGTCCTTGCCTCAGCGTGTCCATCTGGCCTGTCCTGGTGCCTCCCTGTCTACTCGCCCTCAGTCACAGTCTCCAGCCATGCACTTAGCCAGGTAATAACTCATATATAATTTACCTGGGGCGCTGGCGCCTGAGCACTGTTAAGAGGGTTTGGTAGAAAGGATTGTGATCAGGGAAGGTTCTAGCTGGGAGAATAGAAGTCTTAACTGCGAAGAACTTACAAAGCCAACAGAGCACATGGACCCAATTCATTGCATGAACTTTACACTGAGCATTTGTAACCGTGTACTGTCTGGGCTCTGGTGACCTTGTCTGTAAGGCGTTGCACTTCTAAGAGGCTGAGCCTCCACTTCGCCAAAGAAGGCATTCAGATGGTGAACAAACACAAGAAGAAATGTTCAAAATCCCTAGCTCTAAGAGATGCAAATCAAAACAACTATGAGATATCATCTCACTCCAATAAGAATGGCAAAATTTAACAGAACTGCTGGCAATGTTGCAGAGAAACTGGAACTCTTATTCACTGTTGACGGGAGTGTAAAATGGTGCAACCACTCGGGAAGGCAGGATGGCGCTTTCTCAAAAGGTTGGAAATAGAAATATTATTTGACCCAGCAATGCCACTACTGGGAATATACCTTAAAGAAACCAGAACGGCCAACCAAGAAGATATATGTGCACCCATGTTTATTGCAGCTTTGTTCACAATAGCAAAGAATTGGAAACAGCCCAAGTCCCCATCAACAAACGAATGGATAGAGAAGCTGTAGTATATTCACACAATGGAATACTAGGCTGCATTGAAAAACAAGGAACTCATGAATTATTGTGCAGAATGAGTGACCCTGCAGGATGTTATGCTGAGTGAAATATCTCAGTCAAAAAAGGACAAATACTGCATAATATCTGTTGTAAAGTGAGACTGGCATTGGGGTTTTGGGGAAACTAAGAAAAGAGGGGATAAATAATATATGTTGTTGTTGTTATGTGCCGTCAAGTCGTTTCCGACTCATAGCGACCCTATGCACAACAGCTCTAAACCTGCTCTATCCTGTGCCAACCACACCGCCTCTGACACACCCATCCCGATTACCCCAGTCACCGAATCAATCCATCTCATAGAGGGTCTTCCCCTCCTGCGCTGTCCCTCCACCCTCCCAAGC
>NW_006399798.1:16009937-16027300 GCF_000299155.1 Elephantulus edwardii | reverse complement strand
TTGGTAGAAATCATCTATTTCTTCTTCTTTGGCTCTGGTTGTTGGTGCATATATCTGAATGATAGTGGTATTTACTGGACTTCCTTGTAAGCGTATGGATATGATCCTGTCACTCACGATGTTGTACTTCAAGATGGATCTAGAAATAACTTAATGATATATACTTCATTAAAACAGATGAAGGAGAGAACTGTTTAGGAGGAATATATAATTAGGTATTATTGTCATGACAAGAGTTCAGAATAAAAACTGCTAGTGGAGTAGACTGGTGGGGGGATGTATAACAATGAAAGAATTTTTTCTTACTTTTCAAAGAGAAAAGCGAACTGGGGGGGAGGAGACGGCAGGGAGGAAATTATGCAACAATGAATGAATGGACATCCAAAGTCTCTGTAAACTTTCATTAAAATTAATAATTAAAAAAAAAAAAGAGGCTGAGTCTCTCCAGCAGTTCAAATTCACCAGTGGCTCCTCAGGAGAAAGATTGGCAACCTCTTCCCATATTATTTATAATCTCTGAAGACCTGCTGGAGGGCCAGGCATGAGTCAGCTCCCCCTCTTCCACAATGAGAGACTGATTCTTTATTTTGTCACTTAGTTGCTGTGTGGCTGTGAGACCCAGTGTCAGTTTCTTTATTTATACAATGGGTATAATGATAGTAGTAGCTACCATTCAAGGTTGTCCTGAGGCTGAAGAGAGAAAATACACCTCAAGCACATAGTCTACTGCCTGGCTTTTTTTATTACTGTTAAGGAGTCTTGATGATGTTATGATTAAGCCCCCAGCTTCTAACCACAAGGTTGGTAGTTCAAACCCACTAGCAGCTCCCCAGGAGAGAAGATGCAGAGATCCTAAGGCCAGTGAGGGACAGAGCCTCCTCAATCCCTGTGACCATTTTAGGGGCCACCATTTTTGGGGTTTCATGAGGCCTCCTCTATCACAAGATAACCACTAGAAGTAGAAGCATTTCTCAGCCCCACCTCGGATGTTCTTCCTCAGATAAATTCCACTGTGTGCAGCCTGCAGGCCATGGTGCTGTGGTTGGTTGCCTGGGAATGTGCGCTTGAGATTCTGGTAGTTTTGTGGTAAAGAGTTCTGCCGACAATATCAAAGCCTGTGGTTTGAATCCACCAGCTGCTCCCTGGGAGAAAGACGGGCACTCCCTTCCCAGGTGATTTACAGCCTCTGAAACCCTACTGGAAGGTCAGTTGACACAAAACACAACATTCAGGAGCTGGATTCAGGAGCAGGTACATGATCCTCTGGGCCTAGTCCCTCCTCCTTCACACCTGTTACCTCACCTGTCAGCTTCTTCTTTCATCACCTGACACAGCAAAGCTGGGGGACTCCCAGGGCATTGAGCTGTATCTGGAAACACTGTGTGTGTGTGTGTGTGTGTGTGTGTGTGTGTGTGTGTGTGTGTGTTTGTGTGTATATATATAGAGATGTGTGTGTGTGTATATATATAGAGATATGTGTGTGTGTATTTATATATATATCAATAAACTCCCCTCAAACTCATTGTCAGGGAGTCAACACTGACTCATAACTGACCCTCCAGGAGAGTTTCCTGGGCTGTAAATCTCACAGGAGGAAATGGCCCATTTTTCTCCTCCAGGGTCACTGATGGATTTGAACTACCAGAGTGTGGTGTAGGCTTGGGGTTAGCTGTGCAACTCCCTTCCGACGAGGCCACCAGAACTCCGCTTTGTGTGTTATTTCGCATGATTGTGGCTGCTTTTTGCATCTAGAGACAGTAAAAACTATTTCCCACATAAATGAACCGCGGTTGTTCCTTCTGTCTGCACCATTTCCACTTATGGAAGATTTCACCTCCTCACCTCTCTTGCCTCGTAGGAATTTCGGAGTAGAGGGTTCCCTGTATTTATTACCCAACTTAAATGCTTTAAAAATGCACACTGGGCTTCCCAAGATCCTCTGTTGCAACCTCGGTATGAACATCCAATCACATCAGCTTGGCAGGAGGGTGGGTGAGTTTGGAGATGAGGGAAGCAAGATGGGGACTAGCTGCTTAAGTCAGTGACTTGGAAATTTGCTACGTGAGCTCCTTAAGCTCTCAGCCAAGAGCCCTTAGGTTATGTCACATCTCCTGTCTTCCCCTTGTCCAAGGGGACTGTGAAGAGAATCGTCAATTGGGACCCTAACCGATGAAAATTTCCAAGATGTCAATCCCATCACATTCAGGCTAGAAATACTCATTGGGAGCAAAATCAAAAGAACAGAAAGCACTGCCCTTTGAAATGTCAGCGGCCTTAATTAGCTACCTTGGCCGTGCCGGGTTGATGGCTGGCCTGGGGATCGGTTTATGGTCTCAGCAGCCACGCTAGTAACACCAGAAGGGGCTGCGGACAGGCCACCTGAATGCCAATCAGCACATTGACTAATGTTTCACGGCATGAATACCTTGTCTCCACTTCACAGCTCTTCTGAAAGCAGGCAGGTTCTAAATTGGAAAGGAGTCTGGAAACATTTTGTCTAAATGGATCAAGTCACACTGGCAGGGGGTAAAAATGGATCAAATCATACCCGCAGGAAGAAGGTATCACAACAGGACATCATCTAACTAACCCCTGGGTGGTGCAAATGGTTACCGAGCTTGCTTGCTAACTGAAAGGCCGGAGGTTTGAACCCAGCCAGTATCAACTTGGAAGAAAGACCTGGTGATCTACTTCTGAGAAACCAGCCACTGAAAAACCTATGGATTGAAAATGGTCAGACAATGCACAAAAATTAGTCTGTATTTGCCTGGAGTAGTAGTGCTCAGGTTGTTCGTTCATAGGGTTGCTATGAGCCGTCTACGACTTGACGGCATTAAACAACAACAACAACAACAACAGAGAAAGTAGGAAGATCAGAGGAATGGGAGAATGAAGTACATGTGTGGCTAGTTGCTTCCCTGAACAAGTTTCCTTTGTTGTGATTCTGAAAAACAGAGTGGTACCTGGCCGCTGTTACTTAACATAATGGTCAAAGATTCTAAACATGAAACCTAGTCAAAAGGGGGTGGGGGGCGGGATATAGAACAGAATTAAAATGTAAAAATTTAAAAATTAAAATTTACATTTTAACATTTAAAGGCGGTAGATTTTCTGGAGCAATGGCACCCAGATGGTCTCCTGAAGATTTTAAAATAACCTTTAAAGCTAAACAGCAGAATATTCCCTTTGTTGTTGTTATGTACCCACTAGTCAGAACTGACTCATACCTGACCCTCCAGTGGCTTTTCAGAGGCAGTAAATCGCCTGGAAGGAGCTCGCCCATCTTTCTCCCACACAGCAGCTGGTGAATTAAAACCGCATGCCTTTGGGTAGGCAGGACAACTCCTTACCACTAGGCCACCAGTTGTTATTGTTGTTGTGTTCAATCAAGTCAGAACTGACCCATAGCTGACCATCCAGAGGGTTTCCAGAGGCCGGAAATCACATGGGAGGAGATTGCCCATCCTGCTCCGACAGAGCAGATTTGAACCATGTGCCTTTGGGATTGCAGTGCAGGTTCTTACCAGTCCAACCTCCCTGGGCCACCAGAGCTCTTTCTATATCCCTACGTTGTTACGTGCTTTAGAGTAGAATATGACTCATAGCAACCATATCAACAACAGAGCTGAACTCTGTTCTATCCCGTACCATCCTTATTGACCTTGACACATTTTAGTCCATTTCCGCAGACACTGAATCAATCTCCTTGAGGATTTTCCTCTCCTTTGCTGACCCTCCACTTTTCCAAGCATGACGTTTCTTTCCAATAGCCTCTTGTAACAATATGTCCAAATTATGTGAAATGAAGTTTCACCATCTTTTCCATAAGGAACATGCTGGTTGCACTTTCTCCAAGACCTGTTTGTTCATTTGGCAGTCCATAAGGCAGGGGAGGAAATCCCCGTATATCTTCTTAAAATCAAATAATAGTTTGGCTTAATCAGTAAAGAATTTCTGCCTCGAGACTTGTGGTCTTTTAAGTTCTTCCTGTGGAGTTTAAGTTATTAATCTTTTCTTCCACTTCCTAAACTATATGCCTCTGGAAACTATGAACTTGGAGAAATGAGGATAGTTCTAGAAAGGCTGATTCAGGCCTTTTTGTTCATAGGGTCGCTATGAGCCCTGCTTGACTTGATGACAATCATCAACAAGAACAACATTAAAAAAGGCATTTGGTTACCATATGGGGTTGGAATCCAGGTTGGGAAGTTGTCTGGAGCAGCTGGATTCTACAGATGTTTGTTTTCTGGTTCTAGTGAGAATTAGGGTGGAATGTTTACTTGCCATTGGATGTAAGGTGATTTTATTCGACCTCCTTTTTAAAAAGACATTTGGGCCCAAAGGCTGCAGGCCTTCTGGCCTGGTTTTGATTGGTTTTGGTCAAACATTCTTCTACGTGGTATAGCACTGATCTGTCCATTTGTTGTACAGAGGTAACTCATGGTTGCTGTGATGCTGAACACTGTGATACTGGTGTGTCAAATGAGATAATGGCTACCCATGGTGGACAGTGTTTGGTGGAGCTTCCTGATTAAAACAAGCTTGACATCCACTTCCAAAATAGCTTGCCTCCGGAATTCCTATGAGCTTGGAGAAACAATGAAAGTTATATAAGTGTCCAGGTCTTTCATTCATAGGGTCGCTATGAGTCCTCTACGACTCGAAGGCACTTAACCACAACAACATCATGATATTGCCTGTTGGTCTAATTGAAACAAAGGGGACGAGATAGGATCGGTCAGAAAGATCGATCCTGGTTCTAATGAAAATGTGACTATTTGGCTCACTATTTTGCCTTAAGTTTCATTTAAAAAAATCACATTCAAATATTATGTCTATTTCCTGAAATTTCTAATCCTGCCTCATCATGGAATATGTTGGCTCTAAATGTTCTGAGAAAGGAAGAGTGCTTTAACAGCAAAGTTCAGCTCATTGCCGTCAAGCTGAAGTTGGCTCCTAGCTGACCCTCCATGGCATGGGAGATTGCCTAGCTTTGTCTCTCTGAATAGCTAATTGACTTGAACTGCCTGCCCGTGGGGTGACAGAACGTCTCCTTACCCACTAGGCCACCCGAACTCCCAGAGTGCCCATTTGGTGACTGTCAAGTGCACACGCACCCAAGAAAAAGATGAGAGGCCACAGGTTTCTGATGCCAGTCACATCTTTTAAACCTCACTGCTCTTTCACTTAGGGACCCAGAGACTGGCTCTCCATGCATGCTGTGAAGTCTTTGCATTGGGATCGAGGGCATATGGACCTAGAGACTTTACCTGACTCAGCCCACTGCCCATCTGGACATCCTTCCTGGCCAGCTGGGCTGGTGAATTGGCGAGAAGAAGAGGTTTCCTTTCACTGGTCTGGTTGCTTTGTCTGACATCAGCTGCTGTTTTCCTTTGTCACATCTGTCTGTTTCTCCCTGGCAGGAGCTGGAGCAGAGACGACAGTCCCTGTCTGCCTGCGAGCTCCCTCCAACTCCTGGGCTCAGGTCTCTCTCAGAAGGGTTAAAGCTCTGGGAAGCCTGACGAGTTCTGTTCAGTGGATATTCCATTTAGAAGTGGCTTTTGGTGCCAGAAGCGTGGGCATTCGTGTGGAAACAGAAAGTGCTTCTGTGAAAGGGAAAAAACAAACAAAGAAAACAGTAACACCTACCTACAAAGTGGTGTTTGTACAAGGAGATTGTCTGCCGGCCTTACTCATAAAGCATAGTCCAAAATTGTAGTTGCCTAGAATTTTCATTTCTTATTCTCTTTTGCCCCTGGAAGCAGGAGCGGCATCCACTTCCAAAATGGCTTGCCTCTGGAAACTCTATGTACGAACAGTGCTCAGGCTGTTCGTTCATAGGGTCGCTATGAGTCGTCTACGACTCGATGGCATTAAACAACAACAACAATTCTCTTTTGCCGGAAGCAAGTTGGTACCCAGGCCCTCTCGTTGTGTCTTCGGACAATGTCTTTCTTCTCATTGGTTGAAGGACCACCAAGCCGCTGGGGGGCTCCCCCAAGTTTCTCTTCCTCCCACCTTCTTTAAGCTTTCTTAATTTGGCTTCTTGTGGTGTAAGATTCTTGGCTGGCATCACATTTTTAATACCAGGTAAAACCTAGACAGTGCTAATATCCACCTTAATCCCGTAGCATTTGGTACATTCGAAGTGTTGCTCAAACACCACCTCTGCTGTTGGTGTTGGTGGTAGATGCCATGGTGTCAGCTCTGACTGGGTCCCGCTGGACAAGCGCACCTGCCCCCTGAGCCCACACCATCCTCAGGCTCCCTGCCCATTGTCATAGCCATTGTGTCCGTCTTTGCAGCTCGTGTACATTCTTGCTCTTCTCCACTGACCACCCCCCCCCCCGGCCTTTCGAAGCATGCTGTCTTTCACCAGGGACTGGCCCTGCCTCGTCACATGCCCAAAGCATGGAAGGTGCAGTCTCAGCATCCTTGCATGTAGGGGGCATGATCCCCTTTCTCTCTACTTACAGAGCACTTCATCATTCCAGAAGAAAAGCCTGAACTCAGGGCGCTGCCACCCTTCACTCCCCTATCCCCGTCCTGACAACCACCCAACTGCTTGCTGTCTCGGTGAATTTGTCGATTCTGGACGTTTCACACATGGACTCATGCAACATGCAGCCTTTTGCGCCCGGGGTCTTTTACTTAGCCTGATGCTACGTAAGCTCATTTGGCTTGTGACGTAAACCAGGCTTCCGTTCTTTGTTATGATGCGCTATTTATGATTGCATGAGACTATGTCAAACCAAACCCTACTGACACTGATTTGATTCTGCTTCATAACGACCCTATAGGACAATCTACAATGAACCCAGAGGGTCTCCAAGGCTGTAAACCTTGACTTGAATCATTTATTTCTGGTTGGTTCAGCTTTAGAAATGCCCAAGATGTTACTCCCTTTTCGCTTTCTAACTCCAGGTCTTGCTACATTTTGTTCCAATGTTTTGCTTTGTCTTCTCAAGCTGCCGGTGCACATTTTCTGTTTTGTTTTCTTGTCGCTTCTTTTCTTCCTTTTGCTTTGTCTTCTCTACGTCAGCACCTAACACCAAGAAGCGTCCATAAACTAGGTGGTTTACTCTCTAATGCACCTTTCTTTTACATTTTCATGGAAAAGGGTAGTTGGGATAATTAGCAAGTGTCTCTCCCTTACTTGAGAAACACTGAGAGGTGAAGGAGTTAACTGATGAGTTTACAATTATTCCAGGACAGGAGTTGGTATGCTTTTCTATAAAGGGTCGGGTTGTATGTGTCTAAGGCTCAGCTGGCCAACTGGTCTCTGTCACAGCTACTCAACACTCCCATTAGGGCACAAAAGTACCCCAGCACAGAGATGGCTCGTTCCCATCAAACTATAGCTGTCGACATCCTTTCATATAATTTTCTTTGAATTTCATACCATTGTCATGTGTCATGAAGTATCATTCTTCTTTTGACTATGTGTAATTACTTACAAATGTAAAGAAAGATGTGTGAAATCAGAATGGTTGCTGCCTCCGGGGGTGGAGTGCAGGGATTAACTTCAAAGAGGCTTGAGGGAAATTTCTGGAATGATGAAAATGTCCTGTGTTTTGATAGTAGCATGTATTCCAGTATATACTTCTGCCAAAATCCATTGAACTGTGCTCCTAGGCGCTGTGTATTTCGCTGTAATGTCGTCTTACATGCTTTGGGCATGTTGCCAGTGTCAGTCCTTGGGAAAAGGTCGGATAGGAGAAGGAGCAGAGGAGCCGTTAAAGCGAGGAGGAGATGCAGTGGGATGAAGTGACACAGTGACAGCGACATGGGTAGAGAATCATGAGGACGGTACAGGACCGGGCACACTTTCTATCCGTTCATCACAGGGTCCCTGTGAGTCATAGGGGTCTAGACAGCACCTGCCTTATTCACCAGTGCAGATTCTAGCTCAGAGGCAGTGGGGGTTCAGTGGCAGAACTGTCAACTTCCATGTGGGAGGTCAGAGGCCACTTCCCAGCCGATGCACCTCATTCACATCCACCACCCATCTGCCAGGGGAGACTTTCTGGGGTGCCATCATACTGAACACAAGTCAGCCAAGTTTCCAGACTGGGAGAGACTAGGAAGAAAGGCCTGGCGATCTACTGCTGAGATGAACCCCCGGCGACCACAATGGCTCCATTTACAACCAGAAACAGCACGCATGGGGCAGCATTTTATTTATTCTGTGTGCATAGGGTTGCTTTTCACTGGAGGCTGAGTCATCGGCAGCCAACAATGACTAGAAATTATATCCCAATAAAAAGTTAAAATAGAAAAGGCACCACAAAGTATTTTTAGCTCGTGGGACATACAAGAAGAAGTTGTGGTCGGATTTGGCCCCGGGCTGTAGTAGCATGGGTTATTCAGGCATATACTTTATGGACTCTACTTTAGAAGACTGTCTACTTCAGAAGGATAAGCTTCAAGTGGAACCTCTGACATTCAAGGCCAGGGCCATGTGCTCCCCGATGCAGGACAGGACAGGGTGAGTGCTACGGGGCACTGGAAGGCTGTTGTTGTTATGGCCATTGAGTGGATGAGCTCATAGCAACGCCATGAACAGATCGGAACCATGCCCCATCCTGTGCATTCTCTCCATCTGTGGCATGCTCAAGGCTCGCCCCATGCTTACCTCTAACTGCTAAGCTCCACTTCCTGTTCCTTCTGTGCAACACAAATCCAGCCTCCGACACCTGAACTCTGGGCCCCTGGTGTGCTGTGTTAGCACTTGGACACTGCTCTGGCATGGTGGTGCTCTAGAAATAGCCCCTCCTTATTTTTAACACCCTTGCCTAATCAGTGGGTTCCAGTTTCTCCCAGAAAATTCCAGGGCCCAGCGATGCAGGTTGGAATTCAGAAGGTCTAAGCCATAGTGCTGAACAGGCATCTCCTCTGTCCTTGCCCACCCTTCCCGATAAAGGCCCTCGAGGCACCAGGCTTCCTCTCCCGCTGCGTCCTGAAGGCCCTGGGCTGTGGCCAGAGTCCAAGCAATTTCTCCACATGAGCAAGGAGCCTGTTTTCTGAAAGCTTTTATTTCAAAGTGTTGTTAAAAATATGTCTCAGGGTTTCTGGAAGCCAAGGAAGAGAGCATATGTTGGGACAGGGAAGAAGAGAGGGCCTACTCACATGGGGGCACCTAGAGCTGGCCAATGAGCACACGGACCCCTGTGAACTTTGCAGAGAGCCGCTGAAATCAGCTCATCAAATGGGCACCATTAGAACAACTCCCAACCCAGTGAAAGGGTCAGCCAGCAAACTGCAGAGAAGTGGATGCCACCTCTTGTGACCCTAGTGTGTCCGAATAAAACTGTACTCTGAGAGGTTTTCAAAGCTGTGATATTTTGGAAGAAGCTCAACAGGCCTTGCTTCCAAAGCACCTCTGGTGGGGGTGGGGGGGATTCGAACCACCAACCTTTCAGTTAGTAGTGACTAATGGTTAGTATCATCCAGGGACCCAGTGAAAGGCCAGGGCTCTCCAGACACCTGTCCTCCTGCCTGTCCTCCTCTTGACTTGCAGGTCTGGAATCAAGTCCACGTGGTTGATCCCCCAGGAGCCCGCCTAGACCAGAGAAAAGGCGGAGAAGGAAGCAGCCTGTGGCCACAGGGCGGGAGATGGGAAAAGGGAGATGGAAGATTCTCGTCTCCTCTTTAGAAGTTCCTGGGGGACCAGTTTCCAAGGGGAAAGCTCCAAGAGTCGCTGAGATCTTGGGGGGGCTAGTGCTCGGGCTCCGCGTCCATGCAGGATTCCCACGGGTTCTGGGGCATTCGAGGCAGTGAGAAGAGCAGGAGGGCTAGGCCGCCGAGGAAGAGGAGGACGAAGGCTGCGCAGGCGCAGGCGAAGGACCAGGCGTAGTAATAGTCGATCCAGACCGTGTCCTCGCTGTCAATCATGCGCTTCACCGACTGCCGCATGACCTCCACCGAGACCAGGACGCAGAGGCCTGTGGGCAGAGCGCACTCAGGCAGGGAGCCTGGAGGGGGCCGCTGCTCGTGGAGAAGGTGGGGCCCCCGGCCAGCCCTGGGGGGATGCGCAGCTGTGGAGAAGGTGGGGACCCCAGGCCTGTCCCTTGAGGCGTTATGCTCATGGAGAAGGTGGGACCCCTGGGCTGCGCTGTGGGGTACGCTGCTCGTGCAGAAGCTGGGGCCTCCGACAAGCTCTAGGGGGACGCTGCTCGTGGAGATGGTGGGGACCCTGCGACAGCGAACCCTGTGCCCACCACACAGTACACTCCTCCCTCCTGAGGTGACCTGGTCCTTTGCCCTTCTCTCTCTTCCTGCTCGCTCGCTCTCTCTCTCCCCCCATCTCCTCTGTCTCCCTGTCCCCCTTCTCTCTCTCTCTCCCTCTCCTTGCCCCCCCTCCTTGCCCCCTCTTTGTCTCACTCTCTCCCTCCCCTCTCTCCCCCCTTTCTTTCTCTCCCTGTCCCCTTCTCTCTCTCCCTGTTACCCTCTCTCTCTCCCTGTCCCCTTCTCTCTCTCCCTGTTCCCTTCTCCCTGTCTCCTTGTCTCTCTCTCCCTGTCTCCTTTTCTTTCTCTCCCTGTCCCCTTCTCTCTTTCCCTGTTCTCTTCTCTCTCTCCCTGTCTCTCTCTCCCTGTCTCCTTCTCTCCCTCTCTCCCTGGCCCCTTCTCTCTCTCCCCTGCCCCCTTTTCTCTCTCTCCTCCATTTCCCCTCCCTTTCTCCTTGTCCCTCTTTTTCCCATGATGATGTAGACTTTTTTTAAAAATTAAAGTGAAATTGACATAACAAAAAGGAGCATTTTGAAGTGAGCATTTTCATAGCGTTACTGCATTCACAGTGCTGGGCAACTGACTCCTGATCTGATTCTAGAATATTCCCATTCCTGCGAGGGAAACCTTGGATCTGTTGAGCAGTTGTTCCTGACCTCACATCCTCCTTGCTGTCCAGTACAGCCAATCTGCCTTCTGTCTCTGTATTTCACCTTTTCTGGACATTTCTCAAAAATAGAATCATACAACTAGTGGCCTATAGTCTGGCTGCTTCCACTTTGTGTAATGCCCCCCGCCCAGTAATCCATTGTGTATTGTTGTATACTGTCCAGTAAGAAATGACCCATAGCTGACCCTCCTGTGAGTTTTCAGAGGCAGTTAGTTTATCAAACAGGCCGACATTACCCATCCTTCTCCTGTGGAGCAGCTGATGGCTTTGAACCGTGTGCCTTCGGGATTGCAGCACAGCATTTTGCAGCTAGGCCACCAGAACTCCTTTTCTGTTCTGTGGCACTGCATGATTGTATTATTGCACTACAGTGACGTGTTTATACTTCGTCCTTTCCAGGGCTGAGAGGCATTCCCTTGTATGGACGGATGTGCCAGGCTGGTTACTGGTCCACCCACTGGTGGATGTGTGGGCATGTCCCACCGTTTGGCTGTGCTGACTCACGCTGCTGTGTGTCTACCTGCACTTGTTCTGACCCCGTTCTTTCTTGATTATTTCCTGAGAACTTTATTCTGTACACTGAGGACTAAGTAACTGAGAAACACAAATGTCCCAACATCTACCTTCCAACCCCTGTGGAGTCATTAAGCTCTTGACCAAGCTTGGCTGCTGTTACAGGGCTTGGAAAAGGATCCACAGCTGAATCCTGACATAGGTGTGAGAATGGGGTGTCAGGACCCTCCCCGTGGCATCTCCCCCTGACTCAGGCTCACGGGCAGGAGCCCACGTCCCACCTGCGAAGGCATAGAACATGGACGCTGGCCTCAGCATGTAGTCCCTCTTCTTCCGGAAGGACAGCAGGAGGCAGATGGTGCCCAGGATGATGAAGACGAGGCTGAAGATGGAGATGGCGGCCGCCGAGATGCTATACTCTGCAAACGAGAGGGGGCCGTGGGGGCTCACGATGGGGACAGAGCCTAGCTTCAGCCCTAGGGGCATTTGTCCTGCCTGGCTTCACCTCCCACCAGACGGGCCAGTGACAAAACCAAGATTTCTGCTTGCTCCAGTTTTGCAGGGAACAGAAGGTCTGAGAGGGACTCAGGAAAGCCTCAACATTGCACAGTGATCGAGTGGTGAGTGGGACTTTCCTGTGATCTCCTTG
This sequence comes from Elephantulus edwardii, assembly GCF_000299155.1. Lineage (NCBI taxonomy): Eukaryota > Metazoa > Chordata > Mammalia > Macroscelidea > Macroscelididae > Elephantulus > Elephantulus edwardii. Next base: position 16,015,241 of record NW_006399798.1, on the reverse strand, counting down.
TCCCATGCTTTTCAGCTCACGACAGCGCCAGTACTGCCCACACAAGGTCCAGGCCTTGGAGGGATGGGAGCTGTGCTTCTGGACCTTTCTAGAACAGAGACCTTTCTGTGTCCAGGACAGAGGAGGTACCTGAGCTGTAGTGGCCTGTCCTGGGGCTGACAAAGGCCTCTGGAAGGAAACCAGCGTGTGGCTTGCTGTGCTTCATGGGTGTGGAAAGGTGTGTGTGTGTGTGTGTGTGTGTGTGTGTGTGCGCGCGCGCGCACGTGCATGCGTGTGTGTGTGTGTGTGTGTGTGTGTGTGTGTGAATTTGTCATAGAGAATGCGTGGGTGAGTGAATGGATGTGCCCTATGTGTAAAGATTTGTCTCTGCGTCTGCCCCCCACGCTGTGCATGTAAGGATTTGTCAGAATGTTTGCGTGAGTGCACGCCTGTGTGTGTCAGGATCTGCCAGTGAGTGTACTAGTGTGTGCCACGCGGGTACAGTTTTGTCGGGGTGTGTGTGATGCATGTAAAGATTTGTCAGTGTGAGTGTAGTGGTGTGTTGAATGAGTGTGTTAGTGTGCATGAGTGCATGTACCGTCTATGGGAGGATTTGTTATGAAAGTTGTGTGTGTGTGTGTGTGTGTATGTGTCATAGACACTGTGAGTATATTAGTGTGAATGTGAATATATTCGTGTACTGGCACGTATGAGTGTGTCTGTGTAAGGATTTGTTAGGTAAGTGTGTGAGTGTATCTGCATGTGCGTGCTGAGTGTATTAGGATTTGTCTGTGTGAGCATGTGAGTTTATTAGTGTTAGTGTGCGTACTTTGCATGTAAGGATTTGTCATCCTGTGTGTGTGGTGTGTGCACACGCATGCGTCTTAGGCAGCCATTGGCACAAACACACACACAGGCCTGGGTCTGTATTTACTGCAGTGGGAAGTGTCTGAGCCCCGTGGAACGTGACTAAAGCCCCCCAAGCAGTGTGCTGGGCCTGGCCCACCTCTCCACTTGTCGGCTGTCTCATGTTCTAGACGTGATTTATAGTGAGGGGTGCATTGCACCGTCCCCAGGCTCGATTTCTGAATTGCCCCCTAGGGATTTGAGCTCTCGTTCCTCTCCACGGCGCCTGTCACAGCAGCTCCAGGGGCTCTGGGGAACCTGTGTTCCTGCTGCAGGTTACAAACCTACCTGAAAAATGTCTCTTTTTCAAATCCCCCAAGACCTGATGCTCCGCAGCTCCGGTCACCCAGGGACCAAGTGCTGCCGGCTGGCCCACGGCCCTCGGAATGAGGTGACGGTCAAGCAGCGGGACGTGCTGACTTCCGCCAGCACCAGGGAGTCAGGGCTTTGGTGCCACACGATCCTCGCCCCCTCCCAGCACCCTGGGACTCACCTTTCTGAGTGGTGACTTCAAAGATCTCCGAAGTCTCACCCGGGTTGAAATGCCTGAAGTAGGAGCAGTTCTTCTCTGCAAAGGAGGGAGGCAGTCTGTGGGTGGGTGGGGAAGGGGCTCATGACCACCCAGAGGGAATATGGGAAAGAGGGCATCCCCAGCTGACTCCTTTCTCCTCAAACCCCAAAATTGGGACAGAAATAAGCATCTTCCTCTGACCCTAGAATAAAATTTCAAGGAGCTCTGGTGGTCTAGTGGTAAGAAGCTGTGCTGCAATCCCAAAGACACTCTGTTCGAATCCACCAGCTGCTCTGTGGGAGAAGGATGGACAGTCTCCTCTGTGTGATGCGTTGCCTCTGAAAACTGCTGGAGGGTTACTCAGTTTGGACTTGCTGGCGCACAGGAAGGACAACAAAGAACGCATTTCAGTGGGAGCGTGGGGCTGCATGCTCCACAGGAGGCCACGGCTGTTACCGATACAGATGGCACTGCGGGCATTGAATTCCATTCGACAGACGCAGCAACTGGGGCTCAGGGCTCAAGTCCATTGTCAGAAGGTACAGAGTTCACAGGCAACAAGTGACCACACAAGGGCTCCCAGCGGGGACTGATTCTGTCCCCTGAGGACACTGGGAAGTGCCTAGAGACATATTAATTATCACAGCTAAGCCAGGGGGGAGGTACCTACTACAGGTACTACTGCTGTTGGTGGACAGAGACCAGAGATGTGGCTCAGAGCCCTATAGTGTCCAGGAAAAGCTCACAGCAAGGAATGACCATGCAGTGCTGCGATCCTGGCTGAACCCAAAATTTAGGGTTGATGGTTTTTGTTGTTGTTGTTGTTTGTTTGCTTTTTAATCAGAATACAGGCCTATCCCTGGGTTCATTGGGTGAAGCCTGGGCATCAGTTTTTCAAAAGCATCCCAAGGGATGTCAATGCTGGGTCTGGACTGGAACCCAGTTTGTTTTGTTTGGGTTTTTTTTGTTGTTTGTTTTGTTTTGGTATTTTTTGTAAATACTGTTTTATTTACAAAGTTTGTATGCATTGTTTTTCACATTGGATCTTTCCCATTTCCTTCACCCCTCCACCCATCAAATTGTGAAACCCTATGATTAACGCACCCCATCCTCAGCCCTCTGTTCCCCCCTGTTTGGATGCTCATACTCGTTCTACAATTGCACTGGAACTCTTTCTCCAGACCTCTCAAAGAAGGCTTTTCCAAGGGCCATCTGGATTGAGCTTGGAGGTGGAAAAGTATCTCCATTTGGGCGATGGATGTGACCAGCATGTCATTTCAACAGAGCCCCTACGCTGTGGTCACAGAGGAAGAAGAGCCCAGACAGGACCCACCATGGCTCGTGGCTGCGCCAGGCTGGTAATGGTCACAACGTGGAAGAAGATGTGAGGGCAATGAGTCAAACGCCTGGGTCTGTTGTATAATGGGGGCACGTGCACAGGAGAAAGGTTCAAAGCAAAAATTCATGCTGACTTGAGATATGATTTCAGGGACAACTTCTTTTCCTATTTAACCCTCAGACCTTTCTCTTATAACTAGACAAAACTCAACAAAACCAAAATACACTTGCTGCATCAAGTCAATTCCAGCACATACTTGGAGCGGCGCTGGTGTAGTCCCCAGGGAACTGCATGGCTACCCCAAAGGCAAAGAACTGTCTGGCTGAATCCACCGGCTGCTCTGAGGGAGAAAGATGGGTGGTCTCCTCCTGTGCGATTTACAACCTCAGAAAATCCACTGGAGGGTCTCTGACTTGATGCCAGTGAGTGTTGAGGGACAGAATAGGGCTGCCCCATAGGTCTCCAAGGCTACAGATCTCTACAGAAGCAGATTGCCCGGCTATCTCCCTAGCAACAACTTCTTGTTGTTTTTAGGTACAATTGAGTTGAATATGACTCATAGCAACCCTGTGAACAACGGGTCGAACTCTGTCCTCTCTTGTACCAACCTCACAATCTCGGGCACCCTCAAGTCCATTACTGCAGTCACTGTACTGTGTCAATCCACCTGGTAGAAGGGCTTCTGTTCTCTTGCTGTGCCTCCACCTTTCCCAGCCTGCTGTCCCTCTCTGATGCATAGCCTCTCCTAGCAACATGTGCAAAACATGTGAGATGAAGCTTTATCACCCTTGCCTTCTAGAAACACTCGGGCTTCGCCTTCTCAGGACATATCTATCTGTTTCATTGACTGTTCGAGGGACATTCAGTACTCTTCTCCAGCAGATTAAAAATGCTGGCCTTTCAGTTAACCGTCCAATGCTCAATCTATTGTGCCACTAGGGAGTCCTCCACAACGATGTATACTATAAAATAAAAGGAAGATCATACTGCTTATTTAATAGAGTTTTATATCTTTTATTCTTGAGTTAGGATGAACGCATTATTTATTTCTGAAAAACAAAACCAAAAAAAAAAAACCTCAGAGTCTGTTGCTTTTTACTTGTGTGAGGCCCTTCACTGATTTCGCCTTCCTGTGAGTCAGTGACTCTTAATAGGAAAAAAGTTTCCCTTGTCCCTCAAGTGGTCAGCACCTTGTGCATGAATTCATTTCCAGGCCACTTGGAAGCCTTTAAAAGGAGTTGAGGCTAACTCTTCTCTGGAACAATTCTTGTTGTTCAAAATCTTCCTTGCTTTTGACCTAAATCACGGAACTGCTGCTTAAGTCTCTGCCCGCCTGCCCTTCCACCTGTGTGTGTCCTGTGGTTGAGGAAGGACGTGATCCCAGATTAGCTGCAGTAAATGTTGCAGCAGGTAAACAGCTTTCTCTTGGAGCGTCTATATTTAAATCGCTTTCCTTTTGAACGGAGGTACCTGAGGCGTCTGGCTGCCAGCAGTGATGTCAGAATCGATGCTGCTCTTTTCTTCTCAGCATCCGGGGCTATTTTAGAGACGAATGCAAACCTCTTGTACTTGTTAGATTATTAGCTATAGATTCTCTTGAGTCACTGCTTCAGAATGGCTTGTGCTCTGTCATATGTCTCCGTGTGTCTCCCTCCAGACAAAGGAACATTTCTGTTTCGTTCTTTAAGGGCCAATTTCAGTTGTCATTGAAAACCCTCTGAAAAGAATTGACTGCGTTCAAGTGTATTTCACGGTCAGCTGCTTCCCTGATGACTCGCAATCCCCAGTTAAAAGCCTCTGGAGCAGAGAGCGGGGAGATAAAAGGCCTTGGGGCGCCTGGCCAGGCGCTGCGAGTGGGTGTCTCCGGGTTGCTGAGGCTCCCCTGATGCAGGTAGCGTTTGGGTTATCAAGTCCCAACCAGATGAACACTGGGCTCTGCTCTAAGTGCTTGGATAGACACGGTGTTCGTTTGCACACACACACACACACACACACACACACACACCCCTCTCTCCCCCTCTCTCACACACACACTCTCTCTCTCTCCCTCTCTCTCTCTCACACACACACACTCTCCCTCTCTCTCTCTCTCTCACACACACACACACACACACACACTCTCTCTCTCACACTCTCCCTCTCTCTCATACACACACACACACACACTCTCTCTCTCTTCCCCTCTCTCTCTCTCTCACACACACACTCTCTCTCTCACACACACTCTCTCTCACAACACACACTCTCTCACACACACACATACACACTCTCTCACACATACACACTCACACACACACTCTCTCCCTCTCTCTCACACACACTCTCTCCCTCTCTCTTTCACACACTCTCTCCCTCTCTCTCTCTCACACACTCTCTCCCTCTCTCTCTCACACACACTCTCTCCCTCTCTCTCACACACACTCTCTCCCTCTTTCTCTCACACATACACTCTCTCCCTTTCTCTCTCACACACTCTCTCCCTCTCTCTCGCACACACTCTCTCCCTCTCTCTCTCTCACACACTCTCTCCCTCTCTCTCTCACACACACTCTCTCCCTCTCTCTCTCTC
>NW_006399798.1:15994296-16006796 GCF_000299155.1 Elephantulus edwardii | reverse complement strand
CAAGTGTTGGTGAGGACGGAGAGACATGAAAACCCTCGTCTCTGTGGCTGCTGGGGCTGCAAAATGTCACCACTGGGGAAAATAGCTCGACAATTCTTCAGAAATAGAATTACCCCGCTGGTGTTGGACAAAGCTTGGCGTAGGCCTGCGCTGACCCCTGACCTTGGCTGTGTGTCAGTCAGTGTTGGTGGCTGGGCTTGAGCTCAGTGTTGTCTGTCCGTCTTGCCTGGAGTCTTCTTTCTTCCCCATGACCCTCTCTCTCCTTCATCAAGTGTGATGTCTTCCTTCTGGGATTGGATCCTTCTGACAACATGCCCAAAGATGTGAGACAAATATCTCACCATTCTCACCTCTGAGACAGATCAGGATAGAAGAAGAATTGATGCCGTCAAGTTGTGGTGTTGGAGAAGAGTCTTGAATATACCATCACTGCCAAGAATACAAGTCTGTCTTGGAGAAGGTGAAACCATGTTTTTCCTTGGAGGCTAGGATTTTGAAGCTCCAACTCACATACTTTGGGCATGTGACCAGGAGGGACTGATCCTAGAAGAAGGGGATCATGATCGGAAGGGTGGAGGGATCATGAGATGGATTGATACAGTAACTGGGACAATGGGGGAGTGTGATGTGTCGGAATCAGTGAGACTGACTCAGAACAGAGCAGGCTTCAGAGCTGCTGTAATAGGGTTACTATGAGTTGCAGGCAACTTGATGACACATAACAATGACCACCGTAACAACATATTCAATACTTTTCACCAACACTGCGATTCAAAGACATCAATTCTTTAGTCTTCCTTGTTCATTGTCCAGCTTTCATGACGTGCATATAAAGTGATTGAAAACATCATGGCTGGAGTCAGGCACACCTTAATCCTCAAAGTGATAACTTTGCTCCTTCAACCTTGGAGGCCCTTAGCAGATTACTTGCCCAGTGCAATATGTCATTAGATTTCTTAGCTATTGCTTCAATGTGCACTGACTGTGGACATGGAAGTAAAATGGAATCCTTGACAACTTTAGTTTTTTCTCTTTTTATCATAATGTTGCTTATTGGCCCAGTTCTAAGTATCTTTGATGCCAAGGTGTACGCCATACTGAAAGCTGGGGGTCTTTGAGCTCCTTCAGTGAGGACAAATCCTCTTTGCTTTCAGCAAGCAAGGTGATGCCATTTGTACATCGTAGGTTGTTAGCACGTCTTCCTGATGCCCTATTCTTCTTCATATAGTCCAGTTTCTTGGATTATTTGCTCGGCTCACAGATCAAATAAGGCTGGTATGAAAGAATACAACTCAGATAACCCTGATTTTAAACCATGAATCATGCAGTATTCCCCGGTTCCGATCAAAAAATAGCATTTGGAAAAAGTCTAAAATACTGTGAAGAGTTACCAAATGTGACACAGATGCGTGCTGTTGGAAAAATGGTGCCTACGAGACGATGCAGCCTTGCCACAAACCTTCAGCTTATTAAAAACCAAACCAAATCAACTCAGTATCTTGGAAGCAAATAAAGGGAGCTCAGTGAGACGAGGCATGCCTGGACTGCCCTTTTCAGAGTCCTCTAGGGGAGCCCCATTCTCCAGCTTTCCAGTCCTGCTCGTTGCTTAGACCAGTGTTTGCCCCAATTGTCTTCTACTGCCTCAGGCAGCGGGATGTTAAACAATTGCCTCTGATTGCTTGTGACAAATGCCCTTGAGGAAACACTGCTCACTCTGGGTGAGCTCAGAGTTGAGTCAGCTGCAGCCAGTATGCAGAAATGGGGGTCTTCTAGGCACCGCCGGACAATCAGACAGTGACTCTTTGAAACTTACCAAGAGCCCCAGCCTGCTCTGCAACCCCCAGTCATGGGGCTGTTGGCTTCCAGCACCGATGGGGAGGGGTGAAGAGCTCTGGGGTGGGGCTGCGAACCTAAAGGTTACAGGTTCAAGTGCACCCCAAGGCACCTCAGAAGAAAGGCCTGGTGATCAACTTATGAAACACCAGCCATTGAAATCTCTCTGGAGCACAGTTCTACGCTGACACATGGGGTCACTGTGGGTGGGACTGGAGTCCACAGCGACGGGTTGCTTGGCTTTTGTTTGTTTTTAGGGTGTAAGATGAACATGGTCCAAATCACTGCCATCAAGTTGCAGCAGTCCCACACCTGACCCTCCAGTGGGTTTCAGAGGCTGTAAACTGCACGGGAGACCGCCCAGATTTCTCCCACAGAGCAGCTGGTGGATTTGAACCTCCTGCCTGTGGGTCGGCAATGCAACTTCTTGAGACAAAATACTGCAAAGGGCAGTGTTCTTCCTGAGATCGGCCATATTTGTCTCGAATCAAATACTGCAGGACTTTGGGTCTGTTTCCAGAGTTTTGAAAACCTTGAGTGATCATTCGTGCCAATGTTCCCATTGTTTCTGAGGAGAGGATTAGGGAGGCCCTTCCTCGGCTACACATGCAATTATTATTATTATTATTATTATTATTACTACTGCTGCTATTAAACATCACACACGAGAGAACATGCCCAAGTCCTCTTCCTCCCTCCAGAAGGTGGTGGCCCCAGGAGGAGGAGAAGGGCGAGGGAGGAAGGGACAGATGCCCCCTGCAGAGGAGGGAGTGGGAACCTGTGGAACCCACTTAGGAAGCTTGTTGGGGAAAAGTGATGCTCAGAGGCCACTGTGAGGGTCTGTCTCTCACGGACAGAGGCGAGAAGGCAGAGACGTGGACACTGCGTGGACCCAAGGCTGAGTGACTCCTGCTGACCCTCTGCCGCTGGCCCAGTCCCCTCTCCTGTGTTTCCCTTGTGTGCTCCTCCTGCACTATGCACTCACTGGACTTCAGAAAGCAGGTGTCTCCAAGGTCAGGGGCAGGCTGGGATGAGACATCACCACATGTGGCCCCTGGACAGACCTCTCTGTCCCGCCCAGCCTGGCCCAGGGGAGCCACTGGATGACGCATCTGTTTACAAGTGTGTTCGGCATGGCTGAGGGTGTGGGCCCTGGGCTATTCGATACCCTCCAGCTCATGCCCACACCTGTTGAGGCCCTCAGCACTGGGACTCGGTTTTTCCAAGACAACTGGGTATGTACCAGTCTTCCAGGTATCCAGGAAGAAGGAGAGTGAGCGTGGGATTCCTGAACCAAGCAGGAGGGTTGGGGCGGCAGGAGCCTGGGCTGTGGTGAGCCTGGGGGTCTCTGAGCATGCAGTATGGATGCGCCCCCAAAGGCAGGTATTACGGGGCAGTTGGCTGATGTCAGAGGTAAGAACTACAATCAGATGGCGTGCTGTCACACCATGGCCCACTGCCTCCACAGTGGAGGAACACTTGCAAGGAGTAGACAGGAAATTTGGGATTTTGTAGAAGCAGCAGCAGAAGCTAGGAGCGGCTTTGTCTTCCACTAGGCCATTGAGTGGAGGATGGGAAGTGCAGGACTGAGACTCAGGGCCCCCTGAATCCTAACAGTGCTCCATATCTGTGCGGTCTATTGGCTACAGACATTGAAGGTCCCATGTGTGCAGAATCCAGACTAGTCCTCCTGAGGCCAGGGATCTGGGCAGAGAACTCACCTTTGGAGTGTGGTGCATGCTAGGAGATTGGCTAACATACATATATGGACGATGGGAGCAAATGAGCTTGAACACAGAAGGCCTCGGGGCTGGGGACATGGGCAGACATGGCGTCCTGGGAAAGCTGGCCGCTTGGCTGTGGCAGTGCTGACTTCTCAGGTGGACACCCACTCTCCCTTCACAGGAAGGACCCTGTGCTTCGTTTAACACATTACAATTACTGTTTTAAAGTTCTAATAAACATTTGCTGTTGTTGTTGTTAAGTGCCATCGAGTCATAGGTGACTCATAGCGAGCGACCCTATGAACAAAATCCTCGACACTTGCTTGCGTGACTTTCATCCTCTCCAGGTACATAGGGTTTCCGGAGGCAAGCTGTTTATGGAAGTGGATGCCACTCCTGCTTCCAAGCTTGTGTGAATTGGGAGCTCCACCACTGTCCATCATGGATAACTGCTATCACATTTGACACATCAATGTCACAGTGTTGAGCTTCACAGTGAACACAAGTTACCTCTGTACAGCAAGTGGCCACACCAGGGCTATATGGCCTAGAAGACTGTTTACAATAATAAACATTTAAAAAAAAAAGAAGAAGAGATCACACTTCCGTTTGCACCACACCTGGAAATCCGGTAACCAGATGGCATCAAATCAACTCACAGTGACTCCACGCAGGTCAGAGTAGAACTGTAGAATTTTTAATGGTTGATTTTCCAGAAGTAGATTAATACCCTGAGGTGACTTGAACTGTCAAGCTTCCAGTTAGCAGCTGACCATCTTAGCCACTTGCACCACCTACACACTTTGAAAGCCATTTCTGTGGAGTGAATTCTTACGTGCGTGGTGGGCCCATGTGTGCAGAGCAGGACTGTGTGTCACAGCGTTTTCTTTATCTCTATAGTTCCAGTGAAAACGTACAGATCAAATCAGCGTTCCATTCAGTAATTCACACACGTTTTGTTTTGTGATACTGGTTGTGAGTCGTGAACGTAACAGTGCGCCTTCTTCTTCCTCCTTGACTCCCTGTTGCTGTTCGTCCTTCTTTCCTGCCTTCTTGCCTTCTGAGCTCTATTTTGGGCCTTTGCCCTCATCTGTTTGATTACCAGGAAGCCCATTCTGCCCCGGAGTGATTCACTTGATATGCCTGTTGTGTAGCTGGAAGTTGATCCCCAGAAGCTGGTTCGGATCCAGGCTTGAAGGGTGTCCCCCCTAATCTTGAGGGTTTCGTGAGTCTCTCGGCCCAGTACGGCTGACCTTCTTCACGATTTAAGATTTTCTTCTCCTTTTCTGCTCTCTCTGTCCCTCGCCTTCTATTGTGTTCCAGACCAGAGTGGTCAGTAGACGTCACCGGGCACCATCTGGTGCTTCAGGTCTCAGGGGAGGGGAGACTGTGGCTTGTGTGTGGTGTGGTCTGTTAGTTCTTTGAACAAATTATTTCTGTTTCTCTAATTTTCTGAACTCCCGATGAGGCAACACTAACAGTTCTATCTTAGGTGGTCTCTCACAAGCTTCTGAGACCCCAAGTCACTACTCCCACAGTGGAGTGTGGACTGCATTTTGCCCGTTAACCAGGATGTCTCCCAAAAACTATGGTCCCTGATAGGGTTTGCAGTAGCTGAGAAAACAATAGATATTTAGAAGTACATGGATACCTGTAGATGGGTTTGAACTTCTAACCTTACAGTTGCAGCTGAGTGCATGGAGTTGATTCCACCTGGTGGACTCACAGGTGTGGCGAGTAGAACCCTCCATGCTTGTTCTTCTCCTTTTCTTTTGTGCTCCTCGGGGCTCCGTGGCTGGTCTTTCAGAGCTAAGTGTGAACTTGAACCTGCAACCTTTAGGTTAACAGTGAGTGCATTAACCTCTTGCACCACCCAAGGACGCCGTTGCTTCTGTCGCGGGTACTCTACACACTTCTGCCTGGAGGCCTGAGGATGAAGCTGCCTGCCCTTCAGCCTGGGGACGCACAGTCCAGGGGCTGTCTGTCTTTGAACGAGGACAGGGGAACCAGGGACGCGGCTCCCTGGGTCCCCTGACGAGTGCGGCAGCTGCGCAGCCCTGTCCCTGGGCCCCAGGTGCTCCCTGCTGGGAGCACAAGTCCCTAGACTGGTAGGTCCTCGGTTTTCTTCTGGAGCCTCTTGTCCTATCCTGCAGCCAAAAAGCCCCAAACCTCAGCAAGACAGAAATAACCAGAGACAAATGCCCTCATTTCACAACCTGCTCTGGCCGTCAGCACAACCACATGCAACGCCGAGCCAGAGGAACCTGCCCTGGTTTCCAGGGACAGGGGTGGGGTGGGGGTGGGGGGACCGGGCCGGGACAGGGAGTGGGTACGTTACCCCCGGGCAGGCTGATGGTGCTGCAGCTCAGGTCGTCATCGCTCAGGACGATGCGCTTGGTGCAAATCCGCCAGAGGCCAAAGTGGGCCGCCTCGCAGGTGCCGTTGGGGTGCTCCACATGGGGGCTCAGCACGGCCCAGTGGTCGGTCACCACGGCCGCCAGGGCCAGCACGACGCCCACCAGGATGAAGAAGAGGGTCACGCGGACCTTCAGGGTTTGGGTCTGGGACATGGTGAGGGGGTCCTTGGGCAGGACGCAGCGGCTGCGGCTGTCCGGGCCGAGTGGCAGCTGGGCCGGGACAGTGGCGGGTGCGGAGCGAGTGGCAGCTAAGTTTAGGGTGAGCGGCCAGAGCCAGAGTGGGCGGCCCTGGGGCCCAGGGACAGGGCTGCGCAGCTGCCGCACGCGTCAGGGGACCCAGGGAGCCGCGTGTCACCTCTCAGATTTCAGGGTGTGCTTCCCATCGAGGAGGCAGAAATACACCAGGGTGGGGCACGGGAGGGGCACTGGGTGGTGGCCTGAGACCCCGATGAGTCAGGGAAGTGTGTGGATTCTGCCTGCTTCACCAGGGCAGGGCACCTGCGGGTGGCCAGGGCAGAGGATATCCTCATTTTGAGAGGCCCCAAGATACTGGCTAGGGGGCCCCAGGGACTGTCCACCCAGAGTCCAGACAAGCACTTGACCCCTGGGCCTGCCACATGCCTCAGCAGGATTTTAGGTGGTGTCCGCCTGGCACTGCCAACGCTGACCCTGGGTGAGGAGGCGAGTTCCTTCCCAGCGCCCTCCGAAGCTCCCCACTGAGGGGCAGGGCACTGGGCCTCTCTGAGCTCGCAAACCGCCCTCCCGGATGGAGAGAGCCGGCGTCCATCCAGACCTGCTCTCAGCACAGCGTTAATCTTCCACTCCTGGCAGGGGTAGCAGCTTTCCAGTGAGGGTTTCTTTTACACAATGTGTGAGGTTAAGGAAAAACGTTTGATTTATAGGAGCCCTGGTGTTGGGCAGCTAATCCAGAAACTGGAAGTTCGAATCCACCAGTCAGTCTTTGGGAGAAAGATGGGCTGTCTCTTCCTGTAAAGATGTATTTAGTCACAGAAACCTAATGGAGGGTCGACACGAGTCAAACTGACTCAACAGCCGAGGGAACCCTGGTGGCAGAACGCAGGAGATGTGGGACTAGAGACCAAAAGGCTCTGGTGGCCTCGCTGGAAGGAGTTGTGCTGCCAACCCAAAGGCAGGCGGTTTGAATCCACCAGCTGCTCCTAGGAAGAAAGATGAGCATCTCCTGCCTCTGAAGACGCAGTGATTCAGCGATTAGTCAGTCCCAACCAGAGGGCACATAGCAATGACAGTAACCAAAAGGTTAGTAGTTCGAATTCACCAGCCATTCTACAAGAGAAAGATATGGCAGTCTATTGCTGTAGATACAGCCTTGGTATGAAAATGTGATTTGCACCCCCTGGTGTGGTGGTGGTAGGACCTTTAGCTCTCTGCTATGGGGAGCTCCAAGGCTCTTAATGCAACTGCTAATCGGGTAAAGTGTTAGAACATTGTGGCTGTCACAGAAGCCAGTTAGCGCAGTGAGAGGTATGTTGGCCTGAGGGCGACCCAAGTCCCCCAAGCCCAGCCTAAGCCTTAAAGATGGATGGTGGTGCCTTTGAAGTAGTCTCTCTGAACTGAACTGGAGTGCTGCCAGCCCAGGAATGCCTGTAAGTGGACCTGCTCCTCCCAGGTCACCGAGTGCTCCCAGCTCCACCTCCGTGCTGCCCCCAGGATCCCCCCACCGTGGCAGCATGCTCGAGTCCCTGTGCCTGGTCAGCAGAGGGCTCCCTGGCCTGGTGCCGGTGCTGCTGGGAGCCTTGGCATTCTCTCCTGGGGGCTGACCTGGGACCACTGGGCTAATTTGTGTCAAGATTCTGAGGAGCACAGGGTTGTTCCCTGTCATGCCAAGTTCAGAAGGAAGAAGGACCCCAAAATCACATGTAGTCTCACTCTCACCTACGTGAACTAGCTAGGACGGACAGGTGCACAATGATTGCTATCGTGTGCTATAGAGTGAGGACCGATTTCCCGCTGAGCGTGTGGCTTGCAGAGGCTGTAAGTTGCACAGACGGAGAGTACCCAGCTTTCTCCCTGGGAGCAGCCAGTGGATTCGCGTTGGTAGCTCAGCTCCTATGCACTAGGTCAACACAGCTCCTCAAAGGCAGATTAGTGGGAAGGTGTTGCTCAACGGAAGTCTCTGGGAGGTGCTGCTAACTGAAAAATGAGGGGTCGAAGACCCTGGAGTGCTTTGGAAGAAAGAGCTGGCAATTGACTTCCAAAAGATAGACCGTTCACTGAAAACCATGCAGAACATGCTTTCTACTCTGACACCTCAGGGGTGGCCGGGTATCTCAGAGTTGACTGGTTGTATTGCTTTATAGGTACCCAGATGGTGTTTAAGTGATGAGAAAGCTTAGGATAGAAATAATGGTGATGACTGAGGCAGGCAGGGTGGGGCGGGGAAGAAGGAAAGAGAGCAAAACTTTAAAAAGAAGAAGGAAAGGAAGGAAAAATGAAGTGTGTTCCTTATCTTCTTGCGATGAGGTTTCCTACAGATCGTCTTCAGAGCGGCTGGATACACTCAGCTAATTGGCTCTATTTTGTGAGACCAAGAGGAACGTAATTCCTTTTGTCACAAATGACTGCTGTTCTCCCAAAAAGGATCAGAACTCAACCAGGGACAGAAAAGGTCTCCTGGCGGTGGGTTCAGTCTGCGCTGGTTGAGGACACGCCTGGATGAGAGCCAGGCAAACACTCTTTGGCAAAAGGCTGATCTAATTTTGAGCTCTGGCTTAATTAGGCTGAGGAATGACCTGGCGCTGAATCTTAAAATGCTCTGAAAAAGCTGGGCACCTCTTCTGAGGCATCCAAACCCTCTCAGGGCTCATCTCAGCCCTTATGCTGCTGGCCGGCCCCGGGCCTCCGTTTCATCTCGGGAGTCCACAGCGTCCCTCTGCTCAGGGGCCTCCTGACCTGCTGGCCATCGGCCTCCCGTCCCGCTCCTGGCTTCCTAGTGCTTCTTCGGGACACAGGCAGATCCCTGGAATGACCTGAGAAGGAAAGTGTCGTTAATCAAGTGCAGGGTCTGACCTCAATCGTGGTGGTAATCAGAGCTGCTGGGAGTGGGGCCGGCTCCTTTCCATCTTTGTTCCCCAAATGTCCATGTGCGTCAGCCTCTGGAACGTTGCTTATCCTACGCTCTGCTCCAGTGTCAATCCAGCGTCAGATTACGTTCAACTGTAATACGTCTTCTTGTTGAGGAACCGGCGTCTTCCGTAACGTGCTAACAGAAATGTTAGCATTCGAAGATAAGCATTATCCTTATGTACAGATTTACAGCCTCAGAACCGATGAGGGTCACTACGAGTCAACACTGACTCGGGGCGGGGGATTTGGGTTTGGTACCCACTGTGACTGCTGTTGGTTATTATCAAGTCAATTCCGATTCATAGGCCGAATAGAACTGTCCCATAGGGTTTGGAAGCAGATGGCCAGGCCTGTCCTCTGAGGCGCCGCTGCGTGGATTTGAACTGCCAACCTCTGAAAGGTAGTCCAAATTGTAACTCTTTGTGCCAATCAGAGATTACTTGCCCTCATCTTTCAAGTTCCACACCCCACCCATCCACACAAACACCCCACCCCACCCACCACACACACACACACACACACACCCTCTCGAGTGTTTTCTGATGCCTTGTTTGTCTCCTGGCATTGTTTGCCCAGGACTCCCTGAAACATCTCCAGTGTATTGAGGACTAGGCATGGCTGAGTTGGGGTGTGGCTTCGGTGCACCCCAGGACACCGTCTTAAAGGCCAGGAGAGAGGGAATCCTGTCCTGGAGGACCTCACAGCTGTTCAGGGAGCCCTGGTGGCATAGTGGATTACATGTTGGGCTGCTAACCAAAGGGTTGATGGTTCAAATCTACCAACCACCCTGCAGGAAAAATATGAGGCAGTCGGCTCCCATTAAGACCTACAGCCTGAGAAACCTGATCGAGGGTCACCGTGAGTCGGAACAGTTTGACAGCGTTGGGTGGGTGAACCTTCCTAGAAGGGTTAGAGACCCCAGAGCAGAGCAGGATTACCCAGTAACAAGCTTTGTGCGGTCCAGTCGTACTTTCCCACTAAAATCACTGTAAGGCTTCATTTCACCTGTGCCCCCACAACATCAAAGATGTGGTGAAACCCATGAGATATTGCTCAACACACATGAACAAGTAAGTGCGATTAAGACTCCACATGGCTTGTTCTTTGCCGGCCGTGCTGACTGTGCTCACTGGTTGCTGGTTGACCTACTCCTGCTCCTGGGTTGAAGTGAAGAGACGTGACACTCTGTGCAGGATGGAGGGATCCCAAGAGGAGGCCAGGTGTAGCTCCTGTGCTGTGTCCCCCTGTCAGGAGTCTCTCAGGTGGCCTGTTCCCAAGGAGAGTGTCATCACCCCTGGAGAATTAGAGGACTGAGGAATGGGTAAAGCACTTTTTAGTCTAAAACTTTTTCATTTACTAAAAAAAGTCTTC
The DNA here is from genome assembly GCF_000299155.1 of Elephantulus edwardii. Taxonomy (NCBI): domain Eukaryota; kingdom Metazoa; phylum Chordata; class Mammalia; order Macroscelidea; family Macroscelididae; genus Elephantulus; species Elephantulus edwardii. The sequence continues at coordinate 15,996,346 of NW_006399798.1, read as the reverse complement.
TTTGTTGCCTTTGTCTCTTGTGAACTTCTCCATGTCTTCCATTTCTAGTGTACTGTGCTGGTCATATCATCCCCTTAGTGTTCATTGTCTTTCCCTGCACCTATCTTAATTAGTGTCTGTTATTTATTTAGGGAGCTCTGATGTCTTGTTGTGTGTTGTCAAGTTGGAATTGACCCTTAGCTGACCCCCCAGTGGGTTTGTAGAGGCAGTTAATCACACGGGAGGAGATTAACCATCCTTCCCCCATGGTGCAGCTGGTGGATTCAAATCGTGTGCGTTCAGGATTGCAGTGCAACTTCTTACCACTAGACCACTGGAGCTACTGCCTAAAAGCCCATTGGAGGGTCAACTATGGGTCGATTCCGACTTGGTGGTACACACAACAACAACAACAATATCTATTCAGAGAACTCTGATGGTCTAGTGGTAAAGGAGTTTCACTGACAACCCAAAGTTCAAATCCACCAGCTGCTCTGAGACGGAAAGCAGGCAAGCTCCTGCCATGTGATTTACAGCCTCTGAAAACCTTCCGGTTCCAAATCAATGGTAGTGAGTTGTTGAGCTGGGTATCTGGTCATTGATTTTTTTCTCCCTTCTTCCTCTCTTCTCATCTCTGGCAAACAAACAAGAATTTCCCCCCTATAGATAAACCTTTGTTTTTGCTAGTGAAAATTGGACAAGGAATAAGAAAGATTGAGGATTTGATTTGTGGTGTTGGCAAAGAGTATTGAATAGACCATGAATCACCAAAAGAACACACAGATCCGTTCTGGAGAAAGTGCAGCCAGGGAGCTCCTTGGAGGCAAGGATGTTGAAATTTCATCTCACATATTCTGGGCATGTTGTCAGGAGACACCAGTCTTTGGAAAAAGATATCATGCTTGGAAAAGCATAGGGTCGGTGAAAGAGAAGAAGACCTTAACTGAGACGGAGTCACGCAGGTGCTATAACAATGGGCTTGAACATGGCAGAGATCACGAGGCTGGTGCAAGACAGGGTAGGGCTTCAATCTATGTTCATAAGGTCACTATGAGCGGTAGTCAATTCAACTGCACCTAACAACAACAGGTATATACGCTTTATTAATTTTTAAAATTAATTAAGTAGACTTCTCCTTTTGTGACTGATTTATTTCACATATACGATGCCTTTTTAGATTCATGCACATTTGGAAATGCTCCATTATTCTTTAACTTCGCCTAGAACTCCACTGGGTGTTTGTTTACCCATTCACCACCTGATGGGTGTCTGGTTATCCCTATCTCTTTGTTATTATAAAAAATAATGCGATAAACATGGGGGTGCAGGTATCTGTTGGTGTCCAGCTTTTATTTCTTTAGGAAATATACCTAGTACTGGAGTTGCCGATTCTAATAGTATTTCCATTTCCAACATTTTAAAGAAATGTCAAACTCTTTCCCACAGTGGTTACAACATTTCACAGTACAATTAGTAGGGCCTGAGGATCCCAGTTTTGCCACATCCTTGCCAAAATCTGCTGTTTTTCTATCTTCTTAAACGTTGTTGTTGTTACTGGGATGCTAAAGATTTGCTGTTGGGTTTACTAAAGATAGGAAGTATCAACACCATTGTGTCATTGATATACTTTACATAGGCTAGGACCAGAGAAGCCCAATGGCCCAAATAGTTAATACTTGGCTGCTATCGGAAAGATTGGCAGTTGAGCCCACCCAACAGCACCTTATACATCAACAATAGGGCAAGACCCAAAGAAAAGAGTCAATTCAAAGAAAAAATATTAACTATCATTGTGCAGATGGAGCCCAGCATGTGGCAAAAATGCTAGTGTGGTGATGTTTGGAGGCCTCAACAGTTGAGGAAATGTATCTACTACTATTACTGCTGTTGCTGCTGCTTCTCCTCCTCCTCCTCCTCCTTCTTTTCCTACTCTTCCTCTTTCTTTTTCTTCTTCGTATGCACACCCTGCTATTAGGGACCTCTCAAAAGTACTCAAGAGCAACGGTGTCTCTCTGGAGACTAAGGTGCACCTGATACAGGCCATGGTCTTTGCAATCACTTGTTATGCATC
>NW_006399798.1:15991861-15994096 GCF_000299155.1 Elephantulus edwardii | reverse complement strand
GGGTGGAGGGATGGCGCAAGAGGGGAAGACCCTCTATGGGATGGATTGATTCAGTGACTGGGGTAATCGGGATGGGTGTGTCAGAGGCAGTGTGATTGGCACAGGATAGAGCAGGGTTTAGGGCTGTTGTACATAGGGTCGCTATGAGTCACAAACGACTCGACCGCACATAACAACAACAATATGCACATCCGTGTTTCTTGCTGCATTATTCACAATAGTGAAGAGTAGGAAGCAACTCCAGTGCCCATTAATAAACAAATGGATAGAAAAACCATGGTACATCCGCACCATAGAATATTATGCAGCACCGAAAAATAATGAAATAGTAAAACATTGCACAACATGGGGGAGCCTTGAGGACATTATGCTAAATGAAATATCTCAGTCACAAAAGGACAAACACTGCATAACATCGTTATTAAAAACTAGGACAGACACTGGGGGATTAAAGAGGGAATGGGGGAAAAATGACTAGATAATAAACACTGAATTAGAACAGATAAGGGGAAGAACTCTCTGAAAGGAATATAGGATTATGCATTATATATATGAGAACAATCTGGAACAAGGAGTGCATTGCAGGGTGGGTTAGGGGAGGAGGAGGTAAGAGGGGGAGAGAAAATATGCAACAGTGAATAAATAAAAGAGGAAAAAAAGAGAATTAAACATGCATATACTTCTTGAAAGAGACAGACGCAGCCCTGAGTCCAGCTCTAGTGACTGTGTGATCTGCAGCCCTGGGCACAGCTGTTTATTTGCTCACAAAGCAGCCAAGATAACATCTGCTTTGTGGGTCATAGCAAGAATTTCACACGTGTGTGTAGAGAGGACACTAACACAGGCTCTGTGAGATGCACTTCTTCAGAAGCCACATGGACTTTGAGAGGGCTAGAGGTCTGTAACATAGGTGTACAAGACTTGGGCAACAGGAAACATCGTATTATTGAGCTGGCCTGAAGGCAAAGACAATCATGATTATTCCCTAACCAAGAGAGCAATAGTAAGTGCATGCAAGCCCCCATTTACCATCTCCTCCATAACTCTCAGTCTGGAAATGATTTGGAAAGAATATAATAACAATAATAGTTCCTGCAAATGGGTATGGATGAAGTCAGAGAAATGTTACTTTGTGACTAATATTGTGACTCATTCATTTATCTGTCCATCCATCCATTCGTCACACACTGCTGATCACCTAAGGCTGTCAACATGATTAAAACATAAGTTCTTTCATTGACAGCTGAGAAGGGTCCCTGATTGCAAGAAAGCAGCAAAGCCTCAGCACCATTCATATACATGGGTGCTGTATTAGTTTCCTGTTGCTGCTGTAACAAATGACCACAGACTTCATGGTTTAAATGCAAGCCCATTATCTTACACTTCTTGAGGTCAGAAGTCTTGCTAGGTTAAGGTCAAGGTGTCACTTAGGATGGTGTGGCAGCTCTAGGGAAGAATTTATTCCTTGCCCAATTCTGTCATCTGACTTCTACTTTACCATCACATCATCGCTGGTCTCCCTCTACCTTCATTCCCTTACAATGGCCCTTGTATTGACATTGGACCCCTCTGTGGCTAATCCAGGATCATTTTCCCACTTCCTTTTCATGTAACCACACCTGCAAAGCTCTTTTTGCCATGCAAGAAAACAGTCACAGGTTCCAGGAATTGGGTTTGTAGATATCTTTCAAATCAAACCAAATATATTACTGTCAAGTTAAACTCCAACTCAGAACTGCCCCATAGAATTTTCAAGGCAGTAAACTTTATGGGAGTCAATTACCCCATCTTTCTCCCACAGAGCAGCTGGTGGGTTGGAACCATCAACCTTTCAGTTAGCAACCCACTGTGTCAGTAAGAACCCCAGGCACCAACTGACAAGCTGCTTGGTTTTCTGCATTGCCACCTTGGAGCTCAGGTGCAGGGGTGGAGAAGATGAAAGGTTGTTAAAAGACTGAGACTCTTCCAAAGGGAAAAAACTAGAATAAAAAGGAGCCGGATGGGCTGCCCTCGGCCCCCGCCTCGGGCCGAGCCGTCGTGGCCCCCTGCCCAGGGCGGGCTTTCCTCGGACCTCTGCCAGGGGCGGGCTTCCCTCAGCCCTCTGCCAGGGGCAGGCTGCCCTCGGCCCCCGGCTCGGGGTGAGCTGTCGCAGCCCTCAGGGTGAGCTCTTCAGTCCCCAGTTTATGCCATTGTCCCCAGATTGACTCCTCGGTGGTGAAGGAGAAAAAAAAAAGA
>NW_006399798.1:15982667-15991298 GCF_000299155.1 Elephantulus edwardii | reverse complement strand
CACCTGCTCCCCCCACCGACCAAACTGTGCAGCTCTGCAACTGCATCCTGGCCCATCCTCACCCTTCTGCCCCCAACCCTCACCTCCTTATACCCCCAATATGTTTTTCCCAATAAAAAAAAAGGAGCCAAGAGAATTGGGTTACTGGCAAGGGGGATGCTATTGGTCACCTTGTCATGGCTTGGCTAGTTGGGTTGACTTTGCAACCTCGAAGAGTGATATATGGGGAGAGAATGGAGGGGTCATGATGGCTCTGAAGACTTCAAAAGAGGACAGTAAGGAGGGATGACATCTTCCAGGTTGGAAATGGAGGTCAAGGCTGCTTGGGAGACCTTGATCAGGGAGATCACCAAAGACATTGATGGGGCTCAGTGTGATGGTGGTGGAACTGGATCCAGTGGCATCTTTAACCAGAAGCCAACATCTTTGCTAGACACAAGGGAATGCTGAGGAAGGGTTGTGAGAGATGACAGTAAAAAGACAGGGTCCTGGTTGTGCGTGCTGACACTCTGAAGAGAAGGCTCTTCCCTAGGACGGCAGAAGAAGAAAGGTTTGGCAGTTTTGGCACCCTACCCCCTCTCCTGAGTCCAAGGACATGAGTTCATAACCTGCTCTGATCACAGACTTGTGTTCCCAAGGTTGCCCAGCATTTTGTTGGAAGCTGCAAGTTTAAAAATATCTGTGTCAGGTGTGTGTCTGCCCCAGCCCTCCTCTGGGTTCTAAGGCCCCTCAGATCCTCTTTCTCCCTTTCCACCCCCGCACCTCTTGGGACTGAGCACAGGGCTGGGCAGCTGGGAGTGCTATATTGGGAACCTGGGCAGGAATCACTGCAGGCCGTGAATGGCTTTCATGGAGGATGGGGATGGGGGGCGGGGGAGAAGAGGAAGCTTCCTCTGATTGGAAGGTGTGACTTCCTCTGGCCCAGGAGGTGGGAGGTGGGGAGTCAGTGAGGAACTGAGGAGGGGAAGATCCTAAGGGCATTGAGAAATGGAATATTGAAGGGGGGCTGTGGCTGAGTGAAGAAGCAGGAGGTACTGAGTTCAAGGAAGACCAATTGTCTTCTCCAGTGATGGTCATGGATGTGTTTCCACACCCACATTTTCTTCTAGAAATCTGCCACTCCCCACCAAGAGGTGATACCAATTTCCCTTCTTGTAATCAGGATTCTGAATACTGATGAAGAAGTGGATTCAGTGTTGGGCTGATAACGGAAAGGTTAGCAGTTCAAACCCACCAGCCTCTCTGACAAAGCAAGATGAGCAGTTTCCTCCTGAGATTTACCGTCTCAGAAACCTGGTAAAAGGGGCCACGAATTAGAATCAACTCAGTGGCAATGGATTTGGATTGTTTTTTTGGTTTGTTTTTTTTGTTTGTTTGTTTGTTTAACTATTAAAGATGTCTTTAGGCTTCAGTGCTAACTGAAGGGTAGACAGTTTGAATCCATCAGTTGCTCTGAGGGAGAAAGATGTTCGCAGTCAGCATTTTAAAAAAGAAGTACAACCTCAGAAACTCCACGGATCTGACTCGATGGCAGTGACGTTTTTGGTTTTGTTTTTAGTATCTATTCTAACTGACATGCATATTCCTCTTAAAGGCACTTGGGAATAATCGAGTTCTTAACCACGGGACTTACCTGTGTGGTGGAATTGACATTATGTAGCGTCTAAGATTTCTCCCTGGCTCTCTTGTTCTGAAGACACTCTTGAAACTCAGCCACCACCCTCAACTCACATAGAAATTCAGGCTAAAAATGCAATCTAAGCTTTTGCCAATGGCTGACATCAACTGCTGGACTTGGAGGGTCTGTGAGCTTCCAGATGATTGATTCCAGGCCCTAGTCTTTGAGATTTCCAGCTAAGGTTCCAGACACCATAGAGCGGACACAAAGCATCCTGTTTCACAAGACCTGTGAGCACACGGAAGAGTCAGGTGATGCCACTGGGGTCCTTGACTTTGGCTCTGTAAAGGGTTAATATAAAGAGTTGGAGGTTTAGACCACCCCGAGGCCATCGAAAGAAAGGCCTGGCAATCCACTTTTGAAAATCAGCTATTACTAACCTCACAGAGCACATTTCTACTCAGACACACACGGGGATCTCATGACTTGGGTTCAGCTTGATGACAACTCACTGTGTGTGTGTGTGTGTGTGTGTGTGTGTGTGTGTGTAATGGGACTAAATTTGGGTTAATTTGGTATACAGTCCTACTGCCTGATACTGTGGTTGTGGTGTGCTGCTGAGTTGGAAGCAATTTATAGCTGACCCTCCAGTGGGTTTCAGAGGCTGTAAATCGCAATGGAGGACACTGCCCATCCTTCTTTCACAGAACGTATGGTGAATTCTAACCGTGCACCTTTGGATTTGCAGTACAATTCCTTACCATTAGGCCACTCTTTGCTTGACACTCAAGGAGATTTTATTTTTTGGTGGCTGAGGTTGGTTGGATATGAGCCTGGAGGGATGAAGTAACCTTCACCTCCCAAGAGGAACTTGGTATGATGCCACCTACCAGCGTAGGTATAGGTAGTGGGGGCCTGGGGTGAGGAGCATTGTTATTATTGTAGTTTAGACACACAGGACATGGAAAGAGTCTGTGTTAGGAGATGGCAAGGAGCTCTGATCTCTTCAATGGTTTCGAGCACAGAGCTGGGGCCTGCAGATTGTCATGAAATGCATCTTGGGTCCATTCCAATGTCATTTACAAAGGATTCATGTCTGGTACGGGATCTGGCTGGTGAGCTAAATGGTGGTACTAAACATTATGACTTTGGGGAGTACCTGGAGATGACGATTCTTCCTGGGAACAGAGGCAGAGAACCAAGCCACCATCTTCTACATCTGAGTCAGAGAAATGCTGGCCACACTTCTCTTTTGAGTAGAGCACTTTTGATTGCTATGATTACCTTCAATTGTTCTGTATTTTTCCAGATATTTAGTAAGATGAAGGCCCTCTATGAGGTGGACTGATTCAGTGACTGGGGTAATAGGGGTAGGTGTGTCAGAGACAGTGAGATTGGCACAGGATAGAACAGAGTTTAGGGCAGTTGTACATATAGGGTTGCTATGAGTCACAGGTGACTCGATGGCACATACGACAACTCTTTTAATTTAGGATGAAATGGCAAGAGGGGATATTTTACAAGAAGAGTCCTCATTGCTGGGGATTAATATATGGATCTGGGCATCTTAGAGGTGTGTCTTCCAGAATGTTTATCAGAGGATGGTAGTCAGGAGGGTCCCCTCTGAACCCCTCCTCTCCTGTAGTCCCTCCTCACAGGGAGGAATCACGACGCTCTTTGGTCGCAGACTGCGGGGTCTTCAGGTCACACAGGCAGTGATTATCAGAAGCTGCAAGTGTAAACATATCTGTGTCCAGTATACCTGCCGTATGTCTCCTTCTGAATCCTGGGGTCCTTGAGCAAACCACTGGACTCCCTGCTCCTCTCAACTGGGTGGCCAAGGGAGCTCTATGTGGGATTAATGCAGGGAATAAGGTCATGTGGCTGGTTCTCTGATCCCCAACCCCACTCCCACTCCAGACCAGCTCCTGGGGCCTCACACCAGAGCCCCAATCCAGCACCCCTCCAGGCTGCAGCCAGCTCCCAGGGCACCTGAGCACTATAGAGAATGGGCCTGTGGATGGCAGGACCTGCAGTGAAATCAGCAATGCAGCCACCCTGACCACCACATTCAGTGCGAGTGTCCCCCCCCACCACGCCCCAGTCCACCTGGGAAGCTTCCTGAGGGTCGTTTGTCCCACTGACTCTGGAACACTTGTTAGAGTTCCAGTTGCCAAGAGAGGGGCAGCTGGGGATGTCTCTTGTTTAAAGTCGAATTAGAGTTGAATTCATCCCCGCCCCCCCACCCCGCTTTCTCGGAAGGGGACCCTCATCTGGCAGAGCACAGGGGAAGGCTCCGGGGGAGGTGGTGGGAATGGAGAGGCTGGGATTTGATCTCACGTCCTTCTGGCGCTCAGCCACCTGTGTGCAGCTGCCCGGGACGTGGGTGGAAGGGGCCTGCCCAGAGGAGGGAGCGCCCGGGTCGCGCTGGGTCAGGTTTCGGGGTTTGTATCCCAGCTGCCTTCTTTTCCAGATCACGGTGACAAAGTCCTTTCGGAGCGCCCCACACCCCCTGCTCAGGACGGGGCGGGGTCCAGAAATTACTCACAGCAGGGTTTTCAGAGGCTGCAAATCCCGTCTTTCTGGGAGCTGCTAGTGGATTCAAACCACCAGAGGCGCCGCTTCTAGGTTAGCCAACAACGCCCTGCAGATCACGCCACAGAGCTCCCGGAGGGCTCAGATGAGAAGAGGACAAGGCAAAATGCAAACATTCTGTAGGAAAACCCAAAGGAATAAGTAAACGCATGGGGTTTCCATGTCTGCATCCTAGACATAACTCCCCAAGATTTGCTCATATAAAGTGGCTGCACCCTTCTTCCCTCAGTGGAAAACGGACTTCTCAGGACACCGCTGCTGATCGTAGGGACTGGATCATTCCAGGGAGAGGGAGGGAGGTGGGACTGTCCTGTGTGTTATAGGCTATTTAGCAGCCTCCCTGGTCTCTACCTCCCTGGTTTACCAGCAATACACCCCTCACAAGCTGTGACAACCCAATATATCTAACTCTCGGTTGAAAAACAGTGGGCTAGCCGGAGCTCCCTTTGACAGTGGCTGTGAAAAGTCTTCAAGAATATTCCTGTCCCTCTTTTCATTCTTCCTTGCATTCTCCCTCTTGTTCTCTTTGGGTTTGAGTCCTCTTCTACCATGAGGGGAGTTCTGCTGACCGTGATGTTCAATGGTGCCATGGTTCTATTTGAGCTGACGCCTGTTTCTCCAACCGGGGAGGGGGACGTGGCCCCAGTTTACAGAGGAGCAGAGCTGAGCGCAGACCTCACATTAGAGATGGAGTTGGCAAAATTTCAGACAAGGAAGTTACTTTCAAGTGAACCATCCCCAAACTCCAGGTGGGAGACAGAGAAGGAGAGACTTATCAAAAGGCACGTGCTGTTTGCCTTTCCTCTTGGAATGAACTACATTTCCCAGAGTCCCTTGCACTGTGATGTGATCGTATGATTGAGACGCAACCAATGGGAAATTTGGGAAAGTCAACTCCCCGGTCATTAAAACCTATGGACCTTCTTAAAGCACAGAGCAACTGTAGCCAAGCCCCACGAGTTCCTGAATCTCTCAGTGACTGTGTGGATCACCACACACCCCTCCAGTCAACTGGGCTTTAAGAGTGACAAGTACATTTCTCTTGTATTGGGCCATTATCTGTGGTTATCTATCGTTATAGGTTGGGCGCCTGATACGGGCTATGTTGTTGTTGTTATGTGCCATCAAGTCGCTTGTGACTCTTAGGGACCCTATGTACAACAGCCCTAAACTCTGCTCTGTCCTGTGCCAGTCGCACTGTCTCCGACACACCCACCCCGATTACCCCAGTCACTGAATCAATCCACCTCATAGAGGGCCTTCCCTTCCTGCGCTGTCCCTCCACCCTCCCAAGTATGATGTCCCTCTCCAAGGACCAGTCCCTCCTTACAACATGCCCAAAGTATGTCAGATGAAGCTTCAGAACCCTTGACTCCAAGGAGCATTCTGGCTTCACCCTCTCCAGGACAAACCTGATTGTTCTTCTAGCAGTCCATGGTATATTCAACACTCTTCTCCAGCACCACAGCTCAAAGGCATCAATTCTCCTTCTATCCTCCTTAATCACTGTCCAACTCTCTGATGCATAACAAGTGATAGCAAAGACCACGGCCTGTATCAGACGCACCTTAGTCTCCAGAGAGACACCATTGCTCTTCAGTACTTTGGAGAGGTCCCTAACAGCAGACTTTCCCATGGCAATATGCCTTTTAACTTCCTGGCTACTGGTGCCAAGAGTGTTGACTGTGGAGCCAAGCAAACTAAGGCTGTGAACAATCTCAGTCTCTTCACCATCCATCTTGATGCTGCCAATTGGTCCAGTGGTGAGAATCTTTTTCTTCTTGACATTGAGCCTCAATCCATATTGGAGGCTGCAGTCCTTGACCCTCTGCAGCAAGCGCTTCAGGTCCTCCTCAGTTTCAGCAAGCAGGGTTGTGTCTTTTGCATGTCGCAGATTGTTGACAGATCTTCCACCAATCCTGACACCACATTTCTCCTCATAGAGACCAGTCTTTTGGATGATCTGTTCTACATAACGGTTGAAAAGGTATGGAGACAGGACACATCCCTGGCATACGCCCTTCCCAATTTTGAACCATGCAGTGTTTCCTTGCTCCATTCTGACCACTGCCTCTTGGTCCAAGTATAGGTTTCTCATTAGCACAATCAAGTGTTCTGGTATTCCCAGTCTATAGTCTTTGCAATTACGTGCTATGCATGGGAGAGTTGGACAGTGTCTAGGGATGATAGAAAGCAAATTGATACCTTTGAGCTGTGGTGCTGGAGAAGAGTGTTGAATATACCATGGACTGCTAGGAGAACAATCATGTTTGTCCTGGAGAGGGTGAAGCCAGAATGCTCCTTGGAGTCAAGGATTCTGAAGCTTCATCTGATATACTTTGGGCATGTTGCAAGAAGGGACTAGTCCTTGGAGGGGGATGTCATGTTTGGGAGAGTGAAGGGACAGCACAGGAGAGGAAGACCCTCGATGAGATGGATCGATTCTGTGATTGAGATGGTGGGAGTGAGTGTGTCGGAGATGGTGAGGTTGGCACAGCACAGAGCAGTGTTTAGGGCTGTTGTACATAGGATCGCTATGAGTCGCAAGCGACTCGATGGCACATAACAACAACAGCATGGGTTGTGGTAAGGAGCTGCTCTACCAATCCAAAGGCAGGCAGTTTGAATCTACCAAGTGCTCCTTAGGACAAAGATGAGCTTCTTTAGAGGGTTTTCAGAGGATTTACAGATTCTGAAAACCCCCTGTAGGGTCAACTCTGAGTCAGTTCCAACTCAATATAGCACACAAAGACAGAAAAGTAAGGGAGCCCCGGTGGGTAAGATGTGTAGCCAAGCCCAAGGCAGACAGTCAGAATCCACCAGCTCTGGAGAAAGACGGGCAGTCTCCTCTCATGTGATTTATGCCTCTGGAAACTCACTGGAAGGTCAGCTCTGACACAGCAGTGAGCTGAGTGTGAGCTGAAGTAAAAGAAAGATAGATTGGGGGGCTCCTGGACTGGAGGGGGTCTCTGGGCAGCACTGTGATTAGGAGCAAAGACATCAGTTTAGGCAGCGCTAACTGTGAGTTATGGAGGTCAGCTGAGCTCTCTGCCACAAGAGTCTACCCAGGATGACCGCAAAGTCATGCTGAGCCAGAGCTTCCTGGGGGCTAAGAATAAACCAGAGAGACACAGACGTTCTAGCACAAGAAACTAATGCTGGACAATGCTGGCACCGAGCTAGCTAGATGGCTCAGCCCAGAACCGGGCTAGGGGTCAGTGAGTGGCTGGGCTCCTGGACCTGGTGGCCTAGCACAGCTGAGCTTATCAGTTTCTCCAGGTTCCTTGTCTCTGGGCTCTCAGAAAGAAAGCTTCGTCCTGAAAGGGACAAGTGATATGTGTGTGGTGGGGGGGGGGGGCGGTGCGCATGCACTTGGTGAGACACTTCCCTGGGCTGAAGTCTGGATAAACTAGGGGAGGATATGGAGTACCTTCCCTTCATGCTGACTGGCAGATGCTACCCAGCCAGTGCCCACCTGCAGGAGTGAGGTTTATGGCTTGTCTGCTGTGACCAGTACTTGGGCAGTATCTTCAGTGATATCCCAATGATCTCTATGACCCTTCTCTCCACTTCCCACCTTGCTTCTCTCTGTGGTCAGGGGCTGTGGTGGCCAGCTGCCCCATTTGAGATTGGCAGCCACAGCTCAGGCCATGACCAAAGGAAGCCCTTTTGGCTTCTGGTCTGTGCCATCTGTTCCCACGCAGATTCACCAATTAGTTGCTGTTGAACTAACCCTGACTTCCAGTGATTCCCTGGGTATCTGAGTAGAACTGTGCACCATGGGGTTTTCAATGGTTGGATTTTTTAAAAAAATAGCCAGGCCTGCCTTCTGAGATGCTTCTGAGTGGATGAAAACCTTCAACTCTTGGTTTAGAAGCCAAGTATGCCAGTCATTGGCACCACCAGAGACTCCGTTCTGGCCACACAGCTCACATGTGGGTACTTGAGTATTTATATCCATTTCCTCATGGTTTCAGAATGTACAGGATGTGATTAGTGGGCAGGATTTGATTGGTGAGGTCTTTCTTCCTAGAGGTGCCCCACACCTCTAAGGCTAATCCTGGGAGAGAAGCTTGTCTGTCATCTGGTTTACCTGAGACAAGGTACCTCAAATGTATCCCCTGAGAGTCAAGGATACTGGGGATATAGCCAGTGATACTGGAGATCACTGCCAATATCCCTCCAAGCTGCCACCCAGGTGTCTAAAACAAGCCATGTGAGGGGAAGGTACGGGAAGTGGGAGGCAGTCAGGAAGCCAAAACCAGTTTCTAGAAGTTTCTAAAGAAATCTGACCTTAACCAACACAGTTCCAAATTGCTTCTTCCTGTTTCTCCCAGAGTGTCCCCAGCATCCTGTCTCAGGAGTACACGACTCAAAGGGTATCCTTTCCGCTCAACACACACATCAGGAAGAAAACA
>NW_006399798.1:15968712-15982449 GCF_000299155.1 Elephantulus edwardii | reverse complement strand
ATTCCCCCCACAGGGGAAAGGGATGGCAGGCAGCAGGGGGTCGGCTTGGCCCCCTCCAGCCGGGACAGGCCCAGGCGAAGACGCAGTGGGGAGGAATGGTGCACGCAGAGACAAGGGCTCCTGGAGACCAGGGCGGCAGTGGGAGAGACTGTGAAGGCCAAAGGGTCTGAGGTGGTTTTGCTCCCTGCTTTTCTGTCCCTCTTTGTCTCTTTCCCCCTTTCTTTCTACTCTTTCCTGATCCCCAGAGTGAGCTCTGTATTCTCTGCCTGGGACTGGGCAAGAGGTAGGATTCATTGGAACACAGCTTCCTCCATGATGTTCTAGAAACTTCCAGGGCAGCAGGTGAAGAGGTGGCCTTTGTGGAAGAAACAGCAAGGCTGCCTCACTTTTTTTGGAAGGCTCAGAAGAAAAGTCTTAGGGCCTTTGTGAGCTGTGAATGCTGGGTCTCCAGTGCCGTCCAGCCGGTTCTGACTCAGGGTGACCCGACGTGTGTCTGAGCAGAACCCCTCTCTAAAGGGTTCTCAGCAGCTCTGGCTTTCCTGAAACAGACTGCCAGGCCTTTTTCCACAGCACCAGCTGGGTGGATTCGAACTGCCAACCTTTTGGTCAGTAGCCGAGTGAAAGCCGTTTGTGTCCCCTGGGGACCTTCAGCCTGGATGAGGTTGTGTAATGGCAGTACAAGAGGTGAAGAGGGCTGGGGGACAAGGCTGGCCTACAGTGGAGGCAGGTGACAAGGACAGGCCCTGACACCTTAGCCTTCTCTGCTGATCATGCATGAGGACCCCACCGTCCAAGGCCAATCCCAACAGGAAGAGAGGTTTCGAGCAAGCTCAGAGGGCCCTGCAGGCCGAGCGTCAGCTCACCAGCACAGGGTGGGCGGGAGGTGGTTTATGTGGAGGGGTGTCCTCTCAGAGGAGGACAGGAGTGATGGTGACATCATCACCAGACAGAGTGGCTCTATCTGAACTCCCTGGTGCCGAATCCGCCCGTGGTCTCTGTGAGCATGTGGCTGAGGTAAGAATTTGCTCGTTCCTTTTAAGCACAATAGCTATCGGGGGTCACAGACGACTGTTCAAAATTGGATTAAGAAGGCTGGAAAAGTAAGAAACCATTTATCTTTAGAAAGCACGCATTTGATAGAAAAGAGAGTGAGCTCTGTGTCCCAGAGGGGGGTTTTTCTTCTCAAACTGGACACGCTTCTGCTTTTCTCTGCTTCAGGGGGCGGTTGGTGGGGTGGGGTGGGGTGGATGGGAATGAAACCCTGAAGCAGTGTCTTCAGTTCAGACAAAGTGCTGGAGTGGGGAAGAGCCGGGCCTGCTTTCATCCCAGGGCCCCCAGGACTCCTTTCAGGGGGGCTGCGGAATGAAGGGCAGCGACAGGCGTCGGGAGGCAGACTGCTACTTTTTAAGATGAGGAAATGAATGTATCTTGCTCTCCCGGCGTTTATTGGCAATAAATCACATTAATAACCACCTAGGTGATGCAGCTTGGTCACCTGTTTGCTTGTTTCCTTATTTTGGCTGCTGCTCACCCACAGTTGCCCCTTTTCTTGCCCAGAAGGTCAGCCTCCTGGTGCCAAACACCTGTCAGAGGATAGCCCTCCGTGCACACGAGCGGCCTGTGAGAGGGACACATGAGAGGCCACTTTCCCTCTGACCAGCAGAATCCTCCAGGCATTTAAGTGCTGTTGGTGTGGCCTGCTTTTTCTGAGGCAGAAGCTTCCAGAAGCAGATAGGGAAACCCAGCAACACCACAGTCCCCGCCTGTACCTCACACCCAGGCCCACAAAGGGCCTCCTCATGTGGGCCTCAGTCTCTTCAGGTGGAGGGAAGCAGCCTCCGGACAGCACAAAGGCTGAAGCACCAGTTGGCTGCAGGATCTTGTCCTCAGAATCACTAGTTTTCAACAAGACGAAGAGAAGAGAAGAGAAGAGAAGAGAAGAGAAGAGAAGAGGAGAGGAGAGGAGAGGAGAGGAGAGGAGAATTAGATGATAGATAGATAGATAGATAGATAGATAGATAGATAGATAGATATAGAAAAAGAGACTGAGAGAGAAAGGGTGGCAGAGGGTGAACTTCACTTTTCTGAGTTCTGGTTCAAAGACCCACAGGTTCAAATTCAGCTGACAAGAGTCCAGGGGTCTCCCTTGCACCCTGTAAAGCCAAACTTCCGGTGGCCCAGCTCCCAGGCTGGTAATCCGTCCCCACCCCCAACCCTGTTCTTTTGGCAAGATTTGCTTCCAAGAGGAGAGAATGGCTCAATTTTGTTTTCCTGGTTGGCCAAGGCTGGGCAGCCTCAGAAACGCTCCCGGTGCCTCCTGGCAGGTGCTAGAGCCCCGAGGGGTAAAACACTCTCTGTGGGGTCAAGTCACCCTCAGCTTCTGTCACAGGCCCCTCTCCAGTCTCAGCCAGCGCGATGCCATGTAGGGATCAGGGAGGATTGGGTTTGGCTTCAGTTCACTGTCTGTGATCTTCGGGGGCAGCTGAGCCCCAGGTTTGAGGCCACAGCCACCCTGGGAAGAGGCCGGCGTGAGAAAGGGTGGGCGGCTCACACTCACACGGGGGTGGTCCTCCGGTTCAGCATGCTGATGTGGAAGCCTTCCTTCAGGTCCTGCTGCAGAAAGTCGTGCACCTGCAGGAAGTTGGCCTCCTGGTCGGGGCTGTAGCTGGCCGCCGTGGTCACCTTGAGGGGCTCCCTGGTCAGCGTGTACATGGACAGCTCGCCCATGGGGATGGCCCCCGCGATCTTCAGGCCCACGGGCGAGGCGTCCCTGGAGGGCGAGGCCTCGGTGGAGCGTGAGCTGGACCTCGAGCGCCTTCGCCTGTAGCGGTAACTGGGCATCCGGGCGTAGGGCGAGGACGAGGAGGCCTTGAGGAACTCCCGTTTGGTCTTAAACCTCAGCTCCTTATTTTTCTCAATGTAAATGTTCACCGCCAGGACGCCCACCGTCTCGGCCACAATGAAAGACAGGGCTCCAAAGTAGAAGGACCAGCCGTAGTTGTAGTGGTTTTTCTTGTCTTCGTCTCTCTTGTCACTTGGGTCGCCTGTGTTACTGGAAATGTAGACAATGATGCCGATGATGTTACTGAGGCCTGGGGTGGGGGCGGGGAAAGGAGAAAGGCACAGGTTAGAGCTGCAGAGGTCAAGGCCCACTGATGAAGTAGAGAGGTTAGATCTGCAGCTGGAGGAAGAGGGGTTGGAGGGTAGACCCACCCCTGGGGGCAGAGGGACAAACCGCAGTCCCTGCACTGGGGGGCCGAGAGGGCCACAAGTTAGAGTCATTGCTGGGGGAAGAGGAACAGAGGTGAGAGACCCACTGCTGGGTTAGAGCCTTAGGTCAGACCAACCTCTGGGAACAGAGAGGCAGAGGTTAGACCCACAGCTGGACCCAACTGATGGGGGCAGGAGGTCGAGGAGTAGCCGTGGCCTTCCTCTCCCAGATAATTATTTCTTTATTCTGGTTTTTAGTTTTCCTTTCAATGAATGAATTCTGACTGAGTTACCATAGAGCAAAATTCAAGTGACATAGCTAACACAATCTCCTGGTCCCTGGTCCCTCCCTGCAGGTGGCCACGGCTCCCGTTCCATTTAATACCCTCTCTCCCCCTCCCACCCTCTCTTTCCCCCTTCCTCCCTCCCTCCTTCCCCCCCCCCATACATGTAAACACATTTTTCTCTGGGTTTCGTTACACGATGCTCCTTAGTCCCTCACTCTTTCCCCGCGCTGCACCCCTGAGAGATGGTTGTGTGTCCTGGATCGGGACGTGAAGAGCCACCTCTCTCTGTCTGATCGCACATGCCTCCCACCATCCACTACTCATGGAATCACATCCTCCTTAACAACCTACCCTAGTGCTTACCAAGGTGGCCTGGTGAAGTGGTTAAGTACGCAGCAGCTAACTGAATGGAGGGTGGCTTGAACTCCCCACCTCTGAGGGAGGAAGATGTGACCGTCTGATTTGATTTACAGCCCCCTTTTGTCTTGCAAGGCCCTTATAAACCAGAACTGACTTGATGGCAAAGGGGAGCCCCTCACTCTGTGAACATGGTCCAATTTGGAAAAAGGGTCTTTAAAGATAGAAGTCGGTGTGAGGCCATCCTTGGGGTGAGTGATCTTAAACTGTCATGACTACGTCCTCACCAGAGGAATGGCGGAAGAATGGCCTGGACTCTGTGACACTGGGCAGGTCACCTGTGGCCTGGCACCCAGCACCCAGGAGAGGCTGGGTTAACAGGTGGGGTGGAATTCTTCTTTCCCTCCCTGAGAAAACACAAACTCCAGGACAGCATTCACGTGTCACGGCAGGACTTTCTCACCCTAGGTTCACGCCATGAGCTACCTAGCTCATTAGAGGGGATGGGCTGTGGGGAGACAGGAGAGAGGATGGGATGTGTCCTTAGCCACTGAGCTCTGCTCTGGGCTGAAGTGAAGGGACAGAGAGAAAGAGGAGGCGGTGGCGGTGGGGACCTGCTCAGGGGGCAGTTCCTGCTTCTTCACAGGAGACCAGGAGCAGGGGCTGCTGGTGACATGAGCCCAGGCTCCTTCCCACACGCAGCACACACGTACACACACCCCTCTTCGGACACACGCAGCACACATACCTCTCCTCAGACACACTCAGCACACACGTACACACATCTCTCCTCAGACACACACAGCACACACACCTCCTCTCAGACACACGCAGTACACACCCCTCCTCAGACACACGCAGCACACACATACACACACCCCTCCTCAGACACACAGCACACACGTACACACGTACACACACCACTCCTCAGACACATGCAGCACACACCCACAGACCCCTCTTCAGATACACACAGCACACACGTACACCCCCCCTCCTCAGACACACGCAGCACACACCTCTCCTCAACCACAGGCAGCACACACATACACACACCTCTCCTCAGACACACGCAGCACACATGTACACACAATGTTCCTCAGACACACGCAGCACACACGTACACACACCTCTCCTCACACACACAGCACACACGTACACACAGTGTTCCTCAGACACATACAGTACATACCACTCCATAGACACTCTCCCCACGTACATATACAGCACTCCTCAGACACTGTGTGTGTGTGACTAATGTCACATATTTCTGTGTCATTTGTATATTGTGTGTGCATCTGAGGAGAAGGGGTGTGTACCTGTCTTGTGTTTGTATCTGAAAAGTGTTACGTGTATCCATGTGGTCTGTATGTCTGAAGGTCAGGGTACATACTACATATATACACACATGCCACTTCTCATACACACACCCTGCAATCTACACACACCACTCCTCAAACACACTACACATATACACACATACCACGCCTCAGACAGGTACCCACACCTGCACACACACACCCCACTCCTCAGATAGACACACAACACAGGCATACATAAAGCACTCCTCAGATGCACGGCTTTCTCCACATATGCACAAACATACCACATTACACACACACACACACACACACACACACACACACACACACCCCACACACATCCCCCCCACACCCCTTGAGCACATATTGTGAGGGAGGGAAAAAAACCCAACAAAAACTTGAAAGTGGGAACAGAGAAAGAACAAAACTTGGGACCAAGAGTCAGACTCCCTGACTCAGAATAAATTTTTTTTCTGCCTGTCCAATTTCTTTGAATTTTACTTCTATGATGTGAACAAAGGTCATCTCCTTCTCTATGAGACTCTAAGAGAACGAGATGGGACAGTGACAGTGTGATTCATAGAAGCTTTCACGGGCCAGTCTCCATGCAAGGCCCCTCCCTCATCCTCAGCAAAGGAGGAACAGGCCCCGCCATGACTGGTGTCATTGCTCCTACAGGTACTGTCCCACCACTGGAGGATGAGCAGGCCCACGTGTCTGAGGTCATGTGTCTGGCCAGAGGGGAGCAAGGCCTGGGCTGGTGTGCAGACCAGCCTCCTCAGGACGGTACTGGCCACCACAAAAGACAAAAAGAGACCTTGGAAGCAAAACCTGTTAGGATGGGACGTGAACTGCAATAAGAGCTGAGGAAATAACTGCTGAGCTTTTGGATACTTTTCACACTTATTTCCTGGAAAGGGGCCTAAGAAGCAAGAGTCCCTGTTGTACTTTGATCTAAAGGCCGTTCATGCTGCTGGAAACTTCAGCATGTTTCTTGCTGAGACTTCTGAAGTTAGAGAAGAACTTTACTTCAGCCAAAGCTCGGTGCTGCATCAGACTATGTACTGGCCGGCCCCTCAACAGCTGTGAGCCCCTGACTGGCCTAGATTTTCCCTGAGTCTACAACCGTAAGGTACCCAATTCATTCGTCTCTGCGGACAAAGAATGAATAATCAGGCCTGCAGGGCAGGTCCCTGCGTAGCATAAAGAGTTAGTACTCAACTAGTAACCAAAAGGTTGGTGGTTTGACTCCACCAGTCACGGCCTAGGAAACTTTATGGGACAGTTCTAACTCCGTCACACAGGGTTGCCAAGAGTCAGAAATAAATCAGCAGCAAAGAATTTGGCTTTTGTTCCTGAAGACATGTGATGTTTTCAAGAGGAGCCACAGTGGCACAGTGCTTGCGTGCTATCCTGCTAACCGCAAGGCTGGAAGTTCAAAGCTGTCCAGAGGAAGATGTGGCAGCCAGCTTTGGCAAGGATCACAGCCTGGGAAAACCTGTGAGGCAGTTCCCCTCTGTCCTGCGGGTCACTGTGAGCTCGGGCAGACTCAACGCCACAGCGATTTGGTTTTGATTTTGACTTTTAGTGACTCCAGTACAAGGACTGTGTCTGGAACTGGGAACGTCTGTCCTGCACCGTCTTGGCCTGCCTTTACTGGGCCACACCTCTGAGTGTAGACCTCACGTGGCCCAGTCCCTCAGCACTTCGCTGACTCCCCCACTCCATCAGACTCTGCTGTTAGGGGGTGAGGAGCACCTAATGCTCCTTGAGGCACTGGGCACTCCTGGATGCTTCAACTTCACTGAAACCATCTAGCGGCTGTGGATCAGCCCTGACTTACAGTGACTACTCATGTGTCAGTGGAGTCATGCTCCATGGGCTTTGTGGTGGTGTCATCTTTTTGTTTTTTTTTAAATACATTTTGGGGAGACTCACACTATACACACACACACACACACACACACACACATATACATATATATACACACATATATGTATGTATGTATGTATATGTATGTATATATATACATATATACACATATACATACATATATATGAAAAATACATGAAAAAAAGTCATAAACCATCTCAGTAATCTCTCTATATAAAATTGAGTGGCATTGATCCACTGTTTACACTCTTTAAGTTGTGCAAACATTCTTACAACCTTCTCCAAACAGTCCCACGCATCACTGACTTGAACTCACTGCTCTCCAAGGTTCTCACCTTTCATGTTGTTCTTGTCAATTTGTTCTCACAGAAAATTCTTTAAAAGAGCATAATGCTCAAGACAGATATACTTTATTAAGAAAAACTTTCTTTCTTGATAAAAAGAAGATCCAGGGCTCGCTAGCTCTGGTTTAAAATGTAAAGATTAACTTGGGGCAGTAGTTTCAGGGGTTCATCTAGCCTCCCTGGCTCAGGCAGGTCTGAATTCTCGGATACTCTGAAATTCTGTTCTGCGTTCTCCCCACCTTTTGACCAGGGTCCTGCTATACAACAATGATTAAAGGTTCTATGGGGTTTTCAGGCTGATTTTTTTTTAGAGTGGATTATGGACTCCACTTTGTCTCGGCGGACTCAAACCTCCAACCTTTGGGTGAGTAGTTAAAGGTGCTAACCAGTCGTACTTTCTAGAGACTCCTCGAGCTAATTACGCATGGTGGTCTTACAGGGATGTGTGTTCTGGCTTTGGGGACCACACAGACAGCACACTGCCCCGTGTCTCCAGTTTGGACACCCAGAGGGGACAGCCAGAGCGAGCAGGCTCACCTGCAACCACAAAGAGGATGCCGGCACTGAGGACGATGTTGTTCTTGCGGCTGTAGATTCTCCCCGCACCGATGCAGAGGCCCCCGAGCAGGAGGAGGATGGTGCTGAGGATGGGGAAGACGCTGGAGGCGCGCACGATGCCTGGGTCGGACAAGAGACAGAGACAAAGGACAGTGAGGCCAACTGCCCACCTGGGCCAGGAAGGGCCATCCTCTGGAGCCTGCAGCTCATGGCCCTTCCCTTGGATTTTAAACTTCCCATGAGGACCCAAAGATAGTTGGAGGGGTAGGATCTGGTGATGGGGTAGAAAAAGCCGGAGGCCAGGCAAGTGGCTTTCAGGCCTGCCGTTTTCCAAGGGGAGGAGCCACGTCGGCCCATAACTGTCTACATCTTTGCACATTTCTCTTAGGCTCCTCTTGGGTGTGGGCTGTCCTTCCATGCCAGGAGGGAGGAGAGAACCCCATGAGCACCAGTGAGGCCATATGACAGACATGAGAATCCTGGACTGTATCACATTCACACAAGCCCTTTTGTGGGCACAGTCCCCGTGAAGCTTCTGGAAGCTGGCAAGGGGTATTCTCGAGAGGAAGTCCCAATCAGTGGTTGTGAGCACAGACTTTGGCATCAGATGATTCTGGATGTGGGTCCCTTTTCCATCACGTGCTGGCTATGTTACCTTATTCACGGCACATCACCTCTCTATGACTGGGTTTCCTCATCTGAGAAATGGGTTCATAAGGGTACCTTGGGTCCATTGGTAGCTACTTCTCACATTCGGGTTTATATATATAAGACAGTTAGCACAGGGCTTGGCCATAGGTACAGGCTTCTTAAGTGACCACCTTCTGCGGCATCAGTATTACCATCATCTCTTTATCTTGGGGCAGATGGGGAGACAGCTGAGCAGAGTGGGATACCCGTTAACCAAGGAGTCCAACAGACCTAGATTTACACCCTAGTTCTGCCATTTGCCAGGTGAGTGATCTGGAACAGGTAACTCCCAGTACCACCTTGCTTCTTGTATAACCTGGGGATATTAAGTAGGGGGTTGAATGACATGTTCTCAAAATATATGTGCAAGTCTTAACCCTGGTATCGTACTTGGAAGAAGGGTCTTGGGAGATGCAGTCAAGAAGTGACCCACCAGATGAACCCCAAACTCGATGGTAAGTGTCCTTAGAAGAGAAAAGCAGAGGAAGCCTCAAGACAGGCAGAAGAGGAAATAACACAGATGAAAGAGGAGAAGGTGATGTGTGTGAGGACAGAGTCCGAGATCAGAGTGATGCTACCACCAGCTAAGGAATGCCAGAATCCTCCACGAGCTGGGAGATGAGGGGAGATTGACCCCTGGAGTTTCTGGAGGGTCCCTGCTGGTCCCTATTTCCAGATTTCTAGCCTTCACAGCTGTGAGAGAATCAATTTCTGTTGCTTCACGTCACCAAGTGTGTTGTGATTTATTATGACCCCTTGTTTCTAGCTGCCATCAAGGCAGCTCAACTCATGATGGACGTCTTAGTTGTCACAGTTTAGGAGGCGAGATGTTAGAATTCCAGGCGTGAAACAGAGTGAAAGGCTTTCTCTTTGTGTGTCACCTAGTTCTAGGAGGTTCTCAGTGGAGGGACCCCAGGCCCAAAGGAAGTATTTTGCTCCCAGCTATTCTTTCTTAGTGGTACTGAGGTCCCTATTTCTCTGTTTGCCTCCCTCTCCTTTTATCTCTTGTAAGACAAGAGGTCTTGCATGCCACACTCCAGGGAAACTCCTCTTCCATTGATCAGGCCTATAACCTGAATAAGGGAGCTGCATCCTATCCTAACCGCCTTACCACCAATCAACTGCTGATAGTAGAGGCTTAAGGTATGTGAGTTCCCCTTCCTTTAGCATCTGGGGTTGGGAAGGAGGGTTGGAGGGAAAGAAAAGGGACATGAGAGAAAGCCAGAGCTTGGCTTCCTCCACATGCCTGTGGTCACCTGATCCTGTCCCCTAACCTCCAGGGACATGCAAGGACCCCAGACAGGGACTGAGAGTTGGGTGAGCCAGCAGGCGCCAACGCCCTCAGGCAGCTGAGCTGAGCTGGTTTGGGGTCTTTCAGCCTCTGAAGGCAGTGTTTGTCTCTTTTTAGCCAGCGTCCCAGTGTGTGCCCCTTGCTTCACAGAAAGGAGATTGTTCGGGGCATTAAATGAAGCTCTTCTCTCCAATCCCTCCTCCTCCTTGAGGGATGAAGTTGCCTGTGTGTGTCTGAATGAGCCTGGGCTGTGCTACCCAGAAAAGCCAGGTCAGATGCCTTGATGCTCTTTTCTGCAGACAGGAGGGAGGCACCAGCCCCACAGGGCACAGTCCAGAGAGTCTGATTCTTCTAAGGTCACTGAGGACCTGGCCTGGCTCAGTGCCTCCACACGACCCAGGCAGCCATGAGAGCACCTCTCCCTTCCCACAAGGATTCTTTTTTGTGTTCCAGATATGCAAATGCTGGCTGGGGTAGTCATGGACAACGGGCACTGCACAGAGCACACAGCTAGAGAATCAGTAGGTGCTGCCATCAAGCCTATGTCCTGCCCCTGAATCAGGCCCTGGTGAGGGCCTGTGTCTGCCTGAAGGACAGGCAACTCCTTCTAAGTCTCTTGGAGACATCCCATGGACTCACAGTAGCTCCAACATCAGCCCCTGTAGAAACATAATCCAACGGCCTGTAGTGTAGAGGATGGAAAGAGCACCAGGCTCAGGTATGGTGGATGAAACCTCTTGGGAAGAGACAGCAAGCAGGATTTGAGGCAATGATCCTTTGAGTCCTGAGCCTCACAAGGACCTGTCCCGTTTGGACATGGACTTTCAAGTCAGCAGGAACCTTGGCAAAAGGCCCTGCTATGAGTATAACATAACTCAGGCCTAAAAGTCTCTGGAAGGCTCCAGCATGCAGAGCTGTGAGGTTGATTTCATTCACAAGTTGTGAGGATATGGGACACACAGCCTGGGACCTGTGGGTCTTTATTCCATGCCCAGGCACAGAATCATGGAAACTTCTGGTCCCTTTTCTGACACACCTGCTCTCCAGGAGAGCATTTGTCCCCCTAGAATATGTGTCTACTTGGTTAGGTCATGATTCTCAGTATTGTGCTCCACTTGTGATCAGACGTAATCACCTTCCAACTTGTGATGTAATGTAAACCTCTACTTGTGGTTAATGAGGCAGGATTAAACTAGTTTAGCCCACTTAGTTACAGAGTCGATGCTGCAGGACAGAGTCAAACTGCTCCTATGGTTTCCGTGCCTGTAAATCTTTATGGAAGCAGATTTTCACCTCATCTTTTCCCTACAGAACAGCTGGTGGGTTTGAACCATTGATCTTTCAGTTACCAGCTGAATGCCCTAACCATAGTACTCAACTCCTGGAGGCAGGACTAGGTCATATTCAAGAGCCTATGTTATGAGTCAGGATTGGGCTGTAACATCCTTACTTAAGTAACTATACTCAGGTCATAGTCTTGATCTGATGTAAGTGCGGTGGGGAAAGGGCTGGGGCATCACCTTTTATCTGATAAGGGATAGGAAGAGAGAAACACACAGAGGGAGGGACCTGACAGAGAATAGCCAGGAGGGAAGTGTGTCTTTTGGATTTGGGGTCCTTGTGCTGAGAACCTGCAAGACCCAGGGGAAGACAGAAGTCAAGACACAGATAGATTCTCACAGAATGCCAGGTTCATAGGTATTG
The DNA here is from genome assembly GCF_000299155.1 of Elephantulus edwardii. Classification (NCBI taxonomy): domain Eukaryota; kingdom Metazoa; phylum Chordata; class Mammalia; order Macroscelidea; family Macroscelididae; genus Elephantulus; species Elephantulus edwardii. Next base: position 15,970,792 of record NW_006399798.1, on the reverse strand, counting down.
AAAGGACACAAGGATATTTTTCCAAATCTGACAGACAGAGCGTACACCTTCCCCTAGAGCTGGTTCCTGAATTAAGACTCCCCGACTCGTTAGTTGTGAGAAAACAGATTTGTTAAAGCCATTCAGTTGCGGCTTTTCTGTTACAGCAGGACTAGATAGCTAAGATAGTTTCTTTGTTCACATGTATATCCCAAGTGCCTTTTATCTTTGGGGCTTGGTCTACAGTACATTTTTGATGACATGTCCAAAGTATGTGGATGAAGCAAAGTAAGGGAACAATTCTGATTTTTCAGCACAGCAAAGATTCTGCTTCTAGATGTGGCTTGCATCTGTCTCTTTCCTAACCTCACAGCCTCTTCCTATAGAACAATAACCTCTTTTCAAATTCATAATCTCTGACAGATTTATTTGTGCTTACAGATTAGTAAGTAAATACACACAAATAAATCTGTGCTAACCTTGCTTACAAAAAGAGCTCAGAGAATGCAGCCTTCAATAGGGATTCTATCGGAACATCAAGAAAAGAAAAATCCTAACAACTGGACCAATTGGCAACAACACGATAGATGGAATAAAGATTGAAGTTGTCAGTGATTTTATTTTACTTAGATCCACACTTAACACCCATGGTAGCAGCAGGCAAGAAATCAAAAGATGAGTTGTGTTGGGGAAATCTGCTTTCAAAGGCCTCTTTAAAGGGCTACAAAGCAAGGACGTCAGTTTAAAAATGTACTTGATCCAAGCTGGGGCATTTTTTATCGCTTTATATGCATGTGAAAGTTGGATAATGAAGAAAGGAGATTCAAGAAGATATGCCTTTGAATTGCGGGGTTGACGAAAAGTATTGAATATACATGGACTGTTAGAAGAATAAATAAATCTGTCATGAAGGAAGTATAATCAGGGGACTCCTTCAAGGCAAGGAACTTGAGGTTCCATACTTTGGGATAGGAAGAGCCAGTCTTTAGAAATGGATATCATGATGGGAAAGATGGAGGGGGGCAGCAAATTACCCTCAATTAGAGTGATTAACAATGGGCCTGAGCATGGCGGTGAGAATGGTACAGGATAAGCCAAGGTTTGGATCTGTTGTTCATAGAAATAACAATGAGTCGTAATGGACTTGATGACACCTAATAGCAACCACCTTGCTGCGTTGGGTAACCTGTTCCAGGTATGAAGTGTATTAACCAGGACTTGAACCTGGGTCTCCTTCCTGGTAAGCAAGAATTCTACCAGTGAATCACCAATACCAGAGGATTCACCAACACCACTGACCACAAACTCTGGGAGTTCAAATGGAAAATGGAGAGGAATTGCCCCCAAGGGTCCAGGGATTTCTTCCTCACAGACCCAGAGCTGGTCATGAAGCAAATCTCTAGAACTTGACCAATCCCCTGATGTTTGGGAAAGGAAAGGGAAGATTCCAAGCGAGGATTACTTTTCCGTTGAGATCTCTCATCGTGCTGCTCACCAACACAGATACCTTTGAAGGCCAAGCGTGCCAACCTGAATGCTTCACTCATGCACTAGTCTAAGCTAGCGGAATTCCTTGTGTTGTGCAGTGTGTATAACCTGCACAACCATTTGTGACAGCTCTGGTTCTCAGTGGGCCCCCAGGAAGCAGAAAGAGGAGGAGGGGAAGGGAAGGGAGGTGAAGGGCCGTGAGAGGAGGCAGTGTTCTGGCCAAGTGATTGCAGGTTCTCTGCCTGGTGGACCTGCCTGATAAAGGTTCCATGAGAACCTCATGCTGTTTCGAGATGACTCAGAATCAGAAGCCTTTCTCTTAGAATAACTGATCCATGCGCAGATGCAGAGTGATTGTGCCCCCTCCGAGGGCGCTGGTATCGATTCTCCACAAATGAAGCCAAGCTCATGCCCTGGGGTGCTGCAGTGAGCCGCTCGGCAGGTGTCCTGGCTAATGCGGAAGGAGAATGACTCCGAAATGCCACTGTTTTTTCCGTTTCCAGGCTCAGCTCCAAATGCAGCTCCATCTCCCCATCCCCCACCAGGAGAGGGAAGTAGATTCAAGGCATCCGGGCTGGGTCTCAGGACACACTGGGCTGGGCTGGGTCTCAGG
>NW_006399798.1:15935020-15968542 GCF_000299155.1 Elephantulus edwardii | reverse complement strand
CACACTGGGCTGGGCTGGGTCTCAGGACACACTGGGCTGGGCTGGGTCTCAGGTCACACTGGGCTGGTGGGTCTCAGGTCATACTGGGCTGGGTAGGTGTCTCAGGACACACTGGGCTGCCTTTAAGGGCCTGTGATTCAACTAGGAAGGGCTGGAGGTGCAATCAATCTATGGTCAGAGGTGGTCCCACCAGCTGGGGCTGAAGACATACAGGGCCTGCCCACCAGAGGCTGCTCCTGCCACCTCCTTCTCCTCCTCCTAAGGCCGCCTTGGGGGTGACTGCTCGCCCTCAGCGCTCTGTGGCCTTAGTCATTTTCAGGAGTGGAATGCTGATAGTTAGAGGGAAGGGCAGTCAGATCCATGTGCTTGGGGCGGGGGGATGTTCCTTCCCCCTCCCACAAGGGCCCGAACTGTATCCTTAGCCTCCTTTGTCCCAGAGCTGGTATTCTGGGGGTACAGTGATTAAAGCACTAAGTATTAAAGAGAAAGGTTGATGTGTCACATCCACCAGCCACTTTATGAGAGCAAGTCTGCCTTTACAAAGAGTTATAACCAGGGAAATTAGATGTTGTTGTTGTACCGTCTAGTCGGAACCGACCCATCGCTGAAAAATGGGTTTTCAGAGGCAGTTTAATCACATGGGAGGGAACGGCTCCTTCTCTCACAGAACAGCGGTAGCCTCGAACTATGTGACTTTGGGATTGCAGCGCAGCTTCTTGCCAGTAGGCCACCACCAATTCCAGCCAATCAGTTTCTCTGAAGCTAGCACTGCCTACTCAAGGCTCTGGGTAGCTCTGGCCAATCAGCATCTCTGAGGTTTGCCACGCCTACACCTGCATTCTCTATGCCCAGGCCAGTCATTCAGCTCCTGTGAAGCCGGCCAAGCCTCCGGTAGCATCTTCTCTGTCCAGGCCTCAGTGTCCCCAGGGTCCCCAGCAGTCTGTTAGCAGGTCTCTTAGCCCAGCGCGCGTCCCCAGGGTCCCCAGCAGTCTGTTAGCAGGTCTCTTAGCCCAGCGCGCGTCCCCAGGGTCCCCAGCAGTCTGTTAGCAGGTCTCTTAGCCCAGCGCGCGTCCCCAGGGTCCCCAGCAGTCTGTTAGCAGGTCTCTTAGCCCAGCGCCTGCACTGAGTCACCCAACTGTTTGCAGAACTGATCAAAACTCCTGGCCGCATCCAGAGCCACGCCCCCCCCAGGCCCATCTTCTCCAGCTGCTGTGGTGACAGACTCCCTTTTGCACAGCAAGGCAGGGAAAGGTTCCCGGTACTCACGAAGGAGGTACTCCGAGCTGTCGTGGTCATAATCATTGTCCTCGGGGAAGTGATTGATCCGGAAGCAGTGGCCTTTATAGATCCCTGGAGGGAACAACAGAAGAGAACATTGTAAATACTCTGTGGTTTCATTCATCTTTTCACTCCAGATAGATTCACTGTGGGTGCCCATGGCTGGGCAGGCCTGGAGGGTGGGCACCTACACAGACCACAGCTTCCTGCGTGAGCAGTGTCCCAGGTACTATGGGGCTGGAGGCCTTGGGGGGCCTAGAAAGGGGAGGCCCCCTCCTAGGGGAGTCAGGAAGGACCCCAAAGATGGCTATTATGGGTCGATTTGTATTCACAAAAAGACATATTCAAGTAAAGCCTGGTACCTGTGAATATGACCTTGTTTGGAAACAGTTATCTTTGCAGATGTAATTAGTTAACATGTGGTCATATAGGAGTAGGTGAACCCTAATCTAACACAACTCGTGTCCTTGAAAGAAAGGAAGCGTCACAGAGGCAGATACCCAGAGATAAATAGTGTGTGAAGACGGTGGCAGAGATGGAAGTGACGTGGCCACAAGCCTGGATGCACTAGACGACCAGAAGCTAGAAAGGTGAGGAAGGAGCCTGTCTCCCCAAGTCCTCCCACCTGAGCCTTGAGGGAAGACATGCCCTTCCTGACACCTTGATTTCAGATGCCCAGCTTCTATAACCCTAAAAGAATAACTTCCTATAGTTATATAAGTTGCCCAATGTGGTATTTGTGACATCAGAAAGAGTTAATGGCTACGACATCAAATGCGGCCCAAACTCAGACACGTGTGACAGTTGGAGCATGTCTTGGGACAAAAGGCATCAAGCTGACTGTCCTGGGCCAGTGGGACATAGAAGCCTCATACTCAAGGGGACCCTGGAGCCAAAGGTCTTGAGAAATGAAGTGAATTTGCCTACTGGGAGTGGGGTAAGGGAAGGGTTTCCATGAGGGGGCACAAGACAAGAAAGACAGGGCTGGGGAATGAGGCGGAATTGTTTGCAGAGCTTGCAAAGTTTAGTGTCAGGGGGAGAGGGTGGGCGCTTTGGGGTGGGAGAGGTGGCAGAAGGCCACGTCGGATGGAGAGATTGGTTATCAGTGTGCCATGATGGAATCTGCCCCCGTGGTGTCTCTGTCGTCTTGCTCTCTTCCTCTACCACACTTAGTGTGATCCTTCCTGAAGTAAACGGCATCTACACAGAGCTGGCCAAGTGCTTCCTGCTGCCCCCGGCAGCGTAACCACGGAGGAGAACACAGGACATAGTACGTCCAGAAAGGTTAAGTGTGCGGCCTGGCTGCTTCCCCTCTCCACTCTGAATTGGCCTTTACGGAGTGGGAGGTATGGTGACTATTTCTTCCTTCCAGAACCTTCCATCTTGCTCTCTCAGGCCCTGTTGCCTTGGAGCCCAAGAATGCCCATCACAGAAGCGGACACAGGTGGGTGCATGGGTGTCAAGCCACTCTCTCACTAGCCTGTCAGTGTTTCCGCTCCTGCAGACAGACAGCGGAGAACTCACGCTGACATGAACGTGGCCAGGGCCGGGTCTGTCTCCAGCTAGGCCTTGATTTCTCTGCAGCTGCCCCCCAGCATCCCGCTGGCCTCCAGCAGTGCCCTCAGACCAGCCTGACCTCACCTCTGTGAGGACATTCTCCGAGCGTCTCCTTCCGCTTCCGATTGGGAGAGACTTGTAGCATGCTGCTCTGTCACTGGGTCACCAATTAACTGACTTTCCCAAACCTCCCTCTTTGTCCAGCTCTGTTAGCTGCTGCCTCCAAAGAGCTGAGATGTTCAATAAGGAACCGCTTTCCTTGAAGTCTGTGGGTTTACAGACCAGTGGTGGGTGGGTGGGCTGGACTTGGTTTAGGATGGTGGGGAGACAGAGTGGGGAGGGCTCAGAAGTAATGTCAGAAGTAAAGTAGGATGTTGTTTCCACCGTGTTCTCTTTATCTTCATTTTTCAGGTGTGTCTCTTGTAGACAGCATATTGATGGATTTTGGTTTAGTTTTTTATCCAATCCGCTACTCTTCTTCTCTTCAGGGGTGCATACAAACCATTCACATTCAGTGTGATTATTGAAAGACAGGGTTTTATTGCTATTATTTTGTTGAGTTCTTTTTGGTGTTGCTAGTTACTTTGGTCCATGCTGCTTTCTGTGGTTTCTCTATAAGAAGGACATCTTTCAGTGCTTCCTGCAACACTGGTCTTGTTTTTACAAACTCTCTTAGGTTCTGTTTTTCTGGGAATATCTTGATCTCTCCTTCATATTTGATGGATAATTTTGCTGAGTACAGTATTCTTGGTTGACAGTCCACTGTGTTCTCGATGGAGTACAGAAAACAAGTTCACTAAACTTCCTAGTCTCTTTATCTGTAGAATGGGGATAATCACAGCCCTGATCTCATGTAATCTTTAAGGAGCTGAATGAGTTAACACTCAAGAGAAAGGATTATTGAGCTAGAGCTATGCTTTAGGGCCCACTGGCTACTCTTTGTCTGTGAAATAGCCTCCTCTCTGTTCCATTTGGCTTTGATCTGTTGTGAATGACTATCTGTGAATTAGAGGAAGGGCCGCCACCATCTCTGGAGGACTAAGAGGGATCAGGGCCTCTAAGTCCAGGACCCTGCAAGTGAACGCTCCCCAACTCCTGAGCAACATCCCCAGGGGACGTGGGCTGTGATCCCGGAGATAAGAAGACTCCTAGTGGGCCATATACCGCTGGTCTCAGAGTGGACAGGCTGCATCCCACTGCCCCTGCTACTTCTGGTCTCGCTCCTGGTTCCCACACTGAAGGTTCTAAATGTTCTGGAGACAATGAACATCTTTGTAGACACAGGCATGGGTCAAGTAGAGCTTCCTGCTTCTTGGCACGCACACACATACTGAGCCCTTTGATGGCTCTAAACAACATCACCAGGTCATACACACATGTTGGAACAAGCCAAATAATAAGAGGTAGAAAAAGAAAACAGAAATGACTCCTCTCTTCTGACTTATCCTCAGAGGAATCAAGATGTGCGGTCTGCCGTGTGTTTTCCTCGATTGACTTTGCACCCATACCTGCCCCTGCTCCCTGCCCACACATGACTGTAAGGCTTCATCCTGATTTGTTTGTTTAATTAAACTGTTATTTGAAATAATAGTGAGACTCTTGTGTACCTGTTACCCACTTGATGCCAGTATTCTAACATCTCAAATTGCAAAACAAGAGTACAAAAATGTAAACAGTATGCAACCAGGATTCTAAGGTTGATACAGAACCATCACCGCAAGGTTCCCTGCATTCATGTTGCTCATTTGTAATACTTGCCGGTCCCCCACCCAATCTCCTCCCATGTAGATTTGCAGCCTCTGAAAACCTGCTGGAGGACCAGTTCCAACTTGATAGCAATGAGTTTGAGAGCTCCAACAACTCTGGGCACCCACAGTAGATGAGTACCTGTGGTGGGCAGAATTGTATCCATATCCTTAAAAAGGGTAATTTGGAGCCCTGACCCTGGGAACTGAGCCTGTGACCTTGATTGGACTAGGGGGTCTTTGCAGATGCAATCAGTTAGCATGTTCTCACTCCTACTGGAGCATGAAGAGTCTTTATCCATTCTGAGAGAGGTCCTAAGAAGAGACACAGAGATAGATACAGAGACATGATGGTCACTAGAGATGGAGGCAGAGATGGGAGAGATCCAAACTACACATCTGTGAGCACCAAGGATAGTTGGACATCCTCAAAAAAGAGAAGAGAGGCATGGAACAGACTTCCTTAGAATCTCCAGAAGGAATCAACACGGCTGGTATCTTGATTTGAGACTCCTGCTCTCCAGACCTCTCAGAGAATGGATTTATGTTCTATCTACATCACCTACTATAACTGCTGTTCTGTTACAGCCTCTCCATGATGATGGTACAGCACCAACTAGAGAGTTATCAGAAGTGAAAACATAGCTGACTGAAGAGACAGAGATGGAGCTAAATGCCTTTGGATACTAGAAAGGTGAGTACCTTCAGAAAGGCTATTAGAAAGATGCCATCTTACCAACATCTGAGTCTTGTTGTCTTTGTTCATGACTCTCCACCTCTTTCTCTTCTCCAGCCCCACCACCCAGGGAAGCTCAGTGTTTGTGGCCTCGACGCAAATGTGTCGGATGGCTAATGGGTCATGGTGGTTTTCTGTGACCCTTTAAGAAGACCTGGTATAAACACAACCTTAACCTTAGCTCTAGCTTGGCCTACTTGGTCAGTAGACTAGGTCAACATGGTTCTGTTTTGACTTCTGGACTGGCTTTCTGAATTACCTAAGCCTTGGAAAGAGCAGAGAACCAGGTCTCTCTGCTTGCCAGGTGGAGGAAAGGCCACCTGAGATGCCCATTCCATTTTTTGGGGGGGCTGTGTGCATGCTGGATCCCATCACATAGAATTATGCTCATGGATACAATGCACACATGCAATTTGCATTAGATGTCTGACTCATTGGCTTCTTCCCTTCGCTTCCTTCCTTCTCCCCTTCTGTTAACACTGAGCTCCTCTGCACAGAACAATGGACAGATGGATCGGGCGTGTGATAGAGTGAGAAGAACCACAGTATCCTCTGCTGACAACGCTGCCTACTCTGTTGAAGTCTGGGTGATAACAGGTACCTTCATTGGACCTTCCACTCACTGTTGAAGCCAGCCTTGGAGAGAGAGGGCATGCCCACTCACAGATGCTCCATAGTTATCCACGGGAGCTCACGGCCACTCAGCTAAGAAACCAATCCCGGAGCCATCTGCATGAGCATCTTCTAGTTAACTGTGGCCAAGTGAAACTCACGCCACCTCATAGGCTCAGGCTTCCAAAGCAACTTCAGCAGGCATCCAATGCCTGGCTCCACCAGGGGTCTGCATTCTCTCCCAGAACCTCGTATTTGGAAATCCCAGAGATGGGGAACTCTTTACCTCTAAACACCTTCCATTTTCAAATGGCTTGAACTTTATAATCATCCCCGAGCGGTATAAACACACTCAGTTCCGACCTGAGAGTTTGAAGGTTTACATTTACCAAGAGACACCTGAGAGGGAACACTTGGTGATTAGTTTCAAAAAATCAGCCACTGAAACTGCTATGGACTATGTCCGTTCTGCACACGCTAGATCTTGACTGATCTCGAAAATGCTATGACGTCCAATCCTACTCTGACAGACGCTGGGCCATCGTGAGTCAGAATTGACTCAACACCAACTGGCTTGACCTTTGGAAAATTCTGGAAAGCTCGCCTGCCTCCATGCAACTCCATACACCAATGCTGTTATAATCCCTGAGAGCGAGCAGTTGTTAAGCACCACCGATCAGCTCTGACTCAGCCATTCTGTGTGTAACAGAGTGAAACCCTGCCCGGTCCCTTGACACCATCACAATCTTCGCTGAGCTTAAATCTATGTCAATCCATCTTATTAAGAGTCTTCCTCTCCGTCTCTGGTCCTCCTCTTTTGCAAGCATAACGTCCTTCTCCAAGGACTGCTTCCACCTGTTAACACGCCCAAGGTAGGTGAGATGAAATATCCCCACCCTTGCTTACAAGGAGCACTCTGGATTTGTTGGTTCTGTTGCAGTCCATAGTATACTCACTACTCTTCACCACCACCTCCATTCAAAGGCTCTTTGATCTTCCTTACTAAGAGATCTGCTCGATCACGTGTCCCCTCTTCAACTCACTTAAGAGCTGGTTTGTGTGTAACTGACTAGAGTCACAAGTTACCTTTCTAGCTTTCTAGGATTTACAGGTGAGGCCGAAAGCTAAGGAAGTGACCCATAAGGTGTCATCAGCTGGGACCAGACAGCTTCTCCTGTCAGCATTTCCTAGGCATAAGACATAAGGCCTAACTATTCTCCATCAGCCTCCTCCAAGCTTAGGGGAGAAGGAGATGAGTGTCCCTGGTCTGTGGGGAGTGACATGTGATTGGCCCTTTTGCCCCCAAGTCAAGAATTTGAGTTCTTTCTCCCAAATGTATTCTCTAGATTAAACACTGTCAGTCCCTTCAGCTTTATTTTACTAATGGTTCCAAGAGTCCATTCATTCATTCATTCATTCATTCATTTTATGTGTGTACCATCAAATTGGATCTGCCTGGTACAGGAGGCGATTATTCCTCCTTCTTCAGCAGAGTATCTAGTCGATTTGAACTGCGCACCTCTGGGATTGCACTGCAGTTTCCTGCCACCAGAGCTCCCCCGTCCTTTTGACTTTTGCTGTTGCTAGGCACTAAAGTCAATTCCAACCCATAGAGACCCACATGCAAGAAGGAAAAACACTGCTCTAACCTGTACCATCCTTATCAGATCGGCTGTGTTTTGGGGCAGCCATTAGGTTAATCCATTCTTTTGGGCTTTCTTAAAAGACTTATCTGGCTTTTTACCATCTGTTTTATCGAGGGAAATGTTTAGTCCTTTTTCAATTTACCTTTATCTCTGTCAAATGTAATTGTTAGTGTTGGTTTAAGGCATTTCAAACCCAAACCTATTGCCTGGTGAGTCAATTTCTTTTTTTTTTTAAATTGATATTTTAAATGAACCATTATAGAGAACTTGAGTTTCCATTCATTCATTGTTGTACATTTTCCTCCCTCCCCTGCTTCCCCCAGGTTTGCTTTTCTCTTTGAAAAGAAAAAAAAATGTTTCATTGTTACACAATCTCCCCGCCCCCCCCCGCCCCACTATCCACTTTACAATGCAGCTCTTATTCTGGACTCCTGTCATGACAAAAATACCTTATCATATATCCCTTTTAAACAGTTCTCTCCCTCATCTGTTTCAATGCAGGGTTCATTGTTTATCCCTTCTTTTCATAGTTTCCCCCCAAACCCAATGTCAGGCCTGTTTTATAACAATTGCATTATGTAGTATTTGTCCTTCTGTGACTGAGATATTTCACTCAGCATACTGTCTGCCAGGGTCACCCATTTTGTGTAATATTTCATGAGTTCCTTATTTTTCAATGCTGCGTAAGTGTTCCATTGTGTGAATATACCAGAGCTTCTCTATCCATTCATTTGTTGATGGGCACTTGGGTTGTTTCTAATTCTTTGCTATTGTAAACAAAGTAGCAATAAACATGGGTGTGCCTATATCTGCTTGGGTGGCAGTTCTGGTTTCTTTAGGGTAAACTTCCAGTAGTGGAATTGCTGGGTTAAATGGGATTTCTTTCCCCAACTTTTTGAGAAAGCGCCATATTGCCTTCCTGAGTGGTTGCATCATTTTACACTCCCACCAACAATAAGGGGTCCCATTTTGGCCCTGGTCCCTGCCTTCGTAAGGGTCAGGAAGCCCCTGGTGTGACAGGTCTTGTTAATCATGTGGCTTCCAGAAACCTGTTTCTTCACTTGGAAGATCCAGAGGGAAGCTTTCCTGCTCTCGGATTCCATGACTATGTGGGGGTGGGAGGGTGGGTCACGGAGAGCACAAGATTGTGAGCTTTGTGTGATGTGTGGATAAACAAGGAGCACTCGTGGTATAGCTCACAGCACGCTGCTTTCCCAACCAAAGGGTGGCCATTCATCTCTAGTTGTTCTAATCCTCCAGGAAGTGTAAGGGCGGGCAGTTCCCTCCCATTGAGATTTACAGTCTCAGGAAAAAACCTCCAAACAAACAACAACAACAACAAAATAAACCAGTGCAGGGTCCCTGTAAAGTAAAGATTCATATCCATCAGCCACTCCACATGCAAAAGATGGACAGTGTACTCTGGAAAAGGTTTCCAGCATTGGAAATCCACTGGAGCGCTGCCTTTATGGTTGTGGTTATTGTTATGTGCCATCAAGTCAACTACAGTTCATAGTGACCCTGTGAACAATGGCTCTGAACCTCGCCCTATCCTGAGCCAACATCACTGTCTCTGACATGCCTGACCCCATCACCATCGTCACTGTGTCAATCCATATCATCCAAGGTCTTCTCTCTTGCGCTGACTCTCTGCCCTTCTAAGCATGATGTCCTTCTTCAAGGACAGGTCTCTCCTGGAAACATGCCCAAAGGATGTGAGACAAAGGTTCAAAATCCTTGCCTGCGAGGAGCAAACTGGTTTTACTCTCTCCAGTACAGATCTCGGTGTCCTCTTGGAAGTCCACGGTTCAATACTCTTCTCCACAGCTCAACGGCATTGATTCTTCTTCTATCATCCCTATTCACTGTCCAGCTCCCAGACACATAGTAAGCAATTGAGATTATGGACTGTATCAGGCACATCTTAGTCTCTAGACTGACATCATCGCTCTTTAGCATTCTGGAGAGGTCCTCGAAAGGAGATTTTCCCAGTGCAACTCATCTTTTGATTTCCTCACTGCTGGTACCAGAGTGTTGATTGTGGATCTGTGCAAAATGAAACTGTTGATAACCACAAACCAAAATATTTTCTCCATTTGTCACGATACTGCCTATTGGCCAGGTGGTGAGAATCTTTGTTTTCTTGATGTTGAGATGTAATCCATTTTGAAGGCTGCAGTTCTTGACTTTATACAGCAAATACTGCAAGTCCTCTGCACTTAAAGCAAGCAAGATTGTGTCATCTGCGTAACATAGGTTGTTGATGAGTCTTTCTCTGATCCTGATGCCACATTTTTCTTCATAAAGTCCAGCCTCCTGAATGATCTGTTCTTCATATAGATTGAAAAGGTATGGAGAAAAGATAGATCCCTGATGTATTTTTTTTTCTTGAATTTGAACCATGCAGTGTTCTCTTGCTCTGTTTAGACAACTTCTTGGCCTAGGTCTGGGTTTCACATGAGCCCTATACTCAGAATCAGTTTTCTGAGAGTCCCATTCTTTCCAATGTTAGCCACAATTTGTTATCATCCACAAGTCAAATGCCTCTGCATAGTTAATAATACACAAATAGATATCCTTCTAGTACTCTCCACTTTTCAACCATAGTGGGAGTTTTTTAATTATTATTGTTGGTGTTTGTTTTTTTTAATGCACATGTATATTTATCTACAGACAACGTGAGCTACTTTTGTTAAGGATATTCTTAGATCTATAGGAAATGCCTAGAAAAAAAGCCACCCTCAAATCTGTCCACTTCTGATTTCTAAGTGATAACACTGTTACTGTTATGTGACGTCAGGTCAGAACCGACATGTGACTGACCCTCCGGTGGGCTTTCAGGGGCCGTAAATCACATGGGAGGAGATTGCCCATCTTTCTCCCTCAGTACAGCTTGTGGATTTGAATCTGCTTTTGGGTGGGTAGCACAACTCCTTCGAACCAGCTTCTAGAGCTCCCTGGTGATGAGATTAGGGTGACTGAAAGTTTTCTTCTGGATTCCCTAGAATGTATGAACATGACCCAGTGAATTAGAAGAAAGAGATGAAAAGAGAAAGAAAGGAAGAGGGAAGAAGAAAGAGAATGGAAGGAAGGAAGAAAGGGCTGGAGAAAGAGGGCGGGAGTGACAGAGTTTGGAGTCTCTGACGCTAAGTGAAATTGTGAGCAGTCTGCCATGGAGCCCGAGATGACGGATAAGTGTGTGAATGGTGGTGGCGGTGGGCGGGCAGGGCCACGTTAGCTTTCCTGGGTGACAGCCCTTGTCATCTTCTCTCTGGGCCGTGATGGTTGTGCCCCCATGTGCCACGAGAGCGCCTGAGGGAATTCTGGGCATGAGACTTTTAGTGATAACGCTAGGAAAACCGCAGGTAAATCAGAGTGTAGGTCACCCTACGAGCACATTTCAGGGGTTCTGGCATCTGGCTGAGGTCTGTATGATGGGCCACAGGGGGAAAAAAAGTCATAAGCCACAGAGACCCAGAGGAAGGTGGTTATCGAGCACCTGGTGGGGCCGTCCCTAGGGCTCTGTCCTGCCCACCCGTAGGGGCAGCCTCCCTGGCAGTTCCAATCCACCAGGCAAAGGTGAGCCGTCTCCTCCCAAGCAATTTCCAGCCTCAGAAACCTGCTGGACACTCAGCCACGATTCAGCTCGGCCTCTGTAACAATGAGTGAGTGACAAGGAGGATGACTGGTGACAATTCATGTAATTCTTCAGTGTTTGCAAACATTTTTTTTTCTAATTTTGCAAACCGTCACCTTTTTGGGTCCTCACCAGTGGCACCAGCAGACTGCCATGGAGAGCGCTGGAGACAATCTCCTGTCCCGCCCTTCACAGCAGTCCCCTCTGCTTGGGTGCCACACCTCCAGTCGGCAGCACCAAGTATGGCTTGCTTTTTGTCCCCAGCCCCGTGGCAGGCCGCCCGGGGGAACCACACTGTGTAAGAGTGTGCACAGCTGACAGGTGGGGGATTAACACTCCCGGGGTGACACCGGGGCAGCGGAGGATGGGACCCAGTGGACAAATGTTCCCATCCTCTGTCCCTTGAGTGGACAGTTCTGACGCTCATTCTGCTTGGCTTCTGGGAGTGGGGTGGGGTGGGGTGCCAGGGGGTGCCCACAATGATGCCCAACTCAAGACCCCCTCTTGCGTGGCTCGCTCTCTGTGTTACCGTCCAAAGACACCACCTGCATGCAAGCTCTGGACTCAGGCTAGGATTAGAGTATGATCTCATTTCTCCTTTGAAATGATGCTGCTTTGAAAGTGGAAGAAAAGAGGCACAGAGATGGTGAAAGACTCCCTCCAGCCTCACTGCCCAGGACCATCTGCGAACTGATGTACTGACGAGCTAAGGTGATGGACGGTGTTAGGTATCATCAAATCAGCACAACTCATAGAGGCCCTACGAACAGCAGATCAGAACCGTGCCCTGTCCTGTGCTGTCCCGCGCTGAAGCCCACTGCCGCAGTCACTGTGCCACTCCATCTTGCCATGGGCCTTCCCTTCTTTCTCTAACCCCCTTCCCCCCACTTTTCTAAGCGTGATGCCCTTTTCCAAAGACTGGTGCTGTCTGACAACATTCCCAAAGTACACGAGCTGGCGAGCTCTGGTGGCCTAGTGGCAAGAAGCTGAACTGCAATCCCAAAGGTGCACGGTTCGAAACCACCAGATGCTCTGCTGAAGAAGGAGGGACAATCTCATCCTGTACCAGTCAGATCCGATTTGACGGTACACACATTAAAAAAAAAAAGTGCATGAGCTGAAGTTTTACCACCTTTGCCAATAAGGGGTTCCCTGGCTGCACTTGCTCCAAGACATTTTTGTTTGTTCTTTTCGTCAACACCACAGTGCAGACGTATCACTCTTCTTCAGGCGTCCTTCCTTTTTCATTCTTCAGCTTTCACGTGCTATGAAGCAATTGAAAATACCCTGGCTTGGGTCAGACTCACATTCTACTTTACACATCTCCTTTGCTACATTTAAAAGAGGCGAGGGAGCTCCAGTGGCCTAGTGGCAAGAAGCTGCACTGCAATCCCAAAGGTACGTGGTTCGAATCCACCAGATGCTCTCCTCGAGAAGGAGGGGCAATCTCCTCCTGTACTAGTCAGATCCAATTTGAAATATTAATTAAAATAAAATATTAATTAAAAAATAAATAAAAGAGGGGGAGATTGAGGGTCATGGCTGACCACTGGAATGCAACTTCCTAAAGGCTCCCCTCAAACAGGATTGACGCGGTGATGGCCGCAGTGGCTCAAGTGTGTCAGAGATTGTGAGGACGGCACAGGATAGGACAAGGTTCAGATCTGCTGTTCACAGGGTCACTATGGGTCATTCTCGACACGGCAGCACCTAACAACAACAACAACAAGAACCAAGGCTACCCAGTGCTCTTTGTGATCCTGCCTTTCAAGGAATCCTCTGGGAATGCACGGAAAGGTTCCACAGGTAGCGTGGGCTGGCTGATCTCCCTCTCCGAGACAGAACAGGAAATGAGACCAGATGGCACCAAGAGCGCAGGCTTAGCTTTAAAAAATGGCTTCCTTGCCTGGAGGTGGGAGGTGACAGGAATCTCGGGGCTTAGAAAAGAAGGCAGTTCCGGCCCCCTCGTTCTTCTCCTCCTCCCCTCCCTTCCATCCTCTTCCTCTTTCTTTCTTTAAGACTCAGGACTGACTCTCAAATACTGGAAACTAGACAGTGTTAGTAACCAAAGGTGCCACAAAAGTGGGGGCTATGACTGAGGACCTGATAATCGGCAGCAGGGAGACTGGACAAATTTAATGGGATTGGATAAATTTAATGGAAAGCATTTACTGAAAACACCTCACGACTGTTGCCAATTTATGTCCCACAGGACCAGCCCTTGGAGAAGGATGTTATGCTTGGAAAGAAAGAGGCTCAGCGCAGGAGAGGAAGACCCTGGATGAGATGGACTGACACAGTGACTGTGACAGTGAGGGCAGGAGTGTCAGAGTTGGTGAGGTTGGCTCAGGACAGGGCGGGGTTCAGAGCTGTTGTTCATAGGGTTGTTATGAGTCATCATTGACTCGAAGGCACATAACAACAACAACAACAACAAGGTGGCCAGAGCAGGCAAAGGCACAAGAAGGGCACAAGCGTGGAAGGAGGACAGTGCTGGACTTCAGGTTACCACGTGGCTTGGTCAGGTGGAAGGGCAGTGCTGAGGGAGGGAACCAGAGGAGGCTCGGATGGGGTGAGGGGTCTCAAGTGAGGTTTTACAGTTTCCATAAAGGGTGGGGTGAGGTTAGTCCTTGGGGGGCAGTAGCCACTCCTGAAGGGAGCTTTGTAGGATGGGATAGCAGGGAGGTAGGCCAGGGCAAGGGAAAGGATGCACTTGGTTTGGGGAAAATCTAGTTCTTATCCTTAAAAAGAGAGAGACCTAAGGCCAGGAAGAAAGTGACCTGGCCAAGAACATTCCAGCACTGTCAGGATCATTCAGCGGGGTTACGAACAAATGCATCAGCCAGGCAGGCACCCAGGACGGTGCTTCAATCTTCTCCCACCACTCTTCGCCTTGGATCCTGTGATCTAAAGCTTCCCTCAGAGTTCTCTCCCATAATTTCTCCATGCCCATGACTATCTCTATAGAAGCCTCTTAATAACTGTGATTTCCCAATTGGAGAACTCTAGGTCTCCTCCTGCAGGCTGGCCTTGCTCCAGCTGCAGTGAGCCAGGCTGTAAGGAAACCTCTCAGAGGTTCCCACAGAGAAACCCCAGTCTCGGAGGAGCAATGTGGCCTGGGACGGCCTTCCTAAGGGAGCTCTGGCTTCTTGGCCTGTTATCAAGTCTCGGCAAGACCCTACTAAGCCACATGGGCCCTCAATCCTTCCATCCGGCCTCCATTTATTGCGCACCTACTGTGTGCTGGTTACTGAGGATACAGAGGTGTGGCAGAGCATCTGCTGAATAAACACTGATTTCTTCTTCTTATGGGATATATAGGGAACTTTCACAGCCCAGGAGTGAGAAGCTGTGCTGCCAACCTGAAGATACACAGTTTGAATCCCCCAGTTGCTCTGCTCATGAAAGATGGAACAGTCTCCTCCTGTGTGATTTCCTGCCTCTGAAAACCTGCTGGAGGGTCAGCTAGAGGTTGGTTCTGACTCAATGGTACGTAGCAATGGTAACCATGAATAACCTACAGGGGATCGCACTGCTAACAGGAAGGGTGCTCCTCTCTGGTAGCCTGACTGCAGCTCACTGAGAGGAGGGTGAGCAATCCCTTTCAGGTGATTTACAGCCTTAGAAACCCCACGGAGGGTCCAGCTCTAAGTCAATGGAAATGAGAGAGATGCAACAGATAGAAGACCCAGGACATCAAGTGATGGGCTGCTAATCAAAGATTGCTGGTTCAAACCCATTAGAAAGATAGGCAGTCTCTGCAACAATGAATGAATGGAAATTACAAAAAAAAAAAGACAGGTAGTCTCCTCTTGTAAAGATTTTCCAGTCTCAGAAACTCACTGAGGGGGGTTATCACTCGAGTTAAACTTGACTCTAGGGTAATGGTTTTGGTCATCATTAGACATATGATGTCATAGGTTGAATCGCGTCCTCCTCCAAACATGTGCCAACCTGGACAGATCTTGACTCTTAAGTTTTATGTGATTATTTTTCATTGTGATGTGATTAACCTATGAGTTGTAAATCCTATCATTTGTCATGCTAATGAGACAAGATCAGAGGCACTTTTGTTAATGAGGCAGGATGCAACCTACAGGATTAAATGATACCTGAGTCTGTCTCTTCTGAAATGGAAATGAGATTAAACAATCAAGCAAAGATTGAGGGAGCCTGACTACCACCAAGGAAAAGAGAGCCAGGAGCAGAGCGTGTTCTTCGGACCTGGGTTCCCTGTATTGAAAGTCATCTAAACTGAGGGGAGATTGGTGCCAGGACACATGGAGATCTCCAAGGAACGCCAGGCCCATGGATGGAGAAAGAGATAAAGGACCTTCTTCCAGAGGCAATGCTGAGAGAGCACTTGCCCCCAGAATCAGTACTTCGCATAAAGACATCTAGCCTCCTAACATGTTTGTTAAAGATAAACACTTGTAATATTTCTGTTATAGAAGCACTAGACAACTAAGACACATGGCGGCTCTGTATTTCCCAGCGTCCTTTGCATGACATGCAGTCACATGACGGAGTTGGCCAATGGAATGTGAGTAGAAGTGTTTTGTGCCACTCCTGGACAAAGCTTCAGAGATGTGGTTAGGCTCTATCTGCTTCCTTTCTCACCACCCCAGAGAACGGTGGAGCCACAGACAGAAAGGCCTGAGTCCCTGGATCGTACTGTGGAGGGAAGTCCTCTTTTCAGAGAATCAACCATCTGAGCAAGAAATCAAGCATTATACTTTTTTAAATGTTTCTGTTACAACAACTGGTGTGACTCCAATTAGCCAGAATACGAGCGGAGAAGAAGGGAACATATAGACTTTGCCCTTCTGGGACTTTCTGGTTATGTAGTCATTCAATTTGTGCTGAGGAAAGAGATCTGCTGGAATAGTTCAGAGTTTCAGAGAACACATAGTTGAGGAAGTTGATCTAGGCTGGGGAGCAGAGAATAGGAGGGCTTCTCATTCAGAAACTAGAACACACTTTTATAGTGTCCCAGGGCCACAGTGGGATCTAAAATCCATGTTGGTCAAAGCATTTTGAGAAGGTTAAATCATGATGATGTTGTGAGGTTGAGTACAGAGTCTTGGAATCCCTAGTTCTTGGGGATGTCTTCAGATCCAAGTGTTTTCTGATTTGAGTTTGGGGAAAGAGCCCCTCGATATCCTATCTATTGCCAAGAGCTGGCCTGAGAAAGTTATTTGGGGAAATGAGACTTCCACTGCATTGCCTGTTCAAAGTCTCATTCACATCTGTTTCTTCTCTCTCTCTCTCTCTCTCTTGACAGCCATGGTTTGGAGTCATCAAGATGATTTGTTGTCCATATACAATCTGACGGGGTTTTTGTTTTGATTCTCTATTCAACTCACGCTTCCTTTTAATCCAGTAGACATTTACTGGTGCCGGATCTTGCCGAGTCCAAAGACACTCTAGAAAAAGGAGAACCTAGTTGGGAGGGAGATGCTCTCGTGATATAGTCTCTAGTGTGTTGCACTGCTAACAGAAAGGCAGTTCAAATCCAGCGGTAGCTCCTTGGGAGAAAAATAGGCTATTTCTTCCCCTTAAGATTTACCTGAGCTGGAATCACGTCCAGGGTGGCGAGAGGGAGTGAGCTGAAGAGGTAAGTGTATACTTTACCTCCGTACGAAAGAGCCAGTGTCACATGCCGTAAGCATCCACGGAGTTCCCGAGAGTGTGGGATGCTGGGTGGAGGTAAGTGAGAAGGCTCTGGGATTTACACAGAGCTGAAGACTAGGTAGAATTTGGCCATATGGCAACTCAGGGAGTGGAAAACCCAGAGGCATATTTGGGGGTACTTGGGAGACAACAGATAGGAGGGGAGTTTGGGAAAACGGAGGCTAAAAGCCATGGGTGGGCTGCAAGGCTGAAGATGGCTTGGATTGCTCTAATAATAAAAGGGGTCAGATTTAGTCTATGAGCTCCAAGGGGCTACTGGGAGCTTTCTCGAAAGTGGTAAAGTCTTGTGACTAATACAAGGCACTCTAGTGGCTCGACACTGAAATTCTGTGATGGTATTCCCAGAGACCTCTGGTGGCTGAGTGATAAGGAGTTGAGCTGCCAACCCAAAGGGACATGGTTTAAATCTACCAGTTGCTTTTTGGGGAGACAATCTCCTCCCATATTTACTGCCTCTGAAAACCCGCTGGAGGGTTGGTTATGAGTCTGTTCTGATTCATATGGCACATAACAACAACTAACATTCCCCAGCCTGACCAGAGTTATCGGACTTGCTAGGGACTGGAGACCTCATCCTGGAGGTCCTATGAATCTCTTCTTTCAGTCTCCGAGAGACCCAGCTGCTGGCTGGGTCTGGGCTCCACCGGAAACAAAATCTCCCTTCATTTCTTCCCTTCACATTGGAGCCCCTTGTGAAGACGGACACATTTAAACGTTGGCTCAGAGTCAGTGGCTTCCGGCAGCTGCCGGACAGGCCCTGGGCAACATCAGTGGCCTGCGCTGCCAGGAGGATGCTGTAGAGAGGTTGGTGGGAGCAGCGTGCTGATTGGCTGGTGTCCTGGCTTCCCAGAGGGACCAGCTCACCATCACCTGCTGCCAGTCATAAGGAAAGCACCATATTGAGGGAAAGTAGGCCTCCACTTCCATTGTTTTAGACCGAACAGAAAAGAATGAGTTTTTAGAGACTTGGATCTAACATCTTGTCCCTTGGCTCTTTTCTGTCAAGCCAGGTGGCAGGGCAGGCATTCAGTCTCTAGCCTATCTCTAGCTCTCTAGAGGAACTACTATTATTGTTAGGTGCTGTTGAATTGGCTTCAGCTCATTATCAGCTCAATGTTGAGATGAACAAATTCGACATCAACGGGACAAACTCATGGCCGGTCCTGTTCCATCCTCACCATCTGCTGTGCTCAAGCCCACTGTTGAAGGCAATTTGTTGATGCATTTAATTGAGGGTCTTCCTGTCTTTTAGAGACACTCTTCTTTTTATAAATTTTTTTATTATTTTTGTGTGTGTGTACCGTCAAATCAGATCCGACTCGTACAGGAGGAGATTGTCCCTCCTTCCCCGGCAGAGCATCTGGTGGATTCCAACTGCATGCCTCTGGGATTGCAGTGCAGCTTCTTGCTACTAGGCTAACAGAACTCCCTGACACTCTTCTTTTTCAAGCACGGGGTCCTTTTTCCAGGGACGGGGTTCTCCCAATAAGATGCCTAAAGACGGACTCTTCACCTCATTGCCATTGAATAGGAACAGACTCATAGCTAACTCGTGGCTGGGGGTCTGTTTTCCATGGCATTAACTCTGCACCTACAAATCTGGGACTTCAAGGTGAAACAGTATGGTAACTGAGTACAGCTATAGGGTGAGGACTGTGAGGGCTGGTGGTGTAGACGACTGGGCAGGGACTCTGAAAGGGGAAGTGATGAGGGAGAGGGAGTGGTCATGTGCCTGGTGTCAAGCCTACCTTGAGGTTCTGACGTACCCATGGGTGTACTAATGAGAATCCCCTTTCTATGGGAATAAGCCCCTCACAGAGCTGCTGGCTTTTATGCTTCATAGCCTTGTCTCCAGTCATGCATCCAGGGCACATATCAGGCCCACAGGGGTCAACCAGATACTCCCTGGGCAGCTTGGTTTATAAATAAAAGACAGGAGACCTGAGGCCAAGGAAAGCTGGGGAGCCCATGAGTGGGGTGTTCCTGAGTGGTTCTTGATTCTCCTGGCTCTTCCCTTTCTCAGCCTTGGATATTAAATTTTTCTTCGATCCCCTGAGGCTCTTCTACATAAAACCCTCTTTAGGGATCAGATCAGAAGAAGTTGGTTTCTAGGCTTGCAGCTGGGAGATCTGCCCTCCAGTCCACCCACACCTTCCCCGGGGAAGGAGGTGCCAATCTGTCCGTGTTAGCTCTGAAGTCCAGATTCCAGTCTTCAGGGCATTTCAGCATCACCTTTACAGGACTAAAAAATGAGCCTGGGTTCCCGAGAGACCGTGGAGCACAGAAGCCAGGTGGCAATGCTGTCCGTCAGTCCCTACGTCCCCACTGAAAGTCTTAACACTTTAGGCAAGTCTTTCAGGCCCTTGAGATCTCAATCAGCTGAAAGGGCAAATGGTGTCTGAGAAAATGGTAGCTGGGGCAGTCTGTTAACCTCAGAAGCCCTCTGTTTTCTCATCTATAAAGTGGGGATATCTCATAGAGCTTCTCACAAAAAAAGAGAGAAAGAGTCCAGGTGTGGGCAGCGTGTAGAGGGGCCTGATAATTGGTTGTTTCACCTCCCATTCAGGTAAAAACGCCTGCTCCTTGCTGGTGGTCAACGAACCGTGTCCTGGGGCGTCTTCTCCAGCTCTCCGCTCTGTCATTTCATGACATACGGGCTCTGAGGGGCCTGGACATGGCTCACAGACCTAAGTCCCCAGCTCCTCATAGCCCAGCTCCTGCCCACCCACCCTGCCCCTTGGCGAGGGTCTGTCCCTACCCTCCTGCCGTACCTCATCTCATCTCACTTGGCAAGTTCTTCCCGAACCCTCAGCCCCAGCCTCACGCCTTCCACAGCTCTGCTCCAGAGTGGGCTAGGATTCTCCAGGCTTCCTGCCGAGACTGATAATTGAACAGAGCCGGCGAGCTTTCCCCATCCAATAGTTGGTTTGCTCTCCTAACACAGGGAAATGGGCGTTCAGTTATTGTCTGTGCGATATTTTTCCTCCTTGGTTCTGCTTGATGAAGTGCCATTTCGATGAAAGTACAAGGGCAAGGTTTGAGTTTTTCTTTTCTTTGTTTCTTCCTTCCTTGTAATGAGGAGCAAATATGAAGCTCCAAGGGCCCAAACAGCTCTCTGCAGATTCGACGCTTTTCCGCTGGTTTGCCTCTGCAGATTTCTGAGAAGTTATGCTCCAATAACCTGCAAGTTTTAATTGGAGGGCGGGGCGAGGGAGGGCGAACCACAGTGGAGAATGATAAGCTTCCAGAAAGGACCCCGTAGGACTAGCTACTTTATCTTATTCATTTTATCCAGCAAGAATGTGGTGCCTGGGGAGCAGAAGGGCTGCTTCCGTGGAGACAGGCTGGTTGGTGACAGAGCCAGGCCTTGGTCTCTTGACTCCAAGTTCAGTTCTCTTTGGTCCCCAAGCCATCATTCGTCAATGTCTGGAGATGACATTGATTGTCACTATTTAGGGGAAGGGACGATGCTACTAGTATCTAGTGGCCAAGGTCAAAGGTTATGCTGAACAGCCTATAGAGCACAAGACAGTGTCCCGCCCCCCCCCAACAAGAATAATCTAACTCAAAATGTTCATAGGGCTGAAGATGGAAAGCATTCCTGTAGTTCACCATAATAACTGGCAATGATGGGTCTTCACTTCCCAAATCCACTGCAAACCAAACAATTACCAAACCCACTGTCATCAAATCAATTCTGACTCTAAGCAACCCCCTGTAGGACACAGAACTGCCCCGGAGGCTTCCACAGCTGCCAACTTTACAAAAGCAGATTCCTATATCCTTCTCCAGCAGAGACTTGTGGACTCAAACCACTGACTTTCTGGTTAGCAGCTGAGCTTTGACTACTGTTCTACCAAGACTTGCTCCAAGTCCAGGGCAGACATTACTAGTCAAGCACCGTCCTTTACATCCCTGATCACCGTCTATAAATTCTCACCACAGCTCTCTGCAGACATTACTAATCAACATGACACTGATTGATCCTCCCTTGGCCGAAGAGCACAGAGACAGTAGGTTCTGAAGTCATTCTGCTTGCATTTGAAGTCCTGGATCAGCCTTCATGTGTTAGCTGTGTAATGTCAGGTCAATGACTT
Organism: Elephantulus edwardii; assembly: GCF_000299155.1. Lineage (NCBI taxonomy): Eukaryota > Metazoa > Chordata > Mammalia > Macroscelidea > Macroscelididae > Elephantulus > Elephantulus edwardii. The sequence continues at coordinate 15,947,540 of NW_006399798.1, read as the reverse complement.
CTCTGTGCCTCATTTTCCCATCTGTAAAATGGGTGTCAGGGATGAGATAAACTCAGAAGGCTTTTGAGGATGTGGTGGAATTAAATGAGTTAATTCAGTCTTTAAATTAAATGCTACCTTGTCTGGCATATCAAGAATACTTACAAATGTTAGCCAAGACTGTTGTCATCAGCCTTGCTCTGTTGACAAAGAGACAGTGGACTGTCCCATGAGAGAGACAAGCTGACTCCTAGAAGACCAGTCATGGGCTTCTGCTATGTCCCTCAGTTCTGTTACTAAGAAACTAACACAGCCTGGCTTCCAGCTGAACAGCTAAGCCCTTTCCATGTTCCCATTCAAGCCTCAAAATAACTTATGAAGTAGGAAAACTCCTCAACTCCCACAGACATTGAGTTGCTTCCATACTGAGAGCAACCCCGTAGGACAGAGCAGAATCGTCTCAGAGGGTTTCCAAGGCTGGGTTTGAACTGCTGACCTTTTACCTACCTGGTGAGTATTTAACCACTATCCTATCAGGACAGGTGCTCCTATAAACCCCCTTTACAGGGGAAGACTCCAAGGCTCAGAGGGGTAGGGAACTTCTCTAGAGTAGGAGGAAGCCAGAGTTCAGGCTTCGGGATCCCAGGCCTTACTGAAGGGCACTCACTAATTTGGGATTGAGAAAGAGGGTTACTCTAGGCAAACTTGTCCCCCAACTCTATCCCACACATCTTCAGACAAATTACTTATCTCTGCCCTGGGCCACAGCTGTGGTTTGGGACCAGGTACACTCTTCTGAGCCACCTCAGTCCTTTCCTCCTGGCCATGTCCTGACACAGGATCCTGGAAACAAGGTCCTCAATTGCTCTCGTGTGCCCTGACCGTCCTAAGTTAACCCGATCTCTCTCCGAAGACAGCTCGGGGCTCCAGAGCAGGCACCCTGAACAGTCCTCGTCCTGTGGCCTCATACCCCTTAATTCTGGCACAGATCACTCAAGTGTTAGCTTCTCCCAGGAGCCTGGGAGCTAAGGTTTATTAGAACTTTTGCTTGCATGATGGAAAAAAAAAGATTAAATAAAACTGCAGAGCAGATCCTACAAGTGAGGTGTGGGGTACTGGTGCCTGAGACGCAGCGTGAGCAAGCTGGCTGAGAGCGGGAAGGCGGGAACATCCCGGGAATGGAGCGGAACAATTGTCATCGGGAGTTAAGCAGCCCGTTTATGGGAAGGATAAAAGTTAATGGAGAGACAGCACTCCAGCTTCCCACCATTAACGATGAGAAACGCTGGCAGAAAATGGGATGATAGAGAGAAGAGGCGGCAGGCGTCTCAGGATCTGCCAGGAAGAGCCTGGTCAGGCTGGATGCAAGGTGGGAACACGGGGAGCAGGCCCATTCATCACCTGATTAGGAAGATGTCAATGTTTAGACATCACTAATTTCATATCTAATTTCATCTCTATTCTCCCAATGACTTCTTAATCTATTGCCAGCTTCTAACGCTATCCCCTTGCTAGGCTCACTGAAAGCTACCCGGGGAGGCAGGCAGGAGCCATGAGGTATCAGGCTGCTAACCAGAAGGATAGTGGTTCAAATCCACCAGCCACTCTGAGGGAGAAAGATGGGCAGTCTCCTCCAGTTACAATTTACAACTACAGAAACTCGATGTGGAGGGTCGCTAGGAGTCACTGGCTTGACAGCAGTGAGTCTGGGAGGCAAGAGCTGGTCCTGTATCTAATTCATCCTAATAGAGACCTGCTCTCCAGAGGCTGCCGAGACCAGAGCCTCATCTACTCTGAGAGTTCACAATTGCCTTGGTTTCTTGCCAGGCTGCAGAGCTGGTCAAGGGACACAGGCCCGAGAACTTCAGATGGAATCCCTTCTGGGGTTAAGCATCTGTTCCCCTGCTAACTATCTGTTACTTGTGCTGCTGCTGCTACTAACAGCAGCTAACACTTACTGAGGACCTCTCTGTTCTAACACTTGATGCTTTAACTCAGTCCTGGTTTCTGCCTTCCTCAAATCCTGCTTCTCAGCGGGATCTGGGAGCATGGAGCTCTGATCACAGAACCATTGATGACTTCCTGTAGGGCGAAGTTTGGGCACAGCCCACCTGAGGACCCTCAGCCTTGTCAGTGAATCCAACCTCCAACAGCACCGAGCTATATACAGGGCTTCCTGTTCACATAACACTATTCCAGCCTCTGTGTTCTGGTCCAAGCTGTTCCCTTTGTCTGGAATTATCTCATCTCTAAATCCTCCTACAAGTCACCAGGCAGGTGCTACCACTTCCAAGAAGTCTTCCTTGACCTGCTTCTTTCCCTCCACGAGTTTTCCTAACGCCTTGGCCCCTCTGGGTACCCCTAATGTCCTGGACACAGCTCTCTTGCTGCAACTTCTTGCCTTTTAATTGTTTCTCCCCTTGAGTCAAAGGCCAGAGACCTCCTGATCTTTGGATCTCAAACTCCAGTGTTTGGCACATGCTGTTGTGTGTGGTTAGGTGTCATCACGACTCACCACCAACCTGTGTACAACAACCCAACCCTGTCCTGGGACAGATTCACAATCCCCGCTGTGTTTAAACCCCATCATTGTGTCAGTCCATCTCCTTGGAGGTCTTCTTCTTTTTGGTTCACCCTCTATTTCACCAACCATGACATCCTCCAGGGATAATAGGTCCCTCTCGATAACGTGCGACAGACATTTGCAGCTGTTTCTTTTCCTTTCGAGTCATGCTGTAGCAGCAGATGAAGGCCCCTAAAGCTTCACTCCACCCATGTCATTAGGGGAGGCTGCACTTTTGAGGAAGCATCTCTTCCTCAGTCTTCAAGGGTCTCCCGTCATGAGGAGCTTTTCTGGTACCATATCAGACAATGTTCGAACACAGTTTCATAAGGTCCCCACTGGCCATCTTTTTCAGGGTTAGATTGCCAACCCTTCTTGCCAGCCTGCCTTAGTCTGGATGTTCTGCTGCAATCTGTCCACCGAGGTGTCAGGAATCCCAATGTCACAGCTGCCACCATCAGAGTAACACCAAAGTCACCACAGTGTGAGGAACTGACAGATGAGTGGGGACTCTGGTTATGGAGTTGTGATTGAGTATCATCGAGTCAGGATCAACCCAGAGTTGACCCCAGTGGGTTTTCAGAGGCAGTAAATCACACAGGAGTTGACTACTCATCTTTCTCTCATGGAGCAGCTGATGGATTCGAACCATGTACTTTTGTGTTGACAGTATGATTTCTTATCACTAAGCTACCAGCATTCCTATGAGAGGCACTCAATTCATGCTGGTCCAATTGAACTGAACTTCTTTGCTTCAAAGGGTATTTCTGTGGGGCTAGGGACTTTGGGGGCTGGGTGCCCCGTTCCGTGTCCACATGGGGAAGTGGAAAAGACTCACTCACTGTGCACTCATTCTCCCTCCCCACCTAAGTGTGACCGACCCAGAAACGCCACGGCATCCAACCAGAAAACCAGAGGCACCGTCCAGATACCCAGAAGAAGCTGTTCACGGGATGCCAGCAACGTGAGCCGCCTGTCACCAACCCTCAGTAAACAGATCACTCTGAGGGTATGAGCAGATCCCAGCGGTGGGGAGACTGATCGTGAGCCGAGCTCTGAGACCCGGTGTTCCTGATCCAGCGACTGATGTCGTCAGAGCTCCACTCTAACGACTCTAAAAATCAAAGTGCAAATCAGCGCTGCATGAATAAGCACCAGCCAAGACAACAAGAAAAAGCCCGGAGTCTGAGGGATTGTATTTCCAACACAAAATACTGTGCCAGAAATTCCTGAAGCCAGACATCTCAGCCCAAGTGCTGACCCTCCAGGCCCATAGAGAGAGGGGGCTCAGGAGTGCCCTGGGGACCCAAGCCTTCAGGCCAGCCCCTCACGAATCCCTCTCCATCGCTGAGGTGAGAGGCCCCAGCCGCCTGGCGCCGTGAGAAGCCCATGTGATCGTCAAGCTTTCATTATTCATTAAGTCTTACTTCCTCCCGGTTGAAATCCGGGTCCAGACATATTAGCAGCACGTCCGTCAGCTCCCTGGCAGAACCGCTCGCTGCTGGCCGATCTGTCTGTTGAATGGCCCTTTCCAGCGGTTCAAGTCACAGCTGGAAAAGGAGGCCATGGTCAGCCGTGTGAGGCCAGCGCTACCTCCTTTGAGGCCCAGAGCTCTCCCATCGAGTGATTCTGAGTTATGGGCTTTATACCTTTCGATACCAGAATAAACTTGATTTAAAATGGGCCCCGGGGGAAGTCTGTTAGAGAAAAATAAAGATGTTGGATGGAGTTTAAGGTACTTTTCTAGGCGGCTCTCTGCCCATATTCACAAAGCCATGGATTTTTGGCTAATCCAGGGGGGAATTGTTCAGCCCTCCTCCGATCAACGTCGTAAAAACCCTCTCGCTGGCTGCCCTCCCCAATGCCAGCTGCGGCCAGGAAGGTTGGGGAAGCAGCTGAGTGCCCACCCTGGTGCAGGCAGCCGAGCGAGGCTGCAGTCCTGTCACCAAACCCCTGGATGAATGCTGTCCCCACATGCCAGGAACCCGGGGCTCTGGGAAAAGACAGAAAGAGTGAGCAAGTCTCCAGACAATCCTGAAGGCAGAAAGAGGGAGGCTAGAAGAGTTTGTGGAAATGAGAATCACAGGGAGGATGCAGGGACAACGCGATCACACTGTGGGTATCATAATGAACATTACAAAACAAAATGCGTGTGAAGGCTTGAATGGAAAATCAATTTGCCTTGCAAACTTTCACTCAAATGATGATTTAAGACCAAGAGCAAACAGAGGGGGCTGGAGTCAGAATCCAAGTTTATCTAGTCCCAAACACATGCTTTTTACTCCCGTGGCCCTAGACAGAGGCTCAGCGGTTCCCCGGATGGGTCACTCCGGGCCACCAACAGTCCAGCTGGGCCCGTGTCAGGCTCAGGGTAAGGAACCAGCCAGGATTCACATAGGACTCTCCCTGAGCAACCGCTAACCCCACTGCGCTCTATTTTCCAGCTCTGAACAGCCAGGGTGGTCACAGTACTTGCCCCCCTCAGGGTTGTGTTAGGGACCATGTGCTCTCACAGTGCACCCGTGAACCTGCTCTGTGTGTCTGATACTGTAAGGACAAGTCTACTTCAGCTCTGTCATCGCATCACTTTTGTACTTGTTTGAATTAAAGGCTGAGCCAATTGGGCTGCACATGCCCAGCTGCGTGGGAGTGTGGGCGTGGCTCACAGAGGCTGGGCAGGTGATAGAGAGAAAAGCAGATGGACACATGAGTCCCCTTGTCCACAGAGGCCAAGTCTAGGCTGGAGGCAGAGACATTCTGCCTTTTGTCCCTAAATCCATAAGCTTTTTAAAGACAAAGCAATTAAGGGGTTGAATTATGCCTGCTCCAAAGTTCTAACCCTGGGTACCCAGAACCTCTTATTCAGAAATAGGACCATTGCAAATTTAAGTACTTAAAGCAATGTCATACTGGATTAGGATGGACCTTCATCCAATATGACTGGTGTCTTTGCAAGAAGAGGGAAAATTTGGAAACAGGAATACAGATGGAAGAGAAAGGAGAGCAATGGGAAGACGGAAGCAGAGATTGGAGTAATGTGCCCACATGACACGGAGGGCCTGGGGGGGCTGCAGCTGGATGAACAGAGCCAAGTCTCTTTCCTAGAGGTTCTGGAGGAGGCACCAACGCTTCATTCTGAGGGTGTGGGGTTGCGGGCGGTACTCCGTGGCACTGTCAGGGACTGACGCCAAAATGACCTTCTATGAAATTTTGTTTGGTATCAAGCTTCAGTAGAAATGTGTTATGTTAAATAAAAATATCCCAGTAGTTGGTCACAATAACAAAAACATTTTTCATAAGCCCAGTACACATGTATCAGTATGTTTACATGGCTAAAACTCCATACTAAAGTACTTTTTAAACATTCTCTTGTCTTCTGTTCTGCCGACTGTCTCCTGGCCCAAGTATAGGTTTCACGTTAGTACGAGTGTTCCATGAATCTCATTCTTTCCAGAGTCAGCCACAGTTTGTTGTAATCCACACAGTTGAATGCCTTTGCATAGTAAATGATACAGACAGACATTCCTCTGGTATTCTCTGCTGTCAGCTAAGATCCATCTAACATTAGCCAGAATATACCTAGTACCATGACTTCTTCTAAACATAGGGTAGTTTTGAGTCATAGGCAACTTGACAGTAGAGAACAACAATAACTACGTGCTCTGGACAGAGCAGTCATTTCCCCACTACAGTCGTCACCCCACTACAATGATGCTTCGACTACCGTGGAAATGCCTGTTATAAGCACGTGTTGTTTTTGTTACTGCCTGGTGCTTCTGTAGTCATTGATTTTGTAAACTTTTCTGGTGTTTTAGCTACAATATTGTTGCATTTAGGAAATTGTATCAATAATTTTTTGAGAATGAAGTTGTAATCAGAAGATAATAAGGAGAAATATGCACACACATATATGTGCACATAGATACACACATATATAAAGATTTCTGCTCAGTTACTAATAATGGTGCGACAAATAATGTTAAAATTCAGTGTAGGAAGGCCTTTTTTTAAATTTTACTATTTTTTCTGCTTGTACCGTCAATTGGATCTGACTGATACAGGAAGAGATTGCCCCTCCCTCTCCAGCAGAGCATCTGGTGGATTTGAACCGCACACCTCTGGGATTGCAGTGCAGCTGTGGGAAGGCTTTTTTACAAAATAATTCTATCAACATCCATACAATCTAAGACATTATATTTACGCAACAGACACTGTATTTATCACATCTATTGGAAGCAGGAATGGAATCCACTTCCTAAACAACATGCCTCCAGAAACTCTATGAACTTTGATAAATGTCGATAGTTGTAGAGGAGCTTCAAGCTTTTTGTTCACAGGGTCACTATGAGTCGTGCTCGACTTGAAGGCAATCAACAACAACATTCCATCTATGCTTTAAGTTTATAATAAGTATTACTAAGTATTCTCTAAGAGAGTTTTGTGGTGGCCTAGTAGATAAGGAGTTGTGCTGCAAACCCAAAGGCACAAAGTTCAAATCCACCAGCTGTTCTACAGGAAAAAGATAGGCAATCTCCTCTTATGTGATTTTCAGTCTAAAAAATCTGCTGGCAGGTCAGCTACGAGTCAGTTCTGACTTGATGGCATGCAAAAAGGAACATTCTCTATGGTATAGTACAGGAGGCCCATGAGGAGAGAGGTGACCCCTTGAATTATCATGCTAGGTGACATCTAGTGACGCTACTTGGGAACACGACACACTGATTTCACACTCCCGGCTTCCAGAACTGTGGGAATAAAATCTTGCTGCTTTGTTCACCCAGTTTGAGGTACTTTGTTATGTCACCAGGGGTAGAGGGGGTTCAGTGGCAGCCACATTCCATGTAGGTTTAATTCCCAGGCACTGTCTCTCATATGCAGCCATGTCATATCTGCCAGTGGAAGCTTGTGTGTCGTTCTGACACTGAACAGGTGCCAGCCTGCATCCAGACGAAGACAAACTAGAAAGGTCTAGCAATCTACCTCCCTAAATCAGCCAATGAGAATGTTATGGATCACAACACATTCACAGCTGATGGTGGACGTGGCTCAGGACCGGGAAGCGTTTTGTTCAGTGAATCAGAGGCCCAGCTGATGGCAGCTCACAACAGCAGCAGGAAAGTGGCACAGGTGACTGATGGTGGACAGTGGCAGTGAGGGCAGCAGGGGCAGCATCTTCCAGAACCTGGACAGCACAGCCTGGCTCTCCATGTCTCCAACACAGCTCTCATCCAGGAGCTGCTGCCAACCCTCATCAATAAAAGATGGCACGTCTCTCAGCGGCTAACAGGCGAGGCGCGGCCGCTCTGCCACCACAGGCCTCGGGCCACAAGCACGGGAAGCTGCCGCCCTGTCTCCTGCCAGCTCCTCACAGCCAGGCCTAAGCCGGCACAGAGCCCCGCTGACCTGTGGGAATGCTGCCCACGGAGGGTGATGCTCTCTCTGGGGTTTCCCTCGGGAATTCAGAGGTAGGTCCAATCAGAAGGGCTGACCTTGAGTGAAATATCTCAGTCACAAAGGGACAAATACTGCATGGTGTCACTGTTATAGAATGGATCTGACATCAGGGTTGGGGTATGACAGAAAAAAACTGGATAAATTATGTATATTATATTGAAACAGATGAGGGAAAGAACAGATTAGAAGTGATATATGATTGAGTATTATGGTTAGCACAGGAATCCAGAATTAAGGTTGCATAGAGAAGTGTACTCGAGGTGGGGGGTTGGGGGGAAGAGATGTGGGAAGGAATATTTTTTTTTCTTTTTCTCTTCAGAGGGGGGAGCGAACTGGTGGGGAGGGGTGGGCAGGGGAAAAAGTGTGGCAATGAATGAATGGAAATAAAAAACCTCTGTAAATGTCTATTAAAATTAATAATAAAAAAAGAAAAAAATCAACAGGTGTGTTGCAATGGGAAAATCTGTCAATGATCTCTCCAAAGTGCAAAAGAGCAAGGACATAATTTTAAAGACTAAGGTACACTGGATCCTTAAGCCATATTTGCAATTGCTTTGTGTGTATGCTAATTAAAGTTAAACAATGAATAAGGAAAAAAAAAACAAAAAAGAAGGGCTGACCTGACTGGGATGCCGGCCTGAAAGGTCAGTCTGGTTAGCATGCTTTTACACAGGGAGATGAGGACTAGAAAGAACCATGAAAACACATCCTTAGTAGGGGCATGCGGACTGCTTGGATTCAGGAAGAGGGCCCATAGAGAAGCAGCCTGGCTACACTCAAGAGGAAGCCCTACTCTATCCTGGGGCCCCTTCTTGGATGCTATTCTTATTGTCAGGGGCCGTCCAGTCAAGTCTGGCTCACGATGACCCGATGAACAAGAGATCTGAACCCTGCCCTATCTAGTGCCACCCTCATCACCTCTGACAGATTTAAGCCCATTGATGCAGTCTCAAAGTCAGTCCATCTCGCTGGGGAGCTTCCTCTTTTGTTGACCTTCCCTCCCCTCCACCTTTCCAAACATGACCCATTTCAAAGCAGGAAGCTGCACTGCCATCCCAAAGGCACACAGTTCGAACCTCCCAGCTGCTCTGCGGGAGAAGCGTGGGTAATCTCCTCCTGTATGAAGTGCTACCACTGAAAACCCTCTGGAAGGTCAGCTGTGAGTCAGTTCTGGAACTACAGCACACAGCCACAAGCAGCAGGCCCAAAGTATGAGAGAGGAAAATTCGCCATCATTGCTTCCAAAGAGCAGTCTAACCGCACTTTTCCCCAAGACAGATCTGTTGGTTCTCTTGGCAGCCCATGGAATAAAATGTCCCCTATACTGTCACGGGGTTCAGCTCTGCTGTCCACAGGGTCACTATGGCACCTGACAACCACAACATACTGCTCTATGCCCCAGAGCTGCCTTCTTGCTGGATTAGGTTCTATTATACAGCCATGTTTTGACAACCACCACAAAGTTTGTTGTGGTTATGTGCCATCGGGTCAGAAGTGACTCCTGGCTGGCCCGCCAGTGGGCTTTCAGAGGCAGTAAATCTCATAGGAGGACACTGCTAGTCTTTCTCCCTTGCAGTAGCTAGTGGATCCGAACCACTTGCCTTTTAGTTGGCAGTGCAACTCTTTACCCACTAGGCCACCAGAGCTCCATAACAAAGCTATAAGGCAGTGTTTCCCAATAGTGTGTACTCGCCACATGGCGGTGTCACTTATCAGAAGTCTCATGATCTTTCACGCTTTTTCATAAAGTTATATTCAGCACATATAAAAGTTACACTCACTCTATACTGTAGTCTATTTTATATACATACATATACATATACATATATATATACGTGTGTGTGTGTGTGTATATATATATATATATTTGTAGATTGCTATCAAATGTCACTCATAGCGACTCTCTGAACAAAAGACCTAATGCCTTTCCATAACTATCGTCGTTTCTCCAAGTTCATAGAGTTTCCAGAGGCAGGTGGTTTAGGAATTGGATGCCACTCCTGCTTCCAAATCTGTTTTACAGCTGGGAGCTCCACCAAACACTGTCCACGTTGGGGGGGGAAAAAAAAAAAATATATATATATATATATATATATATATATATATATATATATATAACCAAACACACACACACACACACACACACACACATATATATATATATATATATATATAACCAAACAACAAAACACACACACACACACACACACACACCCAATCCAGAAGGCACATAGCTGAAGGCCACCAGCTGCTGCTTCATGGGTTAAGGTGGGCAAGCTCCTCCCGTGCAATTAACTGCCTCTGAAAACCTACCAGAGGTCAGCTGTGGGTTGGTTCCAACTCTACGGTACTACAACAACAACAACAACAACAGTATAGTCTATAGTATAGTGTGAGTGTAACTTTTATATGTGCTGAAAACAGAAAAAATACTCATGGCTGACTTGATTTCAGCATTCACCTTACGGCAGTGGTCTGGAACTGACCACGCAGCCCCTCGGAGGTGTGCATGGGTAAGATCCTGTTGTGGCAGGAGGCGGGAGGACGTCAGAGTCTCTTGCAAGTCTAGAAAAAGGAAACAGTCATGTTGTGAGCTGCCTGTGGGGCCACATAGCAAGGGCCTGGGGGAGGCCCCTAAGGACTGTGAGGTCCTCACTAGTGACTAGCGACACAGCAGAGTCTTCCTCAGCCAGGAAACCACATGGAAATCAGTGTCCTCAAACCCAGTGAGCTTGGAAAAGGACCTCAGGCACCATAAGGGAGCTCAGCCTCACTGCGCCTGGGCTGTGGCCTTAGCTGCCCGGGGGAGACCCAGCTGGGCTGTGCACAGACTCCCAGTCCACCTACACTGTGGGATAACAAGGCCACGCTGAGCTAATCCACCAAATTTGTGGCAATTAATTTCCTAAAAGCATACAACATGAGTCCACGCCTTAGCTACTACATCAATCTATTCTGTGCTTTGAAGCAGCCACTATTTCAGAAAGAAGTAAGCCCATTCATGTTGCCCCGGGGAAATCATTTTACCTCTAGAGACTTGAGACTCCGTTTCCTCAACTGGAAACAGGGATTTTAACAGCACACGCCTCCTGGGCTATTAAGCAGGAAGTTTAGACGAGATGATGCACAAATGATGTACAAATTCTCAGCTGCCTTTGAGAAGCCTCAACACGGAGTTGCTAACAAAATTGCATTCGTTTCACTGGAGGCTACCTGCCTAGGGAGTGCAACTTGGAACAAATTTCAGGAGGCTGGTGAATTGGATAGTTATTTGCAAGGCTGACTTAATCTTCCTAAATGTGAAAGATGTTGGGAAGAATACTTCCTCTGTGGTTTCCTTTCTCTCTTCAACCAAATCACCCGTTGTTTCAACACCTGACAGGTGATAAAACCAGAACTGGGAGGTCAATTCCCCCAGCAAGCACTTTTGAGGGTCCCCAGCCTAAGAGATGGAGAACCCTGAGCCCCTCCATCTCTGGGGTCTCTCCTGTCCTGTGTTGTCTGAATAGCATAGGGTGTTCAGGTCAAATGAGCTCTCATGGTGAAGAGAGGCCACTGGGCAGGTGGTCCCCAGCTGGCCTGCTAAACTGACAGACTCAGTCCACTCCCCATTGTTGACCAGTCGATTCCAATTCATGGTAACCCTCTATCAAGTTTGAGGGTGTACTTCGTGACTGAAAGATAAAGGCACTTTTTTTTACTGTAGAGTGGTTGGTGGATTAGAACCACTGACCTTTTGGCTGGCAGCCCAGTACATAACACACTACAACTCTAAGGTTTCTCAAACCAACAGGCAAAAATCCCTAATGATAGAGCTGGATTTTTGAGGAAAATGGCCATATGGGTGCTGCTGTTTCTGGGGCTTCTCTCCCCCGGCTTGTCTATTTTCTCTCAATTACGGCAGGCTGTAGAAGAAGATGTAGCGTCCAGTGACCCCAGTGATAAAATGAGCCGAGTCACTGGCCCTGTGTCCCAGCCTGGTCTTTCTGCCAGGACACTGAGAAGGAGCTGCCCATGAGCAGATGGCCCCACACGCTCCCAGATGCCTGTCCATGGGGACGCTGTGGCAGACATGCAGGCTCAGGCTGGTGGCTCTGTGGGCATACTGTGTGCAGCTGCATATGCTCTATGAATTCAAGATGCACACAAAGACACACACACACACACACACACACACACCCATCACAATATGCCTAGTCTTGATCACACCATATCCTGTGCTCATCCAAGCCAGCCTGCAGCTGGGAGCTCCTTTGGATCCCAGAGAATTACACGTCCCAGATTCGCCTGCCCTTTGGCATGGCCAATAGGATGCTGTGGTGGAAAATAAGAGTGCGAGGTAGGAAAAAAAAATCCAGGGTATCTATTCTCTTGTCTTTGGGTTATAGTGTTGTTATGTGCCGTTGAATCGCCTGCGACTCATAGCGACCCTATGTACAACAGCCCTAAACTCCGCTCTGTCCTGTGCCAATCGCACTGTCTCTGACACACCCATCCCGATTATCCCAGTCACTGAATCAATCC